>NC_056687.1:120899899-121247399 GCF_018350215.1 Panthera leo | reverse complement strand
TATCT
This sequence comes from Panthera leo, assembly GCF_018350215.1. Taxonomy (NCBI): domain Eukaryota; kingdom Metazoa; phylum Chordata; class Mammalia; order Carnivora; family Felidae; genus Panthera; species Panthera leo. The sequence continues at coordinate 121,247,394 of NC_056687.1, read as the reverse complement.
GATGCAAATATTTTTCCCAATTTGACATTTGCCTTTTGCTTTTATGTATGATTTTCTAAGCACATTTTTAAAGAAGGTGGTCAATTTTATAGTAATTCTTTCCTTTTGTGACTTTTGTGTCATACGTAAAAAGGCCTGTAAGTATGTTTAAATATAATAATGAAGGTCAGAGCAAAGTTTATTTATCTTTATTCTCCTCCTTGGAGGTGCACATTATACATAGACATACTACATTCTACTTATCTTACAGGCTTGGTATTTCCAGTTGGCTATGCTGTTCTTTGAAATTAGCTATCATTAAGATTGTATTAAACACACCCCATGTTTTCTTATACTTTAATGCCTTCATTTAAAATTTTACATCCTTGCCTCATCTGGAATTTATTCAATGTGAGAAGTAAAAGATCCATTCCCCCCCCCCCCCTCAGATGGTTACTTTTAATAATCTACTTTCCCTCCCTTATGCTGATATGAAACGTTACTTTGATTGTTTACTCATTTGGGTCAATTTATTAGCTTTCTATTCTGCTCCACAGATCTGCCTATTTATGTGACAGTATCACATGCTTTTATTTCATTCGTGATTAACATTTCCACCAGAGAGTAAGCAGAGTCAGAAATGGAAAGTGTCAAGCATTTCTTTCTTTCCTGCACTAACCTTTTAGCTATTTGTTAATAAGTGTTATAAAGAACTATCAATTGGTTTCAAATACAGTACTAATGAGGTCAAGTCACAGGTTGATTCTAGAATAGGCCAATTCATTTTGCAAACAGAAAAGATTCCACACCTTAAGACTGTAGCTCTAATTTCAGCCAGCCATCTAGAAAGCCATATACATCACTGAAGAGTGGACTAGAGAGAAACAATACGGATGGCTTAGAGGATATCTATCACTTTTATTTGACAAGTAACTCAGGCTCAATAGTTCTACACACTATCTTCATAAATAAAACACATTAATAACTCATAGTTATTTGAAAAGACAGCATATCCAACTGGAAACACCAAAACTGTAAGATAAGTAAAATAGAGCATATCTACACAACCATAACCACAACATTGCTGCAAATGGGAGGTATGAGAAACAGAAGATAAATTTCCTAGTATCTCCAAAGTTTAATAGTTAAAGTGGCCTCTAGAATCTCCCCCTCTGTACTTGGTTCTAAAATGGAATTCAAGCATTCTATAGTGCAGAGATAAGGACAGAAGATCTGAAATGCACATTCCTACAGACCATAGGCAGGGAAGAAAAGCCTCAATGTTTTTGCAGCTGTTAGAACACAGAACTTGTAGGATTCCCCCAAATGGACCATCTAACCAAAATCTTTCCTGGATCCAAAGAAAGAACCCTTGAAATGGCCCTAACAAGAAACAGGCTCTTGGCCCTAAGGGCATGCTCCTAAATGGGTCAATAAATCTTTCTGTCAGTCTTTCCTACATACTTTGCCTAAAGGATCAAATCTGTTCTCTTGGCTTTGATAAGCATTTTTACATGGAGGACACCTTTGAAAATGATTTGCTGTTTCTCTGGTATCTAAAACCATAAATGCCCTGGATTCTTCACTTTCAAAGGAGAAAAGAATTTCTTCCTTCACCTTCCCATATGCCAGGATTTAAACAATGCCTCTTCATTTCTTGAATGAACTTAATTCAAGCTCTGATATCTGGAATATTATAGTTGTTTTCATTTAGTTCCTCAAACCTAAAACATCTTCGAACTCATTTAATCCATTCTCACTAGGTTTTCTTTGTAGGACCTTTTCCTTTCCTAAAATATACATATTTTCCTTTCCTTTCCTTAAATATATATTTCCTTAAAATATATATTTTTTTCTTTTCCTTTCCTTAAAATATATATATTTTAAGTTTATTTATTTATGTGGAGGGAGAGGCAGAGAGACAGGACCCCAAGCAGGCTCCACAGTTAATAGAGCCTGACGCGGAGCTTGTACTCATGAACCATGAGATCATGACCTGAGCCAAAATCAAGAGTTGGACACTTAACTGACTGAGCCACCCAGGTGCTCCCTTTTCAATATATTTTAAATGTCTATTTGAAAATATTGGTCTCAGGGCGCCTGGGTGGCTCGGTCGGTTAAGCGTCCGACTTCGGCTCAGGTCATGATCTCACGGTCCGTGGGTTCGAGCCCTGCGTCGGGCTCTGTGCTGACAGCTCAGAGCCTGGAGCCTGTTTCAGATTCTGTGTCTCCCTCTCTCTGTGACCCTCTCCCATTCATGCTCTGTCTCTCTCTGTCTCAAAAATAAATAAACGTTAAAAAAAAAATTAAAAAAAGAAAATATTGGTCTCATCTATAGATTTGATCCTATTGCTTTTTTCACTGGCTTCTTTATCTTTAGTTAAAACATGTCATTTTGTCCTTTTTCTATGATCTTGCTCACTAAAGGAAACCTTTAAGTCTTAATTTTCTCATTTCTTTTTACATGCTTAATTAGAATTTTCCATTTTTTGGACAATATATCTTCTGATTAATACTTGAATAAGTTTACCATATGGCCTCAGACAGCTTGGCTCTTCCAATCTTTCATAGCAATTCTTCCCAAATGTGCCTGGTCATAAGATGCAAAGGGGGTGGAGGGGGCTAGTGTGCTTCTTATTCAAAATGCACATTCCTGGGCTCCACTCAACATCTAAAGAATCAGAAACTGGGTGGGAATGCATATTTCTAACAAATATGGGAAAGACTGCTTCAAGGTTCCTTTTTCTCTTTGTTCGAATTAAGGAAGTAATAGAGTATAAATAGACTCTCTATTACACTTATCTCTGTTTAAACTTAAAAAAAAAGAAAGGTGAATGACCCTTTCTTTAGTCTCTCCTTCTTAAATGTTACAACTTTTCAATGTTTAGCATACATTTAACCACTACTTCCAGCACCATCACCACAGCCAATACACCCACCAGATGGCACACGGGCACTGCGTGCATGCCTAGTAAAAGAGTGAGAGGAAGAGAGCACATTTTATCTTACACCAACAGCCACTGAATGGCTAGAGTAGATCAAGGCAGCTGTGTGCAACCACAAGGATCAGAATTTACAAGGATTAGAATATACAAGCACTCTTAATCATCCTCATGAAGAAGCTCACAACCCCTTTAAGATGGTAACCTGCCCCAGACCATGTTAACAAATGAAATCATTTAAAATTCACAGTCAAGAGAGATATTATCCTGATTTTATAAAAGATGGCAATGACTACAGATGGACCTACAACTTAAAAGTTGCATTCTTAAATTTAAAACTTTAGGACACTTAAACTCAAAAAGACCAAAGACCACCCACGAATTAGAGTTTTTCAAAGCAGTTCTGTTCCCTAGCAAATTAAAAAGGGCATCAATGTATTCCATAATACAATACTGAAAATTGCAATGATCAATATTACTTTACCGATACGTTCCATTTGAGAGCTATTATCGAAGCTACATCTAAATCGTATTTTGAAGAGCAAAAACATCTTAAAGTCAGACATCAATATCAACAATAATCCTTTAATCAAAATCTTATTCATTAAAACATTAAAAAAAAAAGATTTTGCAAATTTTTATAAATAAGTTCCCTGGGTCTACTTGACACACAGTAAGCGCTCGGTTAGCAGTCTCTTCATTTTTCTGCCAGACAAACTGCCAAAAGAGTGACAAACTTTGCACCATAAGTGAGCAAAATGTCCAAAACAAAGGCCCCTACTGATGGTCTTTAGCTTCAGAGTCAAGATCCAAAAGTTTATTTGCAAACTACTTGCTTGAAACTTGGTAGAAAGAAGCAATGCTACCATTACAGGATAAGTTCCTGGATCCATCCACAAGAGTTAACTCGTAATATACTTGAAGCACAATATCCATACTATTTTATCTGCTCCTAAACAACGATGTAAAAGATTTTCTTTTTCGAAAAATGCAGGGATCAGGCAAATCTTCCCTCTGCCCTCCACCTCAGAAAAAAGGAGATTTCCAGGTTGCTGTTGTTTCTAATTGCACACATATATGTAAGGCAGAAAGAATGTCTACACCAGTCACTCTCTGGGTATTCCAACTTGGAAAACAATGCAATAGGTAAGGCTCAGAATCCCCCAGGCCTCAGGTTTGTCCTAAAGAGTTCAAATATACAAGGCAAGAACCACAGATAACTCATTCTAGAAGTCTGCTTTCAGTGTATTGCTCTTAATTTGAAGGGTTAACAGTCTCAGAGATTTGTGTTGTTGTTGCTAATGCTGCTAAGTAATCTACTGCCATGCCTACACTTATAAGCACAAGTGATGCACATTTTTGATAACTACAATCTACAAATTTTGATAACTGTATCACATGTGGGGCCGTCAATATTTTTTTAGGGCTATTTCATCAAACTTACCTATTACTTTGGTCACAATTGTAAAAGTTCTTACTTTAGTCATACCTGTATAGTTTGTAAATCCATTTTAAACTCCTTAAGTTATTTTACTTACCCTACAGAGAAAAACACGCCTCAACTGCTACCTACTGCTATTCCTTACAAAAGCAAAATATATGAAGATCAATTTGAGAATTGATATAAGTATAATCTTAATTAAAACAATGATGTGAAAAGCTTCAAAATCTCTACATTCTGTCATCATTTGAAACAAAGAAAACCTTCAGGGACACCAACAGATCCCAGCTAAGAGCAAGGGAAATTTTTAATAATCTCCTTGAATGTTGATATCTTTTCCTGTCTTCTCTTTATACCAATTAAACATTCAGAACACCACTCAATATTTGCTCCTTACACAAATTCTGAACTGTGGTTCACAGAATTTTTTGGCTATTATCTATTCTTACACTGTAATTTTACAGTGTAGGGCATGGCAAAGTTTTACTAAGTGCCTAATTTGTGAAAGATCTGGTGCTCAGTCCTGGTTTTACAAGAGCTAACTTTAAGAAATGCATCAAGTTGTAATGTGTATAAATGCACACTACACAATAGCACGGAACTTCTCTTTGTTACTTGCAAAGGGAAAGGTTTTTACTCATTATGAATTCCACAAATTCAAAAACTTTTTTTTTTTATTTTGACTGCTTTCATTACATGCATATTGCTTCCAAGCTCTTCCTTTGCTGCTTTTTTTTTTTTTTAAGCAAATAAACATTCTTCTCTGTCCATTAACAACCAATCTAAGCTTATTATCTTTCTTTTTAGAGGCTGATTTTAATTAAACTTAAAATGTTTCTCCCGCATTTCTTATTCAAAGATCTTTTTTGGAATAAGTCTCATGCTTCTCACTGAAGATAAAAGTCTCTCTCACTGTATGTAAATAATGTTTCATAATGAAATTTCATTTTGAGCCTCAGTACCTATTGTGCAATTACAAACTTTTGCAACCTAAGTATTCCTTATATATTTTATAATACTAAGTTTTTTTCCAAATATTCTTTAGCATTTAATGATGAATTTTTTCCAAAACTTAAGTGCACTAAAGTTAACTTTCTCATATTTCCATTAATTACACATTAATTTTTTTAAGATTAAAAAAAGCCTCTCCAAAAGGTATGCTACTCAGAATATGTTACTCTACTGATTCTCAAATTCTAAGTATAAAAGAGTAAATTTTAAATGACTAAGTTCTATTTATCCCCTGATTAAGTCAGATTTATGATCTCCCCTCCCCATTCCAGCTACTGTGAATTTTGAATAAAACAACCTCAATTGTAACAGAAGAAACATCTGTTGCTTTTTTCTTCATAAGGGCTTTCCTAACTGAAAGAAAGGCTCTCTGCCTGACCTCCTCTTCCACTCCCCCTTCCCACCCACACTAAGTTCCTTAAAACTCTTTAAGTAAATGTATTATTTAAAATTTTACTGTATCTACTTAAAATGTCATCATTTATCCAGAAACATTCACTTCCTTATTAAAATTCAAAAAATGAGTATGTTATATACATCAAAAAATAAGAGATGTGACTGGTAGAATATTAATTGTAACTGAAACGCAGACTTTCGAGAGGATACTTGAAGTGATCAACTCAATCAAGTTGTCACACATTCCGGGCTCACTCAGTATTGTTTAGGGTTAAGATTTTCTTCATATGGGATCTTGCATGCTATATTTTCTTTGCCAATCTAACGCTAACATAATGGCAGTCACTACCCCAAGAGGCAGACACCAAATGGTGCCACCCACACTCTCACACTGTGCCTCATAATAAACCATAAAGCAGTGGAATGCACCGGCCCCTTTATGAGCAAACAATGCCTGAGCTTCATTAGAATACAGCTGACATTTTCAAAGCACAAATACTTTTAAGAAAAAAGTACTAGGAAAGAAAGGAATGAAACAGCTATAAAAGCTGAAATATTTTTTTTTAAGTGTCAGGTTTATTTCAAAGATCCCGAGGAAGCATATTTTGCTGTTGACAATGTAAAAGTTTTCATAAATAAAAAAATGTAGAGTTAAGGTCAAAGCTTATTTTATTAACTACTGGAAAGAAATGAAAGTAAAAACTATCATTTGAATTGCAGTCACAAGTAATAACTATAAAGTACCTTCAGAATTATTCATTTCCTCAAATGCTTTCTTAGTTCTTGAACGAGGAAAAGTGAGCTCCAAAATTATTTTCACATTTTAATTGATTTATATAAGTAACTGAGTGATAAACTAAGCTTAATCTACCCCTCCCCCCCCCCCCACCCAACCCAACCCCCATACCCTGTAGTTTTCCTGTCTGCAACAAGCAAGGACGTCTTGAATTCAGCGTGCTCCTGGCTGTTTATCAACTTAATATTGCTGCTGTTGGAAGAATATAAAATAAACGCGGTAAAAACTCACCCAGCACTAAGAAACAAAATGATCTCTCTTACCTGGTCTAAAGAAGCATGCCTCTCACTGCAGTACCAACAACACTCTACAGTCTTTGTTACCATTCAGTGGAAACTTGAGACTGTGTCAGACATAAGCAATCGAGCGCAGAAAAGCTCAATTTAAAATACTCAATAAAACTAAAAAGATGCTCAAGAAAACTGTTTAGGTAACTGACTTTCAAAAGACATATGAGAACTGTCCAATGCAACAAAGATCATTCAAAAGAAACTGGAAGTGTAAGTCTAAAGACACAAAGGGGCTTTTTATGTGCAGAATCTTACTTTCTCATTAATTAAAGGTTGTTTTAAAAATATGCTTAAAATAAAAGTGGTAAAACGATAAAATGGCTAACTTCAAGCTAACATATTTTAAAATATCATTTGAACTTTAACTAGCTAAAAAATAAGATTAAACTTACTCACGAAATCTGCATAATTCGAACTGTGCATGTCAGGGTATTTGCTGGCTCCAAAGCAGTCACAAAGCAGGAGACCTTAATGCATCTTGAAAGCAGAGCAAAACCACCATAAGTATGGGGGGGGGGGGGGGGGGGCGGGGAGGGGGTGAGGGGGCTGGGGAGGAGAGACTCTTGAAAAACTGGCTGGGGCTTTTCAACCTGTAATAACTGTCTAGCTCCTCTGGGAGGGAAAAAAAAAAAAAAAAAAAAAAAGTCCTGGTCCTGCCCCCTGAGATAGGAGGCTATGTTTCAATGCCAAAATGAATGACAGGCCCATTTCTGATATCAACAAAGAGCAGCTTAGTTGTGCTCCATTTTTTTTCACTTTCCCACACAGTTAGAAGTTCCAAATTTTTCAGGTTAGTATCTTTATATCTAGGGTTAAGTACCTTTGTCCATTTTCTCAAGAGAACCCAATTATGTTGTCCTAGTTTTAAAAATGATTAATTAAAAATATATACCTAATCATCTTAACTCGGTTTTTCCTAGGCAGGAAGCTAAACAAAAGATGACCTCTGAAGTTCCTTTCTAAATCTACCCTTTGCAATATAAGATCACCGTATGACTATTAATATTAATAAGCTTTTTCTGCATCCTGACATGTGGGCACAAGGGGAAACTAAAAGTAGGTAACAAACATAGAAATAAAGTAACTGAGATAAAATTTTCAGTTAGCTAGATGTAAAAATCATTTACTAAAGTACATGTGTATGATTATACAAATTGAAATCAATAAACACTTGGAACAATGACATATAATTACTTAATGCCTATTATGAGCCAAGTACTACTTGGGGCTCTGAGGATATAGCAGTGAACACAACAGACAAAAGCCAAACAAAAATCCTTATCTTCAGTGAGCTTATTAGTTTATATTTCAGTTCCCTGAATGTACAACTCTCCTAGATAGACTAAGATAGCTCTCTGCTTCTTTGATTAGTTCCCATCTAATCTGAAATAGTCCCCTCTGAAAGTATGTCTTGACAACAGCTTCAGGAAGGGCAAGGATTCTGTGCTTTCTTCAGTGTTACATCCTTAGTGTCTGAAACACTGCCTATTAGACCTTCAAACAGATATACAGTAAATGAAATAGATCAAAAAGAGCTTTTCCTTAGTCCATCTCTGCAGACTATGCACCATGTATTATTACACTTACATGCACGAGGGTATTAATTAACTTGGGTTGCAATTACATAATAGCTTAAAACTGAAAACACAACCTATATGGCCCTGTACCTTTTCAGAGTCTAAAATCTGTTTTTGCGGGGCACCTGGGTGGCTCAGTTGGTTAAGCGTCAGACTTCGGCTCAGGTCATGATCTCGTGGTTCGTGGGTTGGAGCCCTGCGTCAGGCTCTGAGCTGACAGCTCAGTGCCGGGACCCTGCTTCAGATTCTGTGTCGCCCTCTCTCTCTCTCTGCCTCTCCCCCACTTGCTCGCTCTCTCTCTCTCTCTCTCTCTCTCTCTCAAAAAGTTTAAAAGATAAATAAATAAAAATAATAATAAAATAAAACCTGTTTTTGCTATCAAATGTGAGGTCACTGTATTTGAGTAAAAGAATCATTCAAAAAATTCTATACACTAACTTTTTGTGGATTACCAGATTTTAGAGCAGTCTGAATAAAAAAAGAATCTTGGAAATTACAATAGCATCCCATCAGTTTTGTGTGTGTGGAAATAACTTTAAACTCTCCTTCTCATCATTCTTGATTGTCTTACTGTAAACCAGTGAGACACAGAAAATAAGTGTACACGTCTACCCTGTCAAATCAGCCAGAAGTCTTGTACATGTCACTCAAGGCCAGGATATTCAAGGGCTACATACCGTCACACCTATTCTGGTATAGTCTTAAAACAAAAGGAAATTAAACTTCTCAGCACTCAGATACGCTCATCATACTTCCAAATAGAGTATTCCTCCCTCCCTCTATCCCACCTCTAGAGATGGACGATGATTTAAAGTTCAAATATAAACTACCTGGAATATTCACATACTTAGCATGTGTTCTAACAATAAATCTAACAGCACCCCAAGGTCAGGAAGACATGCGATGACAGAGGTCAAGTCATGGGTGAGATAAGGTGGAGCCAGAGCAGGATTTCGTCAGGATTGGCTCCTGCAGAAGCGATTTTTCTTTTCCCTAACCATCACTCATTCTTTCCTTCAAGAAGTACTTATTAAGTACCTATTATATATCAGGCACTGAGCTAGGCAACAAACTGATCTGCTCCCTAGAACCCCCATATCTACTTCATAGATGTGACCTTAAGCCTATTCCTATTCCTCCATGTTTCTTCTCCCTATTTGCCTTCATTGCCAGTGCCCCTTCTTTATCCAGCCCCCAGAACTTCACTTACACTGCCCTTTGATCTACTCCCAAGCCTTTAGGCAGGCAGCACGATTAGTAGCTTCTGTGTTCCCTTATGACTGTATCACACACTGGGGGGGAATAAGGAGTCTTCCTACCAGCATAAGAAAATGCATCTTGTGTGGGTCGTCTCAAACAATTTCTCCTTAATCTTACTTAGAAAATCCACTTAAGCATTGTATTATTTATAACTACTAAATATCTAGAAAACACCAAATGGGGGTAGGGATTCCTTCCCTCACGTTTATAAGCTAATTTATTCAGACTAGAGTTTGCTATGCTTATTGGTAACTTGACGAAATATCAACCACATTTTACAGATCCCTTTCTGATTCTATAAGCAGAAATGATACTATGATAGCACAATAATAGTTTTTATTTGCCTATTCCTGCTAAAATAACTACCTATCAGATCCATACTGTGAGGGAATGGAAATCACCTATGCTAATTTCTTATACTCAATCACCTTTTGAAATAAAATGTCTAATCTTCCTGATGAGAACTACCTCTAATGCAAAGGGTTCCTGCTACCTCTTGCAGAGATAAGTGATAGTTGCTTAAAAACACCTTGCGGTAAAGTAACTTCACCTTCACTTGGTCCTCTTCCTCTTCCCACCTTTTAAATACAGATTTTTTTCAAGGACCTATTCTTGATGCTTGTTTCTTTAAGATTTACATTCCCTCTTTAAAGGGTATTAGCTATTTCTCTGGCTTTATCACCATTCTGTAGATGACAATGAAAATTTATACTTCTACCTCTAGGCTTTCCTATTCTGCTCTGCTCTAAACTCTTATTTATAACTGCCTACTGGACATCTCTGTCTCTATGTCCCACACTCTCAAGTCAATTTCTGCAGTAATGAACACCATGTCTACCTTCCCAAATCAGCTCATCCTCCTATGTTCCCCATTCTCATTAAAGGCATATTCATCCAAAATAGAAAGTGATTTTCTATTCTTGTCTCTTCCTCACCATTCAAATGCCCACATTGTTTCCAGTGTTTTTCCTAAACCACACATCATTTTCCTGGTTTAAAAATGAAAAGAAATAAGAAATACAACTGATGACCTCCTGATTACTCTATCAAAAATAGTGGTAGCCTTAAGCCACATGTGGCTATTTAAATTTAAATTGATTAAAGTTAAATAAAATGCAAAACTCAATTTGTCAGTTGCACTATACACACGTTGGGTCCTCAACAGCCACATGTGGCTAACGGCTTGCAGATACAGAACATTTCCATCATCATGGAAAGTTCTATTAAACATCTCTGGTCTAGACAATAACAGCAAACTACTTAAGACAGTAATCTAAATTTTCCTTGATTTGGCCCATTATCTTCTATCTTAGAAGGTATCAAACCTTATCTTCTACCTAAAACTTAACCACAACAAAAAACCAAACAACCTGATTCAAAAATGGACAAAGGACTTAAATAACCATTTTTCCAAAGAAAATATACAAATAGCCAATATGCACATGAAAAGATTTCAGTATCTCTAATCTTTAGGGAAATGCAAATTAAAATTATAATGAGGTATCACCTCATAAGCATTAGGATGGCTACTATCAAAACAACAGAAAATAAGTGTTGATGAGGATGTGCGGAAGTTGGATTCTTTGAGCACTGTTGATGCAATGTAAAATGTACAGCTACTATGGAAATCAGAATGTTGACACCTCAAGAAATTAAAAACAGGATTACCATATGATTCCACTGGGTCAACTCCACCTCCCGGTATATAGTCAAAAGAATTGAAAGCAGGGCCTAATAGAGACATTTGTACTTCCATGTTCTTAGCAGCATTATTCATAATAGCTAAAACACAGAAGAACCCCATGTGTCCACTGATGCACGAATGATAAGCATAATGTAGTAAATACATACAATAGAATATTACTCAGCCTTAAAAAGGAAGAAAATTCGGGGTGCCTGGGTGGCTCAGTCTGTTAAGTATCCATCCTACTTCAGCTCAGGTCATGATCTTGCACTTCGCGAGTTATAGCCCATTGGGCTCTCTGCTATCAGCATGGAGCTCACTTTGGGATTCTCTGACCCCCTCTCTCTCTGCCCCTCCCCACTTGTGCTCTTTGTCCCAAAATTAAATAAACATTAAAAAAAAAGGAAGAAAATTCTGAGACATGCTACAACACAGATGAATCTTAAGGACAGTACACTATGTCACATAGAGACATATTGTAGGATTCTACTTACATGACTACTTAGCGTTGTCAAAATCATAGAGACATAAAGCAGAATTGTGGCTGTCAGGGGCTTAGGGAGGGGAGAATGGAGAGTTACTATTTAATGGGTAAAGAGTTCAGTTTTGCAAGATGAAAAATTATGGAAACGGATGGTATGATGGTGGCACAACACTATGAATGCATTCGGTACCACTGAATGGAATCTTTAAAAATGGCTAAGAGGATAAGTTTTATATTATGTCTATTTTACTCTAATAAAAACATTAAAAAAAAAAAAAAACAAGGGGCGCTGGGTGGCTCAGTTGGTCAAGTGACTCTTGATTTTGGCTTAAGTCATGATTTCACAGTTTGTGAGACTGAGCTCTGTGTTGGGCTTTGGCTCCACACTGTCAGCACGGAGGCTGCTTGGGATTCTCTCTCTCCCTCTCTCTCTGCCCCCCCCCCCCGACTTGTGTGCACACTCTCTCAAAATAAATAAGTATTTTTTAAAAATTAAAAAAAAATGTAGGAACAGGAGCAGAGGGCATATGGGAAATCTGCACCTTCCCCTTAATTTTACTATGAACCTAAAACTTTGCTGATAAAATAAAGTCTACTTTTTAAAAAACACATACAACAGTCTTGTGAAAATGTCTTTTCTCCTCTGCTTTACTTCTTCAGTCCACCCACTCCTCTGCATCCATTAGTAGTTCCACCTCTATTATAAGAGCATCTTTTACTTCTTGAGTCTAACCCAACCTCCTACCTCTATATTCAACATTAAATACATTAAAATATCAAGACCAGGACAGCTAAGATCAATGTGTTATAAAAATAATTTTGGTACAATCTACATTATAATAACAAATTACATGACGATTCTGGTTTTTTTTTTTAGTTTATTTATTTATTTTGAGAGAGAAAGAGAGAGAGTGAGCTGGGGAGGGGCAGAGAGAGAGAGAGAGAGAGAGAGAGAGAAAGAAAGAGAGAGGGAGAGAGGGAATCCTAAGCAGGCTCTACACTGTCAGTGCAGAGGCTGATGCGAGGTTCAAACATGATCATGACCTGAGCCTAAATTAAGTGTTAGACGCTGAATGAACTGAGCCACCCAGGTGCCCCAAATTACGTGATAAATTCTTGATGAGATGTAAAATTAAGTCAGTTCATTCAATCTATGCATATTTACTAACTGTTCACTAACTGTTACGCCAGCCTTAAGCAGGGGATCTAAAAATACACTGGAGAAGGAAAAAATATAATCCTTAGCCTCAGGAAGTTACAGTTTAATGGAGGAAACACTATACACAAGCAAGCAAATATAAAAATGCCAACTACATCCATTACTAGGAAAGAAACTAGTGGTATCAGAGAGCTGGGAAGTGATATTCCACGTGTGTTCTTTAGACAAAGTGTTCTAGGAAGGTCTCTCTGAAGGAGGTGATATTTAAGCTGCAACCTGGAGGATGAGGAGGTGTCAACATGGTAAAATCAGGGAGAGGAGCATTTCAGGCAGCACAGAACCGTGAAAAGGCTCACATAACACCTATAATCTTAAAAGTAAACCAAATAAACTGAGGAAACCAAATAAAATCCACATGAGGGATTGGCTCTAGGAGAAAAGTAACTGACTAATTTTTATCTTTTGCACAAAATAGTAGAAGGAAACTATTTCTTATTTTCTTGTCTGAGGCTACAGCAAAGAACATGGGGAATGAATCAGGATTATGGATGCCATTCTGAGAAGTCTAAAAAGGAACACAAGGATTATCAGACCTCAACAAATATTCTCTAAACACATCATGAATGTACAATATTCCACTGTGCAGATGTGTCATATTTTATTTCCCTATAAGTGGATATTTACACAGTCTCTGTATTTTGCCATTATACATAATTATGTAGTAAACACTTCTACACTCAAATCTCCTACTTTTTATTTTATTTTTTTGTATTATTTTATTTTTATTTGAGAGAGAGAGACAGAGAGAGAGAGACAGAGAGACTGTGTGTGTGAGCAAGGGAGAGAGGCAGAAGAATAGAGGGAGAGAATCTTCAGCAGACTCCACACCCAGCATGGAGCCTGACATGGGGCTCGATCCCATGACCGTGAGATCACAACCTGAGCCAAGATTAAGAGTCAGACGCTCAACTGGCTGAGTCACCCAGGTGCCCCTCAAATCTTTAATTTTTTTCTAATGACAAACTCCCAGAAGGGTTTTTACTAGGTGAAAGCATATCAACTGTTTTCAGGAGTTTGATGTGTATTACCAATTTGCTTCTCGGAGGACTTATACTGACTGACACTCCTAACAGAAGTAGATATGAAGAATAAGAAATAGATAAGAAGATGAGAATAAATACAAGTAGACTAAGAAGTGGATAAGAAGAGGTGCCTGGGTGGCTCAGTCAATTAAACATCCAATTTTGGCTCAGGTCATGATATTGCAGTTCGTGACTTCAAGTCCCATGTCGGGCTCTGTGCTCACATCTTAGAGCCTGGAGCCTGCTTTGGATTCTGTGTCTCCCTCTCTCTCTCTCTCTGCCCCTCCCCTGCTTGTGCTCTGTCTCTCTCTCAAAAATAAATAAACATTAAAAAAAAAAAGAAGTGGATATGATATGAAGATACCAATTTCCCACACTTTTGCCAACAAGGTCAAAATTTTAAAGAAACTTTTGTTAATTTCACAGAGGAAAAAAGATTTTTTTGAAATAACTTTTTACATGATGTTCAAAGTATTGCACATGCACATTGCAGAAAAACATAAAATACGTAATTAAAACACCCAGAAATAATTATAATTAATGTTTTACATACATATATCAAGTCTTTTCCTATGCTACATATTTTTCTTTTTTCTAAAAAAAGCAGGGGGAGTGATCATGCTATATCCATGCTGGTTTAAATTTTTTAATATAATAAATTATTTAGTTTGTAACATCTATAGAATACCATCATACAACAGTGTCACAATGCTCAACTAATTATCTAACTGCTTCCAATTTTTCATTCTCATCAGCAATGCTGTGGTAAATATTCTTTGCCAAAATCTTCCCACAGATCTTCTTTAATCAGGATAAATCCACAGAAGAGAAAATCTGAGCCAGACTTTGCCTATTTTGAAGATTTTTGATAGGCACTGAGCAAATTATCCTCCAGAGAGGCTGTATCACTCTGAGTCCCTAGACCATCCTCTACTACCCCAAGGTGGGTATTAACAACAACAAAACAGCAAAATCTTTGCTGAACTGACTGGCAAACATTGGCTTTTTTATTTAAATTTGCATTTTGGGGCGCCTGGGTAGCTCAGTTGGTTAAAGCCTCAGACTTTGGCTCAGGTCATGATCTCACAGTTCATGGGTTCGAGCCCCGCATCGGGCTCTGTGCTGACAGCTTGGAGACTGGAGCCTGCTTCTGATTCTGTGTCTCTTCCTCTCTCTGCCCCTCCCCTGCTCATGCTGTCTCTCTCTGTCTCTCAAAAATAAATAAATGTAAAAAAAAAATTAAAAATAAAATAAAATAAATTTTCATTTTGATTACTGGTCCAGTTGAATACATGTTTATATTTTTATTATCCATTTACATTTCTTTTGTGAATTTTCCACACTGCTACTCTGTTTTTTTCTTATAATGCCAATATTTAATGTATTTATTTGTTTTATATGTAGTTATGTTTACTAAGCCTCTGCTGGTTTGTGAAGTTTCTCAAATCTGCCTTGGTTTTGATGGCCTTGACAGTTTTGAGAAGTTAGCCAGGTATTTTGTACAATGCCACTCAATATGGGTTTGTCTGATTTTTTCTCATTGTTAGACTAGGGTTATGAGTTATAGGGAAGAAGATGTCATCACATCACATCAAGGGCACCTGCTATCAACATGACTTATGGCTGAGAAAGTGAACTTTGAGGATCAACTGGCTAGGGCTATTTTTCTAGGTGTCTCCACCATAAAGTTACTCTCCCACCTCCACCCTTTGTTCCCATAAACTACAATTTGGAAACACCACACTAAGTGCAGCCCATATTCAAGGCAGGGTTGGAGAGTTTAAGCTCTACCTCCTTGAGGGAGAAGTGTCTCAATCAGTGTCTAAGTAAATTATTTGGAATTCTGTATAGAGACTTGTCTCTTCTCCCTCACTTATTTATTCAATCACTATTTATATGAGTATGTACTCATGTATTTTTATTTTTTTAATGTTTATTTATTTTTTGGACGGGGGAGGAACAGAGAGAGAGAGAGAGAGAGACAGAGACAGAGACAGAGACAGAGGATCTGAAGCAGGCTCTGTGCTGACAGCAGAGAGCCCAGTGTGGGGCTCAAACTCATGAACCATGAGATCATGACCTGAGTGGAAGTTGGACACTTAACTGATGGAGCCACCCAGGCGCCCCTCACGTATTTTTATTTCATACCTCAGGTTAAAATCCAACATCGCCCTATTTATTTTGCTGCTCAAATTGCTCCAGTTTTTGGCCCCTGGGAACTTTTCCAAGTTGGCTCCTGTGTCGCTCTGCAGGATCCACTTTTTTTTGGTAGCACTTCCTTACTTTCTGGTATGATAAGGCACTCCAGCTTCATCTTGTGTATTTCCTGCCCCAAACCTACATTAGCTATTTTTCTATTTTATTTTTATTTTTTAAAATTTTATTTTAGAGAGAGAGTGAGAGAGTGTGAGTGGGGGAGAAGCAGAGCGAGAGGGAGAGAATCTCAAGCAGGCTCCAGGTAGCACAGAGCCCAACTCGGGGCTTGATCCCATGAGACTTGAGATAATGACCTGAGCTGATATCAAGAGCTGGACACTTAACTGATTGAGCCACCCAGGTGCCCCTACATTAGCTATTTTTCTAAGGAGTCTTAGAGAATAGTATTAGAAACCAAAATCTGGGGGTCCCTAGGTGGCTCAGTCGGTTAAGTGTCTGACTTTGGCTCAGGTCATGATCTCACGGATCGTGAGTTCGAGGCCTGTGTCGGGCTCTGTGCTGACAGCTCAGAGCCTGGAGCCTGCTTCAGATTCTGTGTCTCCCTCTGTCTCTGACCCTCCCCTGTTCATGCTCTGTCTCTGTCTCAAAAATAAATAAATGTTAAAAAAAAAAAAAAAAAGAAAAACAATTGCTTTTTCTGTATATCACAGCAATAATAATAACTTAAATATCACTTGGTATTTCCTTCATCTGCTAATACAAATATTCCAGACCTTACAAAGTCTCCAACAGCCCACACGGGTTTCTGTGAGCCTCTAGAGCAGTGATCCCCAGGCCTGGCTGCATATTAGAATCGATTAGGAAACTTACATCCAAGTCACACCTCAAAGCAACTCCATCTGAATCACTGAGGGCAGGACTAAGGCATAAATATGGCTCTAAAGGAATCAGATGATTTTAGTGTGTATCGAAGCTAAGAAACACCACTTTACTCTTTTACGTGGCTTCATTAAAAGCTCATTCCTAGTAAGTATTGCTGAGTAATGCTGCCTCCACTAGGAACAGATCACCTCCCCCTTCCTCTGTGGAAACACTGGTAGTCTATGAGATGCCAAAGTTTCAAGTTTTGCCTTTTCTGAAATAAGGAAGAATATTTTGCTCCCTTACTATATTATGTTACCCTATAAGGGATACACATAGACAGTACTGCTAGTGAGTTAATAAGATCACTCTCATTAAATTATATTTTAAAAGCTAATTGTTTTGTTGTTTCATAAAAATTTACACCTACCCTATTCTCTTAAGAGTCACACATGACTTGAATAGGTCTGGCCATAAGACAAACTCTACTACCATTATGCAGTATTAAGAATTATTTCTTGGGCACCTGGGTGGCTCAGTTAGTTAAGCATCTGTCTCTTGATTTCAGCTCAGGTCATGATCTCACAGTTCATGAGTTCGAGCCCCGCATCGGGCTCTTGTGATGACAGTGCAGAACCTGCTTGGCATTTTGTCTCCCTCTCTCTCTGTACCTCCCCACCTTCTCTCTCTCAAGAATTAATTAATTAATTAACTAGTTAATTAAAAAAAGAATTATTTTCCCTTTCTAAAGACCAACATTTTTCTTGAAGGTTCAACCTCTTTCTTCCCTTGACGCACACTGAACATAATCACAGCAATACTAGAACCTAAACCTAGCTCAACTTCTGACTGACTGCCTCAATCCCATAAACAAATGGCCTAACAAAAGAAGTGTGCCCATTTCCAGGCATAGGTACTATTCACTTCAATCTCCACTGTTCTTTTATATGAAATGTCTGGCATTAAAACTGTAACACACCTACAATAGGGGGAGGAAAAACAATTGCAAGAGATCAATCAATCAATTGAAACAGACTTATATATGACCCAGATTTTAGAAACATAAGACAAGGGCTTTAAAATAACTATTTCAACTTTCTCATTATTAGACTGGACAAAAATTTCTTCCTCTCTTTAATCTGTAATCACTTTAAGAGATAACTGAGAATATAAACCAAAACATTGACAATGCATTATAGGATTGTAATAATGTAAAAACAAAATGTATGCTAACAATGCACAAAAGATAAGAGAGTAGAAAAGGAAGTATACATGGTATGGTAACATTCTTTGAAAGTAGACTGTGACAGGGGCGCCTGGGTGGCTTAACTGGATGGTTAAGCATCCAATTTTTGACTTGAGCTCAGGTCATGATCTCACAATTTGTGGGTTCAAGCCCTGCATTGGGCTCCACACTGACAGCAGAGAGCCCACTTCGGATCCTCTGTCTCCCTCTCTCTCTGCCCCTCCCTTGCTTATTCTCTCTTGCTCTCAGAATAAATAAATAAAACTTAAAAAAAATTTTTTAAAAGAAAGAGACTGTGATAACTTAAAGATGTACTCTGTAAACCTTAGTGCAAACACTAAAAAAAAAAATTAAAATGAGATATAACAAATTAGCAAAGTAGAAAGTAGAAATAAAAAATGGAATCACAATAAAAATACCTAATTTATCCAAAATAAATAAAGGGGGGAAAAAAGGAAAGGAATGGAGAACAGAAAGGATGTACAGGAAGAAAAAAAAAAACTAGCAATATGGCAGATTTATTTATTTTTTTTTTAATATGAAATTTATTGTTAGCAATATGGCAGATTTAAATCCAACTTCTCAATAATTACATTGAATATAACTTATCTAGAGACCCTAATTAAAATTCATAGATTCCCAGAACAAGCACTGTTACCAGCGATAAACACGGGTATTACATAATGATATGAGAAAACAGCACAAAAAACCCAAAATAACATATAACAATCCTGACTGTGCATGTACCCAACAACAGAGTTTCAAAATATATGTAAGAAAGTGACAACTCAAGGAAGAAATAGAAAAGGCACCATTAAAACTGGAGACCAACATTGCTCTCTCAGTAATCAACAGAACAAGTGAACACAAAATAAAGATATAGAGATTCTGGGGGCACCTAGGCAGTTCAGTCAGTTAGGTGTCTGCTTTGGCTCAGGTCATGACCTTGGAGTTCATGGGTTCGAGCCCCATGCTTGGCTCTGTGCTGGCAGCTCGGAACCTGGAGCTTGCTTTCAGATGCTGTGTCTCCCTCTCTCTCTGCCCCTCTCCTGCTTGCACTCTGTCTCTCTCAAAAAATAAACATTTTTTTTAATTTTAAAAAAAGATATGGAAAATCTGAGAAACACTAGCAATCAAGCTGGCATCATTAATATTTATAGAACACTCCATTCAACATCTGCAAAATCCACAATCTTTTCAGTACACTTGGAACATTAACTGAGATACGCCATATGACAGATCTTGAAGCAAACTTCAAAACTGTAAAACAAAGGATGGTCTCTGATCACAAAAGAATTAAATTAGAAATCAATAACAAAGATTTCTGGAAAATTCCCAATTAAACAACACATTTCCAAATTCATTGAAGGATACCAACTACCAGAGCTCACTCAAAAAGAAAAAACAAACAAACAAACAAACGAAACCCCCAAAACCCAAAAAACAGACAACCTGAATAGCCCCATACCTATTACAGAAATTTAATTCCCAGTTTAAAACTTCACCACAAAGAAAACTCTAGGCCCAAAGGTCTTCAATGGCAATTTCTACCAAACATTTATGGAAAAACTAATCTAATATTATACAAACTCTTCCAGAAAACAGGGGTAGAAAACATTTTCCAACTCATTTGATAAGGCCAGCACTAACCAGATACAAAACCAAACAAATAAATTACAAGAAATTCCAAACCAATATCCTTCTTGAACACAGTTGCAAAAAACCAGTTAATTAAGCCTTAAAAAGGAAGGAAATTCCGATACATGCTATAATTAGATAAACCTTGAAAATATTATGCTAAGTACAATAAGCCAAAGAACAAATAATATATATCTCCACTTACATAAGTTACCTAGAATAATCAAATTCATAAAGACAAAAAATGAGACCCAATGGTTACTAGCGGCCAGAAAAGGGGGAATAGGGAATTATTATTTCATTGGTATGGAGTTTCTGTTTGGGATTGATGGATAGCGGTGATAGTTGTACAACAATGTGAACGTACTTAAAGCCACCAAATTATAAACGTGAAGATAGGGGCACCTGGGTGGCTCAGTCCGTTAAACGTTTGACTCTTGATTTCAACTCAGGTCATGATGTCACAGTTTGTGAGACTGAACCCTGCATCAAGATGCTATTCAGCATTGAGCCTGCTTGGGATTCTCTCTCTCCCTCTCTCTTGGCCTCTCCCCCGCTCACATATTCCCACATATGTGCTCTCTCTCTCTCCCTCTTTCAAAATAAATAAATAAAGTTCAAAAAGAAAATGGCTGAAATAGTAAATTTTATGTTATGTATATTTGACCACTATAAAAAAGATCCTTAACAAATTGTTAGCAAATGATACAGCAATAGATAAAAAAGGATATTACATTATGAGCACATGGTGCCTATCCAAGGAATGCTGGCTGGCACAGACACTCCAAATCTATTTTAAAAAGCTAGCAAAAGTAATAAATTTTAGTAAACTAGTGAGTTTAGCAAGGTTGCAGGGCTCATTATATACAACATACAAAAAAACAGAAACGAGTAAACTTTACTGCATGTAGTTACCTCAATAAACCTGACTTAAAAAAAACAAAGCAACAGAGGGGTGCCTGGGTGGCTCAGATGGTTAAGCATCAACAGTGTAAATGTACTTAAAGCCACCAAATGACACATTTGAAAATGACTGAAATATGGGTGCCTGGGTGGCTGAGTTGGTTAAGCATCAGACTCTTGATTGTGGCCCAGGTCAATAGCTTGAGGTTGTGAGATCAAGCCCCACGCCAGGCTGGGTGTGGAGCCTGCTTAAGATTCTGTCCCTCCTCCTTCCTCTGTCCCTCCCCGCTACTTGTGCATGAATGCGCAGGCAATCTCTCAAAAAACCAAAAACCAAAACAGAAAACCAAATAAATAATAATGGTGCCGGTGAACCTTCTTATCTTGTTTCTATTTTAAATGGGAATTCTTTTTCTAATGGAAATGTTTTTAACATGATATTGGCTAATTAACTTGAAGATGGACTTTTAGGTGACTCAGTTGGCTAGGTGTCCCACTCTTGATTTCAGCTCAGGTCATGATCTCACAGTTTGTGAGTTAGTGCCCCGAGCTGGGCTCTGCCCTGCTGATGTGGAGCCTGCTTGGGATTCTCTCTCTCTGCCCCTCCACTGCTCTCTCTCAAAATAAATAAACTTAAAAAAAAAAAAAAAGATGGACTTTTAGAAAATATATAGTTTAATCTTTTAATTCCTACTTCATCGAGATTTTTTAAAAAGTGACCCAATTTTTAAAACTGTAGCCCGTAAAGTATTTCAGACAAAAATATGGCTCCCATTTATCTACTTATATAAATGTATTATTGGTAATTTCTTATCATACTTTCTTGAAACAAATTCTATCTGGTTCATGCTACATAGTTCTCTTATGATAATGTCAATTTTATTTGCTAATAATTTGGTTGTTTGCTTTAATAGTTGTGTGATTGGTTTGTTACTTTCTGTACTGTTACATTTTATTATGTGAGTTAAATTAGTTTTTCATGCAATGGAAGCCTTTGGTTTTATAGTCTGCACGTTTTATCACCTGAATTATATATTCACAGCAACAGGAAAAAAGCTTACCCATTAACACTGTGAGAAGAGTCTTTTTAAAAGTGATTTTGAGGCAGGGGGGCAGGGAACCTGGGTGGCTCAGTCGGTTGGGCGTCTAACTCTTGATTTTGGTTCAGGTTGTGATCCCAGGTCTGTGAGATCAAGCCCTGTGTCAGGGTCCTTGCTGAGCATACAGCCTGCTTAAGACTCTCTCTCTCTCTCTCTCTCTCTCTCTCTCTCTCCCCCCCCCCCTCTCTCCCCTGCTTGCATGCTCTTTCTCTCTCTAAAAAAAAAAAATGAGTTTTGGGGATAATAATATTTATTATTTCTTCCAACATATTAGAATTCAATTTTTCTACTTTTTAAAATAATCAATTTTGGGGGCTCCTGGCTGGCTGAGTCAATACAACATGTGACTCTTGATCTCGGGTTCAAGCCCCATGTTGATGGTGTAGAGTTTACTGAAAAATAATAATAAAACAGACTTTTTAAAAAGTCTATTTATTTATTTTGAGAGAGAGAGAGAGAGAGAGAGAGAGAGAGAGAGAGAATGAGTGGGGGGAGGGGCAGAGAGAGAGAGAATCTCAAGCAGGCTCTGTTGCTGTCAGTGCAGAGTCCAATGCAGGGCTCAAACTAATGAACTATGAGATCATGACCTGGGCGGAAATCAGGAGTCGGACACTTAACTGACCATCCAGGCTCCCCAAACAGACTTTAAAAAAATAGATTAGAGGTATGTAAATGGCTCAGTCAGCTAAATGTCCGACTCTTAGCTTCAGCTCAGGTCATGACACCAGTTTGTGGCTTTGAGTCCTGTGTCAGGCTCCAGGCTGACAGTGCAGAGCCTGCTTGGGATTCTCTCTCCCCCTCTCTCTCTGCCCCTCACCCTTCCTTTCAAAATAAACAAACTTTAATGTTAACATATTCAATTTTGATCATTTATATTTCCCCCAAATAATTTCTTTCATCAGTATTTTCAAATTTTTAACATAATTGCTATATGGTAATTTGATAATTTTTAAAAATTCTATATAAAGATTCCTCTAATATTCTAACATTACGCTAAATGACTTCCTAGAGTTTGTTTATTACCAGGCCAATTTACCTGGATTTTTGTTTTACCACTTTTCTATCTTCTGATTTTGCTCAATTTTGTCTTTACATTTATATATTCCTCCTCTTGCTAACCTTTGTTTAACTTTGGGAGGTGAATTCATTGTTTCATTCCATTTTATTATTTTTTTTGAAGTTTATTTTTCTAGTAATCCCTACACCAATGGGAGGCTTGAATTTGCCACCCTGAGATCAAGAGTTGCATGCTCTTCCAACTGAGCCAGCCAGGTGCCCCTCATTCCATCTAAAATTTTTTAAATTTTATTTTGAAGAGAGAGAGAGAAAGCATGAGTGGGGGAGAGGGACAGCAGGGGAGAGAGAGAGGGAGAGAGAGAATCTTAAGCAGGCTCCACGTTCAACATGGAGCCCTACATGGGGGTGGATTTCATGACCCTGGGATCATGACCTGAGCTAAAATCAAAGAGTTACATGCTCAACCAACTGGGCTACCGAGGCACCCCTCCCTTTATTCCATTTTAAAATAATAAAAGCACATAAACAGCTTTGGCTGCATCCCATATATATGTGTATAGGTATGTATAAATAAAATTATAATTTCCTCTTATTTTTAATAGTTGTTGCAGTTTAGGTTTCTGCTTTGATTTAATAGCTTTTTGGAGAAAGAACTGACAAGTGGGCTTCATTCATTAATTTCAAGTTTATTGCACTGTGGCCAGATACAATGGTCTATCACACTTCTGCTCAATAAGCTACATTGATATTTTTGTTTTCTAGTATGACAACTGTCTGTAAATACTCTATGAATGCTTGAGGAGAGGGGTTATTCTCTGTTTCTAATGTACTCAGTTTCAGAGTTGAATTAATGTGAGGAAGGTTTTCATTTAGGGCAGTGGCAGAGATGGGAAATTGGTTATATATGGGAAATTAATCACATAAGTAAACACCTAAAGGATAATGGAAGACAGGACTTCTCGAAGACTGTTTAGCTTGAAAGCAACTACCAAACTGTCTTCCAAAGTGCCTGCATCATTTTGCATTTTCTGTAACAATAAATGAGAGTCCCTTTTGCTCCACATACTTATCAACAATTTGGCATTGTCATCTTGTTGGATTTTAGCCATTCTAAAAGGAGTATAGTGCTATTTCACTGTTGTTTTAACTTGCAATTCCTTATCGACAAATAATACTGAGTATCTTTTCATATTCTTCTGTATACATCCTTTGGTGAGGTGTCTCCCCACTTTTCAATTCAGTTGTTTGTTTTCTTATTGTTGTTGAATACAATTCTTGTTATTATTCTTTTCATATTTTGGATACCTATTTAGGTAGTCAAGAATTTCTTACCCAAAGAGAAGTCTGGCTTTTGTCCTTAGTTCCTGGGAGGTAATCTCTAAACTCTTAAAACGTCTTGCCTGATAAAAGTGTTTAAAAATATGATAAAGGGTGGAGGCTTTGAGTCATATCAACAATGAGACTTAGACTGGGGGTGTTTGAGTCACATCAACTAACCTACTGAGGGACTGGAGACAAATGAGTCACATGAACTGCTAGTCAGGTTTAGGTGATTGAACCCCAAAAAAGACTCCAGACACCAAAGCTCATGTGAGTTTTTCTGGTTGGCAATACTCTGTGCAAAGCTGTCAAGCATCAATATTGGTAAAGTAACATTGTCCATGTCTCCATGGGAAGAAGACAACTGGAGGCTCCACAATGGTACTTTTCTGGACTTTGGCCTATGTGCCTTTTCACTTGACTGGTTATTTTTTCCATTTGGGAGAGAGAGAGAGAGAGAGAGAGAGAGAGAGAGAAGAGGGGCAGAAGGAGAGAGAGAGAATCTCCAAGCTGAGCATGGCACCTGACACAGGACTCAATCTCATGATCCTGCGATCATGACCTGAACCAAAATCAAGAGTTGGACACTCAACAAACTAAGCCACCCAGGTGCCCCATTCACTTGAATGATTTTAATTTGCATCCTTTAGCTGTAATAAGCCATAACCATGAGTAAAATATCTTTCAATGAATTCTGTGAGTCCTTCTGAACCTACCAAACCTGAAGGTAATTTACAAGACCCTTGAACTTGCAACTGATGTCAGAAGTAAGGGTAGCCTTTTGTGCACTGCTCCCTAACTTTGCAACTGGCTGACTTTGTAAAGTCCTTCATCAGATATGTTTTGCTGTTGTATCTAAAAAGGTGTTGCCAAACCCAAAGTCACCTAGATTTTCTACTTTTCTTCTAGAAGCTTTATCTTTTTAGGTTTTACATTTAAGTCTATTAATCATGTCCAGTTAATTTTTGTGAAAGGTGTAAGATCTATTTATAGGTTCATTTTTTTTGCATGTAAACTTCAATTGCTCCTGCCTCATTTACTGAAAAGACTCTCCTTTCTCCACTGAATTGCCCTTCCTCCTTTGTCAAAGATCAGTCAACTATATTTCTGGGCTCTATATTCTGCTTCGTTGATCTAAATATCTTTCTTTCACTTATACTACACTGTCTTGATTACTGTAGCTTTATAGTAAGCATCAAAATCAGGTCATGTAAATCTTGGATATTGTTTTTTTTTTTTTTTTTTTTTTTTTTTTTTTTATAATTTTTTTTTTTTTTTTCAACGTTTTTTATTTATTTTTGGGACAGAGAGAGACAGAGCATGAACGGGGGAGGGGCAGAGAGAGAGAGGGAGACACAGAATCGGAAACAGGCTCCAGGCTCCGAGCCATCAGCCCAGAGCCTGACGCGGGGCTCGAACTCACGGACTGCGAGATCGTGACCTGGCTGAAGTCGGATGCTTAACCGACTGCGCCACCCAGGCGCCCCGGATATTGTTTTTTTAACCCAACTTGAGTCTCTGTCTTCTAAATGTATATGTTAATGTATTCATTTTTATTCTCATTGATGATAAGGTGGTCTTACATTCTATCACTCTATTATTCTTGAACCTCTTTAATATTATCTCCTTTATTTTCTGCCCTTTGCTAATAGGCAAATGTGTAGACATTTTCCTTTTCCTAATAACACCATAAATATTGTTCCATTGTCTTTTGCTATTTAATAGTGAACAGAAACTCTTTGATTAGTTTTATTTAGAGCTTTTGTAGCAGTCTCCTTTTCACCTTTTGCCTGGATGCTTACAGCGTATCTTTTAATCCTCAAAATTTTCAACCTGATATATCTCGTATTCATATATCAGTGAAATCCTTCAAATTATAAACTTGGGCTTTTTTAAGTTCAAGGATGTTGTCGTCTATTTCACCTTTGATTATTGCTTCTCTTCTATTTATTATTCTTTTATTCAGGAATACTATTCATCTACACATTGAGTCTTTATTCTTTGTACCTGTCATTTTCATCTTTTTTTTTAATGTTTATTTATTTTTGAGAGAGAGGGAGAGAGAGCATGAGTAGGGGAGGAGCAGAGAGGGAGACAGAGGATCTGAAGCAGGCTCTGAGCTGCCAGCAGAGAGCCTGATGAGGGGCTTGAACTCACAAGCCATAAGATCAATACCTGAACCAAAGTTGAATGCTCAACCAAGCCACCCAGGCTCCCCTTTGTCATTTTCAACTTTTTGATCCTTTTCTACTGCTGCATTTGAGAAGACATCCTCCAACTTCTCTTCCACATCACTGACTTGATTTTCACACTATCTTTTGACCCCTTCATTGTGAATTTTAAAAGTATACTGAATTTCAGTATTTTTATGAGTTTTGTTGAGTCTTGAAGAAATTTTAAAACACAGAAAAATACCAAGAATGATTCAAGAACCTTTGTCATCATCCTTATTTCCTCTAGCTCAAGAGCCCTGGAGTCAGTCTATATGGAATCAAATATGAGACCTCCCTCTTACTAGTTGTAGGATCTTGGGGAAGTAATTTAAACTATTTATTTAAATTTTCTTGAGAATACTCATTTAATTAGATTTAATTAACTAATTCATGAGCAGTTTTAATACAGTATTTTATACTCAATAAATATTTAGGTATTATTACTATAATCTTTGCTGATATCTTGACTGGTTCCCATCTATGTCAATCTGTTGTCTTTAACATTCCATTTCAGATTCATTAAATAACTTTGAGAAGAAAACAAATACCACCTAATATCTTGTTTTTTCCAAGTACAATTTTGCTCTGTGTGTCAAGTATAAGATTTATTTATTTTGCAGTTTCTTAATAAGCCCATGATGGCTTTAAAAAAAAATCAATTATTTGAAGGTTGGGCAAACTATCCAGGTTTGGTGTTTGCTAAGAAAAAAGTTAGATAAATTCTAGTTAGTTTCTCCCCTTTACTATCCACTTCAGTATTATTTGACTTTTAACTCTCAGTTCTTTATCTGGAGAAAAGATTGATTCATACAACTCAGTCAACTATCTGGTGATATGCAGTCATATACTATTGTGGCTCTCATCTATTTTGGAAATTAAGGATTCTTTGAGGATCCATCAGAATCATATATTTTCTCTCCAGCACAAAGAATTTTGTTTACCAGTTTAGTCTGTCATGCCTTGAAGTCAATATGTGGATCCTAGGTTAAGGATCCCTTGACTTACCATTTGCTCTGATGAACTAAGGAAGGCTCTCCTGATCCTGTTGCCTGGTTATGTGGTGTATACAATTAGCAGTTTAATCCCAGATACTTTGAAACAGGACATAGTTCTTCCCTAATCAAAAGCAGAGCTTGGAGGGGCGCCTGGGTGGCTCAGCCAGTTGAGCAACTGACTTCGGCTCAGGTCATGATCTTATGGTTCATGAGTTTGAGCCCATCATGGGGTTCTGTGCTGACAGCTCAGCGCCTGGAGCCTGCTTCAGATTCTGTGTTTCCCTCTCTCTCTGCCCCTCCCCTACTTGCACTCAGTCTCTGTCTCTAAAAAATGAATAAACGTTAAAAAAAAAAAGTTAAAAAAAAAAAAGCAGGGGTTGGGGTACTTGGGTTAAGCACCCAACTTTTGATTTTGGCTCAGGTCATGATCTCACAGGTTCATGGGATCGAGCCCCGCACCAAGCCCCGCATCCAACTCTGCACAGACAGTGCGGAGCCTGCTTGGCATCCTCTCTCTCCCTCTCCCTCTTTGCCCCTCCCTCTCTCAAAATAAATAAATAAACGTTTTTTAAAAAAAGGCAGGGCCTAACTAAGTAAGAGTTGTTTAAGCTGGTGGCTGGTACAAGAGAGTTCATAAACTATCCTCTTTACTCTTACACATACTTGAAATTTTCCAAAAGAAACACTTCATTTGTGTTTATTTGAAGTAGGGCCTGAAAAAATGCATACCAGCCCCATGGATTTTCTCCTCTCTGTCCCTTCCTACTACTATTCCCTTTACATCTGAAAAATGTGCCCAAACAAGTTCACTTCTGCCTTTACAGAACTGCGGTCACCAAGGGAAGTAGAGAGGTAATGATAAGAGAGATGGGAGGGGAGAAAGAACCCTGGATGCTGCAGATAACAGTTGCAACACACAGTGGGTAGTTGCCAAGTTTCTGGTTGGCAAAGACCCTACTTCCTTAAGTTGTAGGTATGCAACAGAGATGGGTAGAAAAATCTACCTTTTTCCTGTCTGTCCTTGCTACTGGCACAGGAATCTGTCTTCTACTGACAGAAAATCCTCCTAATGCCTGATATGTTCTAATTTGTACTTCTAGTTGTTCATTCTATTTATAACTCTGCTTCTCTATATTTTCACCTATTTGACCATGGGATAACAGAGGAGATTAAGTTGGGTACTTTGGTTAAGCATCTGACTAGCTGATTGTCTGCTAAGCCCAGCTTCCCACAGTTGAATTTTTGAGGTTAAAAGGTCCTACACTAATCTGGCACATATGCAACCTGGGAACAACAGATAGGTGGAAGAGATAGCTTCTGATCTACTCTTGCTTCCTTTAACTCTCACACATACTACAATTTCACATATATAGAAATGTTTATTGATATTATTGAGCATACAGAATAGAGCATAGGAAAAAAAAGGAAAGTATTATTTTCTCTCAAGGAAGCTCTAGCCCAGATTAACAACAGCTAGAAACTGCCAATAGACGTAAGGTTTAAACAGAAGCATTATGGGGCGCCTGGGTGGCGCAGTCAGTTAAGCGTCCGACTTCAGCCAGGTCACGATCTCGCGGTCCGTGAGTTCGAGCCCCGCGTCAGGCTCTGGGCTGATGGCTCAGAGCCTGGAGCCTGTTTCCGATTCTGTGTCTCCCTCTCTCTCTGCCCCTCCCCCGTTCATGCTCTGTCTCTCTCTGTCCCAAAAAAAAAATAAATAAAAAATGTTGAAAAAAAAAATTAAAAAAAAAAAATAAATAAACAGAAGCATTATAGCAACCAATTAGAAATATTCAAACTCCAGGGCATCTGGGTGGTTCAGTTGGTTAAGCGTCTGACTCTTGATTTCAGTGTAGGTCATGATCTCATAGTTTGTGGGTTCGAGCCCCACGTTGGGCTCCATGCTGAGCATGGAGCCTGCTTGGGATTCTCTCTCTTCTCTCTCTCTTCCCCTCCCCTGTTCGTGCTCTCTCTCTCTCTCTCTCTAAATAAACATTAAATATATATATATATATATACACACATATATATATATATATTCAAGTTCCTCCACAATACAGTACACAAGATAAAACTTAGAAATTGGTGAGCTAGTATGCCAATTATCAGAGACACTCTCAAAATAAACTAAAAAACAAGTTAGCATACAAATAATATTAAAACCAACTAATATAGTGAGGTAGACTGAGATTACTTTGAATTCCCTTTGCTCTCATCAATAATGTTCTGTGTTCATAGTCAAAGATTTCTTGAGAAAGACATGAACATAGAGCAATGTGTTTAAAAAGTCTGCCCACCAATCTGAAACATGTGATTTGTTTATTTTATTTGAGAGAAAGAGAGAGAGAGAGAGAAAGAGAGAGAGAGAGAAGGACAGCATGAGTAGGGGAGAGAGAGAATCCCAAGCAGACTCCATGCTCAGCACGGAGCCAGATGAGGGGCTCAATCCCATGATCCTGGGATCACGATTTGAGCTGAAACCAAGAGTTGGACGCTCAACTGACTGAGCCACCCAGGCACCCCTGAAAGATATGATTTGAACTGTCTCTACCACTTAGGAAATAAGTTAGTGGCTCTGAGTTTCAGTTTTCTCATCTCTAAAATGGATATAATAATAGTACTATCCTTGTAAGGAAGTTGTGAGGATTATATGAAATATCGAACATAAAGAGCTTAGCACAAGGGTGCCTGGCTGGCTCAGTCTGTAGAGCATGCCACTCTTGATCTGGGAGTTGTGGGTTTGAGACCCACATTGGGTGCAGAGATTATGTAAAAAAAAAAAAAAAAAAAAAAAAAAAGAGCTTAGCACAACTTCTGGCAAATAGCACTTCAACACACAGCAGACTTTTTGTAGTAAGTAAATTGGCTTCCTCCTTCAGGGTGTTAATCCCTTGAAAGTGCTGAGATAAAACAAGGTAGTAATTAAGGTCAAATGGTACTTCGGGCAAAAAGTAAAATCAAATGGAAAAAAACCCAAAAACATAAGTAAATAGAGACCAGAATATATAAAGAGAAAATATATCATGCCTAACTGGAGTTTACATCAGGAATCCAATGTTGATTTAATATCAGAAAAATTTTTTAAAAAGAAAATCAATCTGTGTAATTCACTGTGTATCAAAAGAATAAAAAAGAAAAACTACACTATCATCTTGATAAATACAGAGAAGGTACTCGACAAAATTCAATAACCATTTGTGATAACAACTTTTAGTAGTCAAGGAATAGACATGAATCTCTTCAATGTGCTAAAAAGGGAACTACTGAAAACCTATAGCTAAAAATCACATTAAATGGTAAAAAAAAAATTGTTGCTTTCTCCTTATGATTAGGAACAAGACAATGATGCCTATTTTCATTAATTCAACACTGAAATATTCTTCGTGCAGTAAGTCAAGAAAAAGGAAAAGAGACATAAATATAAGAAAGGAATAAGTAAAACAGACAAAATGTTGGTCTATGTGGAAAATTCTATGGAACCTATAACAATTTACTTACACTGAGTTTATTAGCAAGGTCACAGGCAACAAGATCAATATATAAAAATCAATTATAGTGGTGCCTAAGTGGTTCATTCAGTTAAGCACCCATCTCTTGGTTTTGGCTCAGGTCATGATCTCATGGTTCATGGGATGGGGCCCCACGTTGGGCTCTGGGCTGACAGTGTGGAGCCTGCTTGGGATTCTCTCTCTCTCTCCCTTTCTGCCCCTCCCCAGCTCACATTCTCTCTCTCTCAAAATAAATAAATTTAAAAAATCAATTGTGGGAGCCTGGGTGGCTCAGTCGGTTGAGTGACCGATTTCGGCTCAAGTCATGATCTTGCAGTCTGTGGGTTCAAGCCCCACATCAGGCTCGCACTGGAGCCTGCTTCATATTCTCTCTCTCTCTCTCTCTCTCTCTGCCCCTCCCCCGCTCATGCTCTCTCTCAAAAATGAAAAAAACATTTAAAAAAATCAATTGTATGTCTGTATTCCAGCAATTAAAAAATCAGATACTGAAATAAAAAGATATAATTTATAATAACATGAAAAATATAAAATACTTAGCAATAAATGTAACAAATATGTGCAAGGCCTATATAATGAAAACTACATTTTGCCAAGACAAACTACAGAAGAAATAATGGACAGATAAACCATGCTTATAAATTGGAAGATTCAGTATTAAGATGTCATGTGTTTCCAAGTTTATCTACAGATTCACCTCGATTCCAATCAAAATCTCAACAGGCACTTTTGTAGAAATTTACAAACTGATTTAAAAAGGTATACAAAAATGCAGAACACCTAGTATAGCCAAAACAACTTTGAAATAGAACAATGTTGGAGGACTTACACTGCCTGATTTCAGGACTTTAATATACAGGTAAAGGAGAGTTTCTCCATGTTGGTGCTACTGACATTATGCACTGGCTAATTCTTTGTGATGGGGAACTGGCCAGTACACTGTAGGATGTTTAGCACCATCCTGACCTCTACCCCTATCAAAGGCAACACGTTCCCCTGCCAGAGTTGTAACAGTCTAAAATGTCTCCAGACACTGCCAAATGTCTCACGGGGGGCAAATTTGCCCTTTGTTGAACTACGGAGCTACATGAAGAAGCGTGTTATTGACATAAAGATAGACATTTAAATCAGTGAAACAGGCAGACAGTCTCTCCTCTGCTGTCCTTCCCACCACTCCCTTGTGGCATATTCAATAAACTTCTTTCTCCTTAAAGCACACGAGCAGGGGAGGGACAGAAAAAGAGGGAGACAGGATCTGAAGCAGGCTCTGCACTGACAGCAGAGCCCCGGATTTGGGGCTCAAACTCACAAACCCATGACCTGAGCCCAAGTCAGATGCTCAACCAACTGAGCCACCCAGGCGCCCCCAAACTATTTTTTTAAAATTTTTTTAATGTTTATTTTTGAGCAAGACAGAGAAAGAATGCAAATGGGTTAGGGACAGAGAGAGCGAGGGAGACACAGAATCAGAAGCAGGCTCCAGGCTCCAAGTTCCAAGCTATCAGCACAGAGCCTGATGTGGGGCTCAAACTCACGAACT
Organism: Panthera leo; assembly: GCF_018350215.1. Classification (NCBI taxonomy): domain Eukaryota; kingdom Metazoa; phylum Chordata; class Mammalia; order Carnivora; family Felidae; genus Panthera; species Panthera leo. Next base: position 121,214,800 of record NC_056687.1, on the reverse strand, counting down.
GTGAGATCATGACCTGAGCTGAAGTCGGATGCTTAATTGACTGAGCCACCCAGGCGCCCCCCCAAACTATTTTTTTTAATTGATAAATTACACATTAAAATATAAACCATGTTTGTGCCCTAAAACTTACTGTTAAGAACATAAAAAGGCAAGCTACAGGCTGGGAGAAAATATTTGTAAAATACATACATCTGATAAAGAACTTGTATCCAGAATAAGACAACAATCTGACAAAAAACCCAATAAAGAAAAATGGGCAAACAATTTAAACAGCTGCTTCACCAAAGAAGATATGCTGATGGCAGGGCACCTGGGTGGCCCAGTTGGTTAAGCATCTGACTTCAGCTCAGGTCATGATCTCAGTTTGTGAGTTTGAGCCCCACATTGGGCTGTCTGCTGTCAACATAGAGCCCACTTTAGATCCTTTGTCCCCTTCTCTCTGCCCCTCCCCTGCTCATGTTCTCTCTCTCTCAAAAATAAAATAAACATTAAAAAAAAAAAAAAGAAGATATGGTATGGCAAATAAGCGTGTGAAATAGTCATTAAGGAAATGCCAATTAAAACCACACTGAGATACTATATAAACCCACTTAAATAGCTAAAATTTAAAAAAAGGCCAACCATACCAAGTGCTGACAAGAACACAGGGCAACTAGGACTCTTGTACATTGCTGATGGGAATGCCAATTTGTATAGACACTTTAAGAAACATGTTTGGCAATTTCTTATAAACATACACTTACCAGATGACCCAAAAATTCCACTCCTAGGTATTTACCTTAGAAAAACAAAAACTTGGGGCACCTGGGTGCCTCGCTTGATGAAGAGTCTGACTCTTGGTTTCAGTTCAGGTCATGATCTCACAGTTTGTGAGAGTCCCACGTCAGGTTCTGTGCAGACAGCATGGAGCCTGCTTGGGATTCTCTCCCTCTCTCTCTGCCCCTTCTCTACTCACTCGCACTCTCTTTCTCAAAGTAAGTAATTAAACATTTTTTTAAAAATAAAGAAAAATAAAAATTTATGTCAACACATAAGCTTGTATTCGAATGTTCATAGCAGGTTTATTCACAGTAGTCCACAAGTGGAAACAATACCAATATTCATCAACTTGTGAATGGATAAACAAATTGTGATACATCCACACAATGGAATACTAATCAGTAATAAAAAAGAGCTACTAACACACACAACATTAATAAATCTCAAAAGCATTAACCTCAGTATAGGAATCCAGATACAAATGGTATTAATAAAATATCCAAAATTATTCTATATATAGCTAAAAATAATTCTGATTTTCAGTAGCTTTTTGTAGTTATATTAATCACTGGCATTTAACTACTTTTTATTAACTTATGTGTTTAGCCTCAAATCAACTATAAACCTTCCGCCATAGGGGTTATTGTGTATGTGTGTGTTTTTAATGTTTATTTATTTCTGAAAGAGAGAGAGACAGAGTGTGAGTGGGGGAAGGGCAGAGAGAGAGGGAGACACAGAATCAGAAGCAGGCTCCAGGCTCTGAGCTGTCAGCACAGAGCCCAATGTGAGGCTTGAACCCACGAACCATGAGATCACGACCTGAGCCAAAGTCGAATGCTTAACCGACTAAGTCATCCAGGCACCCCCATAAGGGTTATTGTGTATCTCCGCACAGCACTTCACAATACTACTACACATATGTGTATCAATGCACAGGCTCCATAATTCTCATTCAATAAAACAGTGGAATGTAGTACACATATTACAATAGAGTCAGAACACCTGGGTTCAGATCATAGCTGACTACATGGAGTAACCTGGGGTAAGTCATTTAATCTACATGAGATTCACTTTCCTCATTCATTAAACCGAAAAGCATTGGGATGAAGTGCAGAAAGAGTGTTGGGAACCCTGGAGTGGTACAATCAGTAATCCCAATGTATGTGAGGCCACAGTAAGGACAGAAATCTCCTGAAGAGCAAAGGGCCAAAAGTCACACTCAAGCTTGATTTTTCAGAAGAACCACAGACTGAGAAAGTGGGGGCTCATGACCCTTTTGGATGTTAAGCAGAAGATATCAGAAAAGTTACTACAGGGATAACTGGTTTGTGGCAGACAATCAAAGAAGCATCCATTTTCGAGCCAATATAATTTTTTTCTATCATTGGGAATAAGATTCAACAGACCCTACACATAGGGAAAATTAGCTGTTTTAGACTGATATAAAACAGGTTAGTTTACTCTACTGACCTATTATTCCCACAGTAACCTATTTCAGTAAAAGAGAAGTCACAGGTTCTGATATTTGGTATATGAAATTGGCTGAGAATCTACAATTGGTGGAATTATGAAAGCTTGTAAAATCAAAAGCCAGAATCACTTGAGGAATTACAATATGGCGGGACTGAGAAGCTTCATAGGGACTTCCTATATACCTACCATGTGTCAAAAACATGTGCAAGGTTACATATTTTATCATTTAATCTTTACACTAGCCCTTACAAAGTAGTTATTTTAGAGATGAGATTATTATTCCTGTTTTAGAGATGCGAAAGTTGACATTCTGAAACACAATTTAGTAATCTAAGCAGTCACCATTAGTGACACCATTAGTATGTGGCAAGGCTAAGATTCAAACTCAGCGTTTGATTACATGTCCTTACCATTACTTAAAACCTATTACCATTATATAAAAAGTCTAGCTCCCAACAATTGAAGCTAGCACATTCCTAGAAAATAGCAGGCATAATAATCTTTGCTTTTTTTCCAAGGTAGATAGGAGGCAGATATTATCTTAAGGCAGGTAGGAAACAGGTATTACCTCCAGCTATCAGAAGGGGAAACTAAAACTTAGATACAAAGTGATACAGCACGTTTCTAAATCATGGCACTCTAAATCATGGCCTTTCTCTGTATTAGCATTCTCTGACCTTCATCCTGATAATGATGATGAAGGAGAAAAAATGGAGGAGGAGAGAAGTACATGCAATTACAAGACCAAGTGATTTCATTCTTTGAATGGCCCACAGATATTTATTGAGTACCTATAAACGTCGTCAAGCCAGTGCTTGGCACTGGGGATACAACAGTGAATAAAATCAACAAGACAGTTCTTACCCATAGGGAAGTTTTACCCTAGTGGGAAGATACTGACAACTAAATGGAAAATTTAAATATAGTGCAGTAATGCAGAAACAGGATAGCACAGGGTGCCAAAGGGGCAGAAACAAGACAACTAAACACAGAAATTTAGTAGGGTTGCAGGACATTCAGTTAAATTTGAATTTCAAATAAACAATGAATACTTTTTCAGTAGAAGTATGTCCCAAATACTGTCCTGTATTTTTATTTGCTACATCTGGCAACCCTAGGTAGCGATGGTATTTAGAAAAGTATCTCACAGGAAATGATACTTAAGATGAAAACTGAATTGTTACTTGTCTCGAATGAATTTGGACGCTGAAAATGTTTATCAGTTGCTGGTCATGTGGCAAGGATCTGAAACCTCCTGCCAACAGCCAGTGAGGAACTGAGGGCTCTTACCAAGATCCACGTAGTAAGCCATCTTAGAAGTAGGTCTTCCAGATGTAGCCCAGCCCTCAGACTATAGCCCTGGTCAACAGCTTGATTACAATACATGAGAGACCCTGAGGCAGAATCACCTCATTAAGCCATACTGACCCTCAGAAACTGTGTGAGATATGAAATGTTTGGTGTTTTAAACTGTCAAGTTTTAGGATATCTTGTTATGTGGCAGTAAGTAAGTAATGCTGTGCCCACTAGAGGAGTTCTGCATCCCAAAATAATGGGCCTACACTAGGACCCCATCATGCTCATTCATTGCTGAAAACAGCCACAATTAGTGTGGGTGGCCTCAGCAAGAATGAGGTGGTGGATCCAGAAGGGCCACAGCTGTGACTGTCACTCAATTACACCTCCCATCAGGAGATCCGAATGGTGTATTTCCATGGTCGCTACAGCATCATAAAAGCTAATGAAGGAGAGCATATCCTTCTAAAACACAAGAAAATCTTTCTAAAAGAACAAAACAGAAATATTTCTCTGAGTGCAGCTCAGTCACCTGAGAGAACTGTGTAAGAACAGAAGGAAAAGCAAAATAACAGAGTAAAGTAATAGAGCAAAGAAAAATCCAGGTCTTGGATTAGCTGTGGTTCTCAGCTTGATTTCATGTGTGCTAAGAATTAATACTGCTCTCACAACCAGGAAAATAGTTCGTTCCTGGGTACGTTGTGTTGACTCTCCCATCCAGAAGGGAATTTCTGAAACTTAAGGATAATGTACAACTGAAGAGCTGGGAGCTGTGGTTAATTAACTAATCCAGAATTTCTAAGAGTACTTTGATGAAACAATTTGAGTGTTATAAATTCCATAAATTATTCTATTCCAACAGATCAAGTTTAAGTGATTTCATTCCAACCATCTAATGTAAACAGAAAAATTTCAGAGAAAATCATTTCTCTTTTTTCCCCCTAACACAGGATGAGTTGAAAGGGAGTGGGTAATAAGTGTAGAACCTAATATGACTATAGGCAGATGCCAGAAGTTTTCTTTGACCACAGCCCCCAGACTCAGCCCTTGGCTTTATAATAAAGTTTTCTATCCAAATTATCTCAGAGTTCATGCTATTATGACATATTTTTCCCCAGGCCAGTTCAATACCAACGAGCCTAGTATGTTAGAATCCTTTAAGGTCTGTGTTCCAGATATATCAGATGTCACTTTTTTCTTTATGGCCTGCAAAACAGTCACAATTGTTTTACAAGATCCCCAATTCAATATTCATAGAAACTGAGACAAGGACATTGTCTTAATGGACTTACATCTCCAGGATAGTTAATTCACCAATCTACGTAAAGCCTTATCTAACCTGTTTTCTAGAAATTTTATGTCAGTTAACATTTTTCAGTATTCTATTTTAAACATACCCAATTCATTTAAAATTTACCTTGGTATACTAATCTTAGATATGAAAAGAGAGAACACAGCAATCAAAGCAAATAAAATCTAGAGTATCTTTGAATTCGAGTAGCTGATACTATAAAGCAATAGTTATTCAGTTATTTTTCTCCAGAATTAGGTAGCAATTTTATATATTTGCTTTGATTAAATATATAAAATTGATACACATATTAAACAAAGCCCTGAAGTTTCAGGCCTAAGACCCATGCATTTTCTCTATGGCTATGCTAACACATATGGTTAAGATTTTCCAATGACTTGTATCCAATGTTTCTTAACAATTGTTGGTTCATAGTGAGGTCTAAAGATCTGGAACCAAAAACCAAGGAAAGCTTTAAAAATTAGCCAGCAAAACTATCAAAAATTTCTCAAGGATTAGCTGTCTTTTCTAACTAAACAATACACTATACAATATTTTGTGATCCAGAGTAGAAAAAAGTTGAGGAAAAAAAAAACATTCAACACAAAATTCATTAATATCATCTAGGATAACAGATGCTACTTAGACACGGTTTCATTGTTCCTACTCTCTCTGCCTCCAGCTTTCTTTCCACATATTTGGAACTTCTTTAATTTTCCTCTTCATAAAACATCATTTTTTTCTAGTTCTCTTCATTCATAAATAATTACTATATAATGCAGAATTTCTTATTTCACTGATTATCTTGAGAGAAAGTGCCACTTTGAAAAACTTCATTAACAACAACTTTCTCTTATTCACCTCAAATACTCCTTTGTAAACTAGAGAGCCAAAATTGGAGGGGAGGAGACAACAAGTGGAAACACCAACAAAATGTGAAAAGAGAAGAACTTCACAGAATTTCGTCACTGTTTCATCTACTCAATAAACAGATATTAAGCTCCTGTGAGCCAGGTATTGTTTTAGATACAAGTCCTACTTTATCTCAAGAGCCTACCATTGTAATTTAATCTTAAAATACCAACAAGGCTAATAAAATTACATGTATATCAAATTATTTTAAATATAGTAAATACATTCAAATTTTTATGTATTTTAAATACATTAAAATTAGTTAAATATATTAAGTAAAATTATACACACACACACACACATAGTTGTTTTGGTGGAGAAGTTTAGAATTGTTTTGTGCTTTCCACCTTGTTCTAAAGGTTCTGACAACAGAAGAAAGGAATCAATTCTGAGAATTATACATGTAGAGTTAGGAAGAAGGTATTGGTTGATAAAATGAAAAGAAAACCAAGATGTTAAGAACATTTCAAAGTTATCAAAGCTCTAAAAGTAATATAAGAATCTGTGTAATGCTTTATAAATATTTTATTTGAGTCTAGCAATGTTCCTCATTACAACAGCCAACAAAGTCTATCAATCTACTCATTTGTTTTTGCCAAAAAACCTTAAAACTCATTCTGCTGAAAGGTTTTCATATGAGAACATATCTTCAATTTTATAACTGAAGTCACAATGAAATAAAATTCAATTATAAATATACACTTAACAGATTCAAGCCAAATTTCAGTAGATGTCATATTACAGGTCATTATATTATTACTTCAGTCTTACTTCTAGTATTAAATGTATGCTATTTTAAAAATCCACATCCATGGCCTTGACTCATTATAGTATCCTTTAAATGCACATAACGCTTGTAATATAATTCTTGAAATTCAGCTCCCTGGAATGAAACGAAATATATCTGGTACAGAACTGTACACTACAACAATGTTTTATCATAATTTATAGCCAAACTATGGGAAAGATTCTTTACCTCATTAATCGTCAGGGAAATGCACAGTGCACAGTGCATTACCACTAAGCACCCACCAGAATCAGTATAAGGAAAAAGATGAAAAATACTAAGATTAACAACAATATGAGCAATTGGGAATCTTCATATATTGCTACCTAACAGGGTAAATTGGTAGTATCACTTTGGAAAAAGTCATCTGGAAATATCTACTAAAGCTGAAGACGTATATTCTAACCAAACATTTCCAATCCTAGGTATATGCTCTAGAGAAATTCATGCACGTGTTCATCAAAGGACAGAGATTAGAATGTTCATAAGCTCATTAACTGTAATATCCAAAAACTGAAAACTCCCTAAATGCCTAATGACATTAGAATAAATAAATAAATTATGGTTTATTCACACAATGGAATATTATATAGCAATGAGAAAGCATTAACTACAACTACATACAAAATGGATGAATCTCAAAAACATAATGTTGAGCAAGAGAAGCTAGTCACAAAAGAATACCATATGATTCCATATATAAAGCACAAAAACAGTAAATAATAAATCTATGCTATTAAAAGCCAAGACAGATACAACTTTAAAAAAAGAACATTTTTATTTACCATATAATTTATAAAGAAGAGGAGGAGAAACCAGGTTAAACGTCAGATTAGGCAAATTGCTAGATGTAATTTTAAAAACACTGTGTTGGCAACAAAGTTGTTTAATACCGTTAAAGCATGTTTCTTGATATTTTGCCTTTGGATTTGGCAACTCATGCACATTTATGTTGGTCACAAACAAGACAAATTCAAAAATAAAAACATTTAAGATGCGAGTTTCAGAACTAAATTCAAACTGGCAATCAAAATGATCTTCCCTTAGTGTTGTGGGTTTGAACTAACCAAAACAGCTGTTACCAATGGTAAGCAAGATGGCTAGCTCAAGTTAAAGCCTGTATAGAAAAGGTTTTCTTCCATGAGAATACAATGGGCCATATGGGAATAGTAAACAGAACAATCAGATCAACTCCATTTTAAAAATACTAAGTAAATAATAAATCACATAAAGAAAGACCTTTTAATTTCAACACCACTCTACTCTGCCAACTGAGTTATAAGGTAATTCACTGGAAGTGAATATTAAAATAATATAGAAACAAGCTTGCAGATATCCTTTCCTCCCAAAAGAAGAATATCAGTTTATCACCTTTTCATAAGAAACAATGATTTCAAGAACTATAAAAAAAATAGGCATCATCATATCATACTCTTTATAACAAAGCAATTTATATGAACTACCAGAATAGAGAATAAAGTTATTTTTATTCATTTGATTGTGACTCACATATAACATACCGCATTATCAAACCTATTTATAAATCTACAACATGCAATCAAAACACAAAGCAAAGTTATGTAATTCTACCTAACCACAATATACATTGTGAAAGCAGTTAACAGGAAGGTAAAAGATGTGGTAACCACAGCCCATTTTAAAACACTTTAATTTTTTTTTTTTAAATCAGGAACACTTTTATTTTATTTCCAAAAGGTAATTCTTATTTAATTCTAGTGTTTAATTACTTAATATGGCAACCTAACACTATTATTTAAATGAAGCTTTCTTGTAGACAAATATAGGAAAAATACAAGAGAGAAAAAAGATCAGATGATACAGGTTCTTCAGGAAAAGCAAGCTACTGGAATGAGCAGGTCAATAAAACTATTTGTAGAATGGGATAGTTGTCTATTTTCAGATCATTAAGATATTTTTAAATATCCTGAAACCAAACCCAGATTCAAAAGGCAAAGCCAGAACCATTCACTGTGTTTATTAAAACACAATCTCTTACTAAGTCTTGCACAGTAAGAGAGGCCAAACTCACCCTAACATGACCTTAGATTTAGAACCCTGCCAAAGAATCTTTATAGAAATAGCAACCAAATGTTGCTTATACCTACTGTTTAGAGGAATTAAAATAAAATAAAATAAAATAAAATAAAATAAAAGCTTACTAGATATTTCAGGACTTAAATCATTAAGTAAACTCCGAGAAAGAACCTATGGGCAAACGTTAGTAGCCTTTTACATTAAACATACAAATCTAAAATATGTAAGCTAATTTACTTTTAAGAATTTGAACAGTGAAATGATCTTTAACACCAATTCCCTACCTTTTTCACCTTTCCAACTCCTTTAAAATTTTTTCTTATCAAGAAATAAAGTGCTCACATTCCTTTCTTGGCAGAAATGCACTATTATGGTCCCTATAGGGAGCCATTCCAGCAACACTTTTTGTGAAACTGTGAATTCCTTCTGTTCCTACTGCTTTGCCCACAAATTCCTTTATTCCTGTTCCCAGGCTATGAAGATCTGTTCAAAAACGTTACAAAACCTGAAACAATTAGTTTCACTACAGATATATGTACTCTGACCCTAGCTGGTTCCCTGTTGCTACTCAGGGATCCTACAATCATCTCTTGACTGGAAAGGATTAAAAATAGCACAGAACAGGTTCTAAGCAATAATACTCTCCAAATGGAGAATTTAAAAGATTCTCTTATAACTAAGTGGTATTTGTCCAGGGAATTCAAAGTTTTTGTGACATGTAAACATCAATCAATGTAATTCACCATATTCATGGGCTACAGATACCCCCCATATAATCATTGTAATAAATTAGTACAGAAAAAAACAACAAAATCCAACAACCATTCATGATCAAAATACTCAGAAAACTAAGAATAGAAGGAAACTTAACCAGATGGAAGGCAGCTATGGGAAAGCTCTACAGCTAACATCATACCTAGTAACACAGACTAGATGCTTTCTTTCCTCCTAAGATCAGGAACACAGCAAGGATTTCTGCTCTCACCATTTCTATTCAACTTTGAACTGGAAGTCCTAATCAGTGATATCAAGAAAGAAAAAAGAAATACAAATTGGAAAGGAAAAGTGAAATTGTCTTTAATCACAGATGACAGTATATGTAGAAGATTCTAGGGAATTTATCCAGACTTCAAGTTATATTACAAAGCTGAAGTAATCAAAACAGTATGATACTGTCACAAAAACAGACACATAGATCAATGGAACAGAATAGAAAACCCAGAAATGAACCCACAGTTATATGGCCAATTAATCTTTGACAAAGCAGGAAAGAATATCCAATGGGAAAAAGGATGTCTCTTCAACAAATGGTGTTGGGAAAATTGGACAACAACATACTCAATAATGAAACTGGACCACTTTCTTACAGCATACATAAAAATAAACCCAAAATGGATTAAAGACCTTAATGGGAGACCTGAAACCATAAAAATCCTAGAAGAGAGCACAGGCAATAACTTCTTTGACATTGGCTGTATCAACTTCTTTCTAGATATGTCTCCTGAGGCAAGGGAAGCACTAGAAAAAATAAACTACTAGGACTTCATCAAAATAAAAAGCTTCTGCACAGCAAAGGAAACAATCAACAAAAGGCAAACTATGGAATGGGAGAAGATAATTGCAAGTGACATACCTGATAACAGGTTAGTATCCAAAATATATAAAGAACTTATACAATTCAACACCCCCAAAAGGGAGAGATGTTCCATCATGGATAGGAAGAATCAATATTGTTAAGATGTCAGTTATTCCCAATTTGATGTACAGATTCAATACAAACTCAGTCAAAATCCCAGTAAGTTATTTTGTGGATATCAACAAACTAATTCTAAAATTTACGTGAAAAGGCAAAAGACTCAGAATAGCTAACATTGCCACTATTCAACTTTAAGACTACTATCAATCCACAGTAATGAAGACAATTTGGTATCAGCAAGAGAACAGGAAAATAGATCAATAGAATAGAAAAAAGAGCCTAGAAATAGAACCCCATAAATATATTCAACTCATCTTTGACAAAGGTCAAAGGAAATTCAGTGGAGAAAGGAGTCTTTTCAACAAATGAAGCTGGAAACACTAGACATCTACATGCAAAAAAAAAAAAAAAAATTAGAAATAAATCTTACACCTCTAACAAAATAAACTCAAAACGGATCACTGACTTAAATGTAAACAGCAAAATTCCTAGAAGAAAAACAGGGGCGCCTGGGTGGCTTAGTTGGTTGAGTGTCCGACTTTGGCTCAGGTCATGATCTTGAGGTTCGTGAGTTCAAGCCCTGCATCGGGCTCTGTGCTGATAGCTCGGAGCCTGGAGCCTGCTTCGGATGCCGTGTCTCCCTCTCTCTTTGTCCCTCCCCTACTCGTGCTCTGTCTCTTTCTCAAAAATAAACATTAAAAAAAATTTTTTTAAAGCCCCAGGAGACTATGAAAGTGCTTTCAAATTTAGTAATGACTTTTTTTTTTTTTTAAGAAGTCTCTGCACCCAATGTGGGGCTTGAAATCATGACCACAATATCAAGAATCACATGCTGTACTGAATGAGCCAGCCAGGTGCTTGTGGCAATGACTTTTTAGATACAACCAAAAAGCATGATCCATGAAAGAAAAAACTGCCAGGTTGGACTTTATTAAAATTAAAAACTTCTTTGTGAAAGACACTGTTTCTCTACCACCAGATAATGAATGTCAAGCCTTTGTGTTTTCTTACAAGAAACATTATGTGTTTGTATTACACCTCTATTTAAACAAATGGTTATATATATAGTACATTGTTCTGCACTTAATAATGTATCTTTGTAGATCATTCTATATTAAACAAAAAAAATTTTTTAAGTAGGCTTCACACCCAGCCCAATGTGGTGCTTGAACTCACAACCACAGATCAAGACCTGAGCTGAGACTGAGTAGGATGCTTAACTGAAGGAGCCACCCAGGCGCCCCCATTCCATACTTGTACATAGCATTCTCATTCCCAAATTTATATCTGCATAGTATTCCTTTGTACATATTGAACACTATTTAATCAAATCTTACCAATGAGCTTAAGAGTTTCCAATATTTTGCTATTACATGTAATACTGCAAACATTAAGCTTCACTTTCCCTATTTGCTAGCACATCAGTAGAATCAATTCTTAAAACTGGGATTGATGGGTTATAGGAAATGTGAATGATAAATCAATTACAGTACTGTGAAATTGCTTCCCATAAAGGCTGTACTAATTTATGCTCCTACCAGCAGTGTAAGAGAACATGTTACCCTATACTCTTCACAACAGTGTTTTATCAAACTTCTTAATATTCACCAATCTTATAGAGTGGGAAGTGGTATTCAGTGTACTTTCAAATTACACGTTTTATGAATGAGGTACAGTACCTTTTTATCTGTGTAAGAACCATTAATATTTCTTTTTCTGTAACTGTTTATTCATAACTTTCTTTTTAATGTTTATTATTTTGAGACAGAGACAGAGCATGAGAGGGGGAGAGGCAAATAGAGGGAGACACAGAATCCAAAGCAGGCTCCGGGCTCTGAGCTGTCAGCACAGAGCCAGACGTGGGGCTCGAACTCACGGACCATGGACCACGAGATGATGACCTGAGCTGAAGTTGGATGCTTAACCAACTGAGCCACCCAGGCACCCCTTATTCACAAGGTTTGCCCATTTTCTAAAAATTTGGTTGTTGGTTGGATTTTTTTCCCTTGTTTCACTATACAATATTCCTTTCTTCCCTTTAATGCCTTGAGACTTTTAGTGTATTTTATTTGATATCAATATTGTTTTGCTCATTGTACATCTTTGGCCATTTCTTATTTTCAATCTTTCTTAGATTTAAGAATTCTGAATATATTTTTAGTTCCAAAACAACTTTTTCTATGTTGCAACTGTATCCTCTTGAGAGTTTTCATTCCCTTTTCTATCACGGCTTTCTCTCATCTTTTCCATTAGCTCTGTTTCCACAGGAGGAATCTGTTTGATTATTCAGTGATTCCCTCTTTCAAGTTGCTGAATTCATTTTAATAGGCTGAACTTTTAATAGCCATAGGGTATTGCAATCTCTTGGATAGTGGAGAACTGGCAGTCAGTATAAGATATGCATATTTTAAATTTGATGTGCAAGCAATGAAGGAGCTGGCAAAGTGGAATTGCTCTGCTGAGGTTATAAAGGAACAAGCGGGGAATATATGGCAGACCTCACTTGCCTGCAAAGACATGAGCAATTCATCCCACAAGTGCAACCCTCCTAGCAGCTGCTGATCAGGCAGCTTCCCAGAGGACTGTGTATAGCTTGCAGGCAAGTATGGCCTCTTTCCACATGCAGAAATATCCAAACGTACAGACCACCCAACAGCATGCACCTTCCAGATAACTGAGAGATCCTTGGTCTTCACCAAAGACACTGATGGACTTTCGACACCACACAAAGTGAAGTTGTATGTCACAGGATTTTTACCTTTCGTTTTCCTCAATAATGCACAGTTACATGATTCATAACCAGGACATACAAATACTCTATTGCTTTTAAATCCTCTACTACTCGCCTGGTTATGACTGAATATAATTATCTTCAGGCTTGTTCTTATTTTAATTAATTAGTAATTTTTAAGCTCCAACTCTTAGTTATGTGTCCTAAGACAAAAAGTTCAGAAACCTTCCTCACTCTAAATTCCTTAACACTTTGTTCAGAAAGTTTTAAGGTAAGTTCCTTCTACGCTTACTTCTCAACGTTTAGATAAATAAACATTTTTATTACAAGTCTGGAAACATAGCAAAACAAACTCTTGCAATTCAGTATTTACTGAATATAACTGTGCTAGACACCAAGCGAGATTCTGAAGACAAAAATAGGAAAAAGGACCCTGCTCTCAAGGAGCTCAGAGTTTAGCAAAAGAAAAGGACAATCTATAAAGAAATACAATATAATGTGATAAGGACAATAATATAGTATGTACAGGTCCAAAGGTTAACTAACAGAAAGGAACTGTAGTAACAAGGAGCTACAAAGGAATTCGTGGTCAGCTAGATTTTAAAGAGTAAATAGGAATTTGCCCAGTGGTCAAAGAAATTATAGACAGAAGGTAAGGACATAACATTCTTTCAACGATGTTCCTAGTTTGAGACAGATACTGTGGGATAGATACTTTGAAATACTTGTCCTAGAGATACAATGATGAATTAAGAAAAGGTTTTTGACTTACAGAGTCCGGGGAGGGGGACAAATAAGTAAATGAGTCATTAAAGTACAGTGTGATAAATACTACAAAAGGGATAAGGAGAGAGTATTAGAGGCTTATGGGCCAAGTGGAAATAAGACGTAAACTTAGATGTGAATAATGAACTGAAATTAGCCAGGTGTAATATGTGTCAGGAGTGGAGTAGAAGACCATGTCAGGGATCACAGAGTTCCAGGCACAGAGAGGTGTGTACAGATGGACGGAGACAGACAGAGACAGAAAGTGAAAGAGAGAACGTAGTGCAAAGTGGCAGAAGAAGAGGTATCTGAGATAAGGCTCTGGATAAAAGCAAGAACTCTAACATGAAGGATTTTTTATTTGATTTATTTTTTTAAGATTTTATTCTTAAGTAATCTCTACACCCAACATGGGGCTCAAACTCACAACCCTGAGATCAACAGTCACATGCTCTACCAACTGAGCCAGCCAGGCGCCCCACAGATCTTTCAAATCAGAGTTTAGACTTTATCTTGAGGGCAATAAGGAACTACTAAACTAATTTTTTTAACATGGAAAGACTGTTGAGGTTTGTGTTTGAGAGCTATACTACAGTAATGAAACAGAAAGAAAGAAATCTGGAAGTAAGTACAACAGTCACAGTAATCCAGGAAACGATTTATCGTAGTCTGAACTAAGATATTAGCAACAAAGATAGAGAAAACGGTTGGGGAGGACTGAGAGACTGAGGACGCAGAACCAACAAGCCTTATAAATGATTTGACTAGAAGCAGAGAGAAAGAAAAGGAATCAAATATGAGACCTCAATCTCTGGTTTAGGCAAAGGGTGGATGGTACTACTATTCAGTAAGATAAGGAAAAGGGGAAAGCAGGTTTTGAGAGGTGAAATAATTACTTTAATTCTGGAGTTTGAGCCTGAGATGCTTTAAGTTACTCAGTGAAGGCATCCAATAAGCAACTGGCTATACAAAATCTCAAGACAAATTTGGGTCAGAGATATAGATTTGACAATAGTCCACATACAAAGTAAATGATAACTACAGCAATGATGAATAGATGAAATTGCCTGTGGAGAATTTACAAAATGAGAAAAAAAACCTAAGACAAAACCCCATGGAAAACTAACATTTAAAAAATTTGTTAATGTTTTTATTTATTTTTAAGAGAGAAACAGAGCACAAGCAGGGGAGGGGCAGAGAGAGAGGGAGACACAGAATCCGAAGCAGGCTCCAGGCTCTGAGCTGTCAGCACACAGCCTGACGCAGGGCTCGAACCCATGAACCACGAGATCATGACTTGAGCCAAAGTTGGACACTTAACTGACTGAGCCACCCAAGCTGCCCCTGGAACATTAACATTTAGGAGACAGAGAGAGAGCCAGCAGAGTAGACTGAAAGAGAGCAGACAAAAAGGAAGATGAAAATATTAATATGAGGAAAAGGAGCAAGCACTTAATGAATGCTTACTATGTGCTAGGTGTTGTACTAAGTGATTTATGTGCGCTACCTCATTTAATCCTTAGACACTCTCTAAGCAACTTATTGCTACCTGCTTCATTATAGATGTGGATACTTTGGTTTAGGGAGATCAACTTGCTCAGGTTTACACACTTGGTTGGGTGTAAGAAGTACAACCAAGATCAGATCACACTGAGTCCTCTAGAGCCCTTGTTCTTAACTGCTACACTATACTGCTTTCTTATGAAAGTCTTAAAAAGTGTGGTATCACAGACACATAAAAACGAGTGATTCAAAAAGAAAGACACCATCCCAGGAGCAATGAGTTCATTCAGCACCGAGATCTTGGTTTCTAAAAACATTCTCCATTAAAAGGAATCAGGAATCTTTGGGAAAATGGCTGATCTGAGAAGTAGGCAAGAAATAATGTAAAATGAGCCTGGAACATCTTGGAGTGCTAAAGAAATAAGCGCTCAAAACAAAAACAAACACAAAACCACACCCGCAACAAGGGACATATGCCAAAGGAACACAGAAAACCAACTGTGGCCACAGCTGTATCAACTCAAGCAGAAAATTAAGTAAGTATTGGACTATAACCCAGAGTATAAACGAAATATCAGGTACAAACTAAATAATATAAATCAAGCATTAAATAAATAAGTGAAGAAACAAGAGAGAAGAGACAAATCTAGGGTGGAAAAGAATTCCAAATAAATTATGTAGATACTCCCCCTCCCAGAAGTAGAGCAACCTCTCCACTTCTCAAATATGGGTTCCACATAATGACTTCCTTCCAAAGACTACAGTATGGAAAGGGGGAGAGGTTAAAAAGTCACTTTATAGTACAGAAGCAGGACAAACATTACCTCAGCCAAGTGATCAAAGTTCACATCGACAATGATAAGTCATGTTGATAGTATGGACCTTTGATATGCTGTGATGAGAATGGCACTTTATCTCTGTGGTTCTTCTCAAAAACTCATAACTCCAATCTAATCATGAGAAACACATCAGAAAAATCCCAATGGAGGGACATTCTACAAAATACCTGAACACTCCTCAAAACTGTCATTAAAAACACAGAAAGTCTGAGATACTGTCATAGCCAAAAGGAGGCTAAGGATGATGGTCATGAAATGTAATGTGGTATCCTGGATGCTCTCCTGGAACAGAAAGAGAACATTAGCTAAAAATTAAGGAAATCTGAAGAAGTTGGACTTCTGTTAATTAACATACGTTGATTTTGGCTCATTAATTGAAAAAACTGTACTAAACCAATGTATGATGTTAGCAGTAGGAGAAACTGACTAAGGGGTTTATGAGAACTCTCTTGAACTCTCTCTATAATTTCTCTGCATATCTAAAACTATTCTAAAAGTAAAATATTATTTAAAAAACAAGAGGGGAAATTAACTGCATGAAAAGCTGATAAACAACAAAGAAAAAAAACAAAGACCAAGAGCAGTTTCAGTGGATTATTGGAGTCAAAGCCAGATTACATTGGGCAGAGGAGTAAATTAAAGCTGAGAATGGGATTATAAGTGTATAGCTTCTTCCAGAAGTTTGACAATGAGGGGAAGAACAAATCAGAGCTGGAAACAGACATCAAGTTAAAGAAAGTGGTTGGTGGTTGTTTTTTTTTTTAAATAAAGGTATAATTCACATACCAAAAATTTACCTTTTAAAGTACAATTCAGTGGTTTCCAGTATGTTCACAAAGTTGTATAACCATCACCACCATTATCTATTTCCAGAACATATTTCTTACTTCAAAAAGAAATGATACAATCAAACAGGCCCTGAATATATGAAATATTTTGATGAATAGGAAGACTTCACATTGTTAAGGTGTCAATAAAACTAAAGCGATTTACAGATTCAATGCAATCTCGATCAAAATTCTAACAGCCTTTTTTTTTTTACAGAAATGGAAAAGCTGATCCTCAAATTCATGTGGAATTACAAGGAATCCTAAATAGCAGAATAATCTTAAAAAATAATAATGTTAAAGGGCTCACACTTCTCAACTTTGAAACTTATTACAAAACTACAATAATTTAAAACATAATGGTACTGGGGGTGCCTGGGTGGCTCAGTCAGTTAAGTGTCCGACTCTTGGTTTTGGCTCAGGTCATGATCTCACCATTCTGTGAGTTTGAGCCCCACACTGGGCTCTGTGCTGACAGCACAGAGCTTGCTCGGGATTCCGTCTCCCTCTCTCTCTGCCACTCCCGCCTGCTTTCTCTCTCTCAAAAATAAATTAATTAATTTAAAAAACCCCATTATGGTACTGACATATGGACAGACATATATACTAAGGGGAAATAATAAAAAGCCCAGAAATAAACCTTCACATATATGGCCAACTTATTTTTGACAGGGTGCTAAGACCTTGACCTCTATTATAAACTGTAATGGAAAAACTGGTTATCCATATGCCAATTTGATCCTTACCTTATATAAAAATTAACTCAAAATGGATCAAAGACCTAAACTAAAGAACCAAGACTATACAATTCTCAGAAGGAAGCATTGAGGAAAATCTTCATGACACTGGATTTGGCAACCATGTGATGGATGTGACAAGAAAAGCACAGACAACAAAAGAAAAAAACAGATGAACTAGACTTCCGCTAAATAAAGAACTTTTGCACATCCAAAGAGATGATCAAGAAAGAGAAAAGACAACCTACTGAACAGAAGAAAATATCTGCAAATCATTTATCTCGTAAGGGATCAATATCCAGCATACATAAAGAATCCCTAAAACACAACTCCAAAAACTGGAGTAGACCTTTCAAAGAAGATATATAAATGGCCAGTAAGCACATAAAAAGATGCTCAACACGACTAGTTACTAAAGAAATGCAAATCAAAATTACAGTGAGATATCACTTCATATCTACCAGGATGGCTATAATAAAACAAAAAACAAATAAATGTTGACAAGGATGTGGAGAAACTGGAACCTTTGTGCACTGTTGGTAGGGATGTAAAATGGTACAGCTACTGTGGAAATCAGAATGGTAATTCCTCCAAAAAATTAAAAATAGAATTACCATATGACACAGAAATTCCACTTCTAGGTATATACCCAAAAGAATTAAAAGAAGGGTCCCAAAGAGATATTTGTACTCCCTTATTCATAAAAGCATTATCCACAACAGCTAAAACACTGAAGCAACCCAGGTGTCCAGTGATGGATGAATGATAAGCAAAAGTGGTATACATACACAATAGAATAGTATTCAGCCTTAAAAAGGAAGGAAATTTTGACATATACTACAATATAGATGAACCTTGAGGACATTATGTTAACTGAAATAAGCCAGTCACAAAATGACAATTACTATTAGGATTCCACTTACATGTGGTACCTAGAGTAGTCAAAATCATAGAGACAGGAAGAACAGTGGTTGCCAGAGACAACAGGGAAAAGGAGAGTGGGGGGTTATTGTTTAAAGAGTATAGAATTTGAATTTCACAAGGTGAAAAGAGTTATGGATATGGATGGTGGTGATGGCCACACAACATGAATGTACTTAATACCACTGAGCTGTACACGTAAAAATGGTTAAAGTTGTAAATTTTATGTTCTGTGTATTTTACTACAATGAAAAAATTGGGGGAAAATGAAAAGCATTAAGGCTTGTGGTGTCTCTTTCACTGTTTCATACACATAATTAAATTCTCACAGACATTCTCATTATTAAACTAGATTTTTTTAATACTGAAATACAGACTTCTCTACTCTTCTCTCCAGAGCATATAGCCTACCTTGGACATAAACCCTTTGAGGAAGCTGATGTTTCTCTCATAGCTATGTGTATATAATGACATCTATTTTGTTCCTACCTTTATAATGAAAAATTTCAAACATATACAAAGGAAGAGAGAAAGGAATAATGAAACCCCTTACAGCTATCCACCCAGCTTAAAATACTTAATCAACTCATAGACAGTTTATCTATAATTTCACTCACTTTACTCTTCTTCCCCCAGTGGATTATTGTGAAGCAATCCCAAACATCGTATCATTTCAACCATAAATATTTCAGTATATTATCTTTACATACTAAAAGATACTGATGAAAGATACATACTGAAAGATACAGACAGTGTCCTGCATAAATTCCTGTACTGGTGGGTCAGATTTCTGATATAAGCATTCCTCCAGTAAACCATATATTAGATACAGAAGTGTTATGTATATTCATTCATTCTACTGTACTTCCTTACAAGTTAAACTACTAGGATGTAGGACTATCCAACAAGAAAATCAAGAAAAAAAGTAGCTTGAACAGTTAGTTTCAACAGCAGGAGGATCATTTATCAAGGGTGGTCTTAGAGACCTCTTAGGAGAGAGATGGAGAAAAGTAACACAAATATCACACACACTCAACCTCACTCTCTCCCCACCTCTCAGAACTGAGTTTCATATGATATAAGTTATTTGGTATATTATAACACAACCCAGTGATATTATATAACAATCATTATACGTAAAGCAATACTCATAGCTGCATATTTTATAAAACAAATGCAATCAAACTGGCTCAATGCAGAAAATTTCTATTCAACTGTCCTTACCTTTTGTTGGACTGAGATTCTGATCTATAAATCCTCTTAGTTCTGCATTTGTGGAAGGCAAACCAACCTGAATAAAATAGTTTTAAAAATTAAAAACAGAATCTTAAGTATTATGTGATCATTTAATAAGTTATTTTATACCTTCCACTGAAGATTCCATGTAAAATAATAAACACAGCCACATAAAAATGAATTAATTATATCAACAATAGGAGTAGAAATTAAAAGAAAATGTTGCTTGCAATGGGAAAAGCAGGAATTGTACAGATTAAGATAAAAATCAATGAAATAATGTTACTTGTGAGCAGAACTGAGACCTACAGATTTTACTGATGGTTTTTTTGAAAGCAAGTTGTGGCTTTCACATGAAAGCTTCATGTTGGCCATGAAGCTGCCAACAGATTTACCAAAATTCCATTTTCATGTTGCCCTTAATTTTTACTGTTCACAATCACTGCCTATTATGCGTTTTTCAACATTGTGATACGTAATGGATCAGATAAAG
Source organism: Panthera leo (assembly GCF_018350215.1). Classification (NCBI taxonomy): domain Eukaryota; kingdom Metazoa; phylum Chordata; class Mammalia; order Carnivora; family Felidae; genus Panthera; species Panthera leo. The sequence goes on along the minus strand of NC_056687.1, from coordinate 121,194,479 downwards.
ACCATTAATACTATACCACAGAGGTGAGATCTACTGGTCTCAAATACAACTGCTTGGGCTCATATTCTGGTTCAGTAAGACACATGGTCATGTTCAAATCACACAAGCTCTCTATACCTCAGTCTTCTGAACTGGTGCTAGAAGTGCTTATCATCAGTTTAGGTTATTAGAAAGATTAAGATAATTCATATAAAGCATCTAGCCCAGTGTAAGGCACAAAGTGCTCAATTCATGTTAACCTTCATTACTTTAATATGATACCTGGGGGCTATCTATAACAAGTGTAACTATAAATTCACCTTGAGGCAATTTATTTCATTTAATGTGATGGCCACTGGACTTCTTGGAATCATAGAGCTAAATACAGTAGTATCATCAAACAGAGTTTAAAAAATTTATTATAGAGCCAGGAATGAAAAGACTCTACATTTTTGAAAACTTGACATAAAGCAAGATTCTAATAAGTTGTTCTACTATTACTATTATGCTATTGTTTTAATCCTTGTAGATTTGTAATCTACCAAATGCTAACTTGGTACCTCAAACATCCTTTCAAAGTACTACCACACTGAAAAGATTTTAAAGCACACAAAGGTTTATAACTTTATGTCTGTGCACTTGTGTTGTTTTTAAACTACACACTGTATTAGCATTATATATTCTTCATGAGAACTCATTTGATACTTCACAATTTCATAATGTAAGAGCTAATTATTTCATTATTTAATAATTCAAATGCACTACTAATGCTGTTTCTTTTTGTCAAGAGATATGTTACCAGAAATATTTCTACATATCATTCACATCATGGAAAAGTAATTCTGATGCAAACCTATTTCTCTCATTGAATACCAAATTTTTATGACAGCAGCTGAGCAGAAGACATCTAAAATGCAGCTTCTTAATCCTATGTATATAATGGTGCAGATACTTAATTCTATCTAGCTTCTTATAAGTATGCTATTAGAAGTAAACCCTTTGCAACAAAATTTGCAACAAATTACCACTACATGGATCTCCAGAGTTGTTCACAAATATTAATGGCGAGCTTTACTTGTAAATGCCAAGAGTTTACTGTGGCATCACTAACATGCCGCCCTTTTATAACAAAATTTTTTGCTATAAAAAGAGAAAGACAAAACTTTCATTGGTGTTCTACTGTAAAAAGAAAGCAAAGAAGGCGAAGACAGACTTTAATATTCCAAGGTTAATACAATGTGATCATTTAATACATGTGTTACAATTATTTCAAAAGCATTAGTTTATACCTTTTTGTTACTAAACAAAGATAACGGCAAAAACCTCAACTGAAACCACATATTCACAGTGGAGAGAGTTCACAGTTACTGAGTTACTGTTATGCTTAAACACCTGCTCTTAATGGCCAACTTCTGCAGAGTGAAGCAGTGAATCAATTTGGAAACTTTTAAACAGAAGTACATTTGCATCTTAATAACCAACAAATTACACACTAAAAAGACAAAGGTCAGTTGTGGGTCAATACTATATGCTGATTTGGGTCCAGTAGATGGAGAAGTGTTTGTATCTAGACTTTAAATAAACACCAAAATTAATTTAATTAAAATTTCAAAAATGTAATAATTTCTGCTTTCATAAACACTTTACAGTTTAAAGACAAAAAAGGATTATTTGAGAATAGAAAAAGTTGGCTAGGAAAGGCATTTAAAAACAGCCTTTTCCCTTATTCTACTTAAAAAGGATATAATAATAATGGTTCACAGAGCAAAAGAAAAAGGTGAACTCATTTTATGTAAAATTTTTTACCTAACAAGGTCCTGAGAAAAGGCTTCTACTGGGTTATTCAAACACTGTGCTGCACACTGTAAACAGTCACTAAATGTCTGTAGAATAAAAAATATCCAAGCCTAGTTTTTAAGAATAAAACCATATTTCCCACTAACAGCATTATAATTTCATTGACATTAACATATTTAGATTGACAACTGAAAGACAAGATTCAGAATGAGATGATTTGTATTCCAAGTTCAGCTCTGACATTTACAAGCAAGGTGATCTTGGAACAATCACTGCAAAATGGAGCTGACAAAACACGTGCACAACAAACTCAGAGAGCTCCTTAGATCAAATTAAATAATTATGTGAATATGATTATTAATGAAAGCAATGTTCAAGTGTGGATTGTTATTCAAATGGTAATGGTAATGGCTTTTAACTTTTCAACACTGACAGTCAATTCATAGGAGATGCAAGGGACCAATGAATGAATGAACATACAACATACCAGTTTGACTTAGTTAGTAATGAGGGAAATGAATAAATTACATACCATTTTTTGCTGATTATACTGACAAAGATTAAAAAGAAAATAACGGGGGGGGGGGGGGGGCGGGCGCCTGAGTGGCCCAGTCAGTTGAGCTACTCAGGTCATGATCTCACAGTTCATGAGTTGGAGCCTAGAGCTCACTGCTGACAGCACAGAGCCTGCTTCAGATCCTCTGTCCCCTTCTCTCTGCTCCCTCCCCTGCTCTCATGCATTCGCTTTTTCTTTCTCTCAAAAATAAACATTAAAAAAAAAAAAAAAAAAAAAGGGGAATGGCACTCTCATATACCACTGATGAATATATAAATCGGTGCAACCTTTCTGAAATGCAATTTAGCAATATGAAACAAAAGCCCCCAAAAGCACACACCCTTTCGGCCAGTAATTTCATTAAGACTTTGCCTTATGAGAATAATCCAATGAGTAAGAAAAAAAAAAAAAAGAAAAAAGAAAGAAAGAAAGAAAGAAAGTTTAAAAAAAAAATGGAAATAACTTGGGGTGCCTCAGTGGTTCAGTCAGTTAAGCATCCGACTTCAGCTTAGGTCACGATCTCACAGTTTGTGAGTTTGAGCCCCACATCAGGCTCTCTTCTTTCAGTGCAGAGCCCGCTTCAGTTTGTCTGTCCCCCTGTCTCTTCCCCTCCTCCACTGCCCCTCACTCTCCCTCTAGAAATATAAATAAACTTAAAAAATATAAAAATAGAGGGGCACCTGGGTGGCTCAGTCGGTTAAGCGTCTGACTTCGGCTCAGGTCATGATCTCAAGGCTTGTGAGTTTGAGCCCCGAGTCAGGCTCTGTGCTGACAGCTCAGAGCCTGGAGCCTCTTCAGATTCTGTGTCTTTCTCTCTCTCTGCCCCTCCCCACTCACTTTCTCTCAAAAATAAATAAACATTAAAAAATTTTTTTAAAATATATAAAAATAGAAATAACTTAATGGCCAATATTAAAAAAGTATAATGCCTATTTAGTAGATAACATAAAACAGTCATTTAAAATGGTTGCAGAGATATTAAGATAAGAAAAGACATTCATCACAGAGATTAAGCTAAACAGTAGGTTACAAAACAGCATGACATTTTTATTAGAAATATATACATATATTTTTTACATACACACACGCTTGTATATATACCAGATGTCTTCCTAGGCAAAATTCTGCTGCTAATCTCTATGCCGTTTCCTTATCTGTATTTTCTAATTTTTCTATAATGAGTATCATGGCTTACATTTTTAAAAATGTTTTTTATTTATTTTTGAGAGAGAGAGGGTGAGTCGGGGAGGTGCACAGAGAGACACACACAGAGAGACAGAGAGAGAGAGAGAGAGAGAGAGAGAGAGAGAGAGAGAGAGGCATTGAATCTGAAGCAGATTCTAGGCTGTGAGCCATCAACACATAGCTCAATGCGGGGCTCAACCCCACAAAGCATGAGATCATGACCTGTGCCAAAGTCGGACGCTTAACCAACTGAGCCACCCAGGCACCCAAAGGCTTACATATTTTTTAAAAGATTATTTGACAAGGCTCAAAATACACATCAAATTACCTTCCAAATTCTTGATTGTATATTGAGGGAGCTTAAGTTAGAACACACCTGCATTTGTGGTCATGAAGCGTATCAGTGGCTACTAGATACCATTTGACAACAATTTTATCTCAGAAACAATGAATATATTGCCAGCTTTACAGAACTTACTTTTTGCAAAATGACCCATCCCACAATCCATGTAGTTTCAGTATGGCTGTTAATCCTTGAGCTTCAATTGTGCTGTTTCAACAAAAGCGGACCCATGACCCAGACCTGGCCCACTTCTTTCTCCACTTGTCTAACTGAACATGTGGGCCAAGCAGGGTCAACCAAAGCTCCTCCAGGGAATCTGAAATATACACGCTAAAAAAGAAAAGTTCCCTCTCTTCTTCTAAGAATTATAAGGCCAATATAGGGTATTCTGCTACCATATAGAGCCAAGAGATGGAAAAAGGGAGACTAGATCCCTGACACCATCATGTGATCCCCTGAATCCAGATATGTTTGAAGCCACACTACTCCAAACTTTTCAGTTATGTGAATCAACACATTCCATTTTTTGCCTTAAGCTATTTTGAATAGGGTCGCTATCATTTGTAATCATGAGGCCTACTATGGCATGGATAAGGCAAAAACAACTCTTCACAAAAAACCTGCTCTCGTAAGAGAAATGTAACATGAGAAACAGAAAATAAGGATGTAAATATTTGAGTATGTGTTTACTAATGCCTCTCTAAGACCTGTGCGTGTGTCTGAACTACTGAGTTAAGTGCCAAATGAGTCTCCTGCTTCTACTATGCCCCTCTTCAATCTATTGACTCAGCAGTCAGGACAAACTTTCTAAGATGGTAAGTCAGGTCATGCAATTATCCACCAAATCTCTAATGGCTCCTTACTGACATTTCAAATACACACCCAACGCCCCAGTCCTTGAGGGTCCACATGATCCAGCCCCTGTTTCCCTTCTGACTTCATCCCCTACCACTATCCCTTGCTTAGTCTGTTCCACTTATAAAACTGGTCACCTTGCTGTTTCTTAAACAACCACACTTTTTCCTGCCTCTACCTGGAATGATCTTTTCCCATATATTCATATGATTGGCTTCTTCTTGGATTGAGACTCAAGAGCATTGTCTGAATGTCATGCCCTTAAAGAGAACTCTCTGAACACCTGAGTTGAAAGAGCTCTCCCTTGCTACCATCACCCTCTTTCTTCTTACCCTATTTTATTTTTCTTCGTGACATTTATCATTACCTGACAGTATATATGTATTCACTGTCTTCTCTCACTAGACTATAAGCCCAAAGAAGGCAGGAGCCTAGAACAGGATCAGGTACATATATTTGGTGGGTGGGGGAAGAAGGAGAATGAATTGTTTGTGGCACTGTGAACTAGTATAATCCTTTCACTAAGTATCTTGACAAAACATATTAAAAGCCACAAAAATGTTCGTATCTATTGCAGAATAGGTAGTAAACTTGATTGGTTATTTTCAGACAGTCTATTCCAATTCTTTTCCACATACATTAGCCTAATCTGAGGTTTGACTTCTCCATGTCCCTAACTCAAAGGTATCAAAAGACCATCAGCTCATCACTTATCCCTCTCCCCCTACGATGACATAGCAGAAAGAGAAATATATTGCTCACTGTTTGATTTCTTCCAAATATACAAACAAAATAATGGGAGTATAATCATCACTGGTTCAAATGTTTTATGCTACTTTAGGGAAACAACTTTTAATATAGTGAATTGTACATATGACTAAGAAGATGATATTTGATTCAAGGCACATTTTAAGCCAAAATATGCTTGCTATTTGAATGTTAACCATCTTGTGGTTCAGGATAACTTTTACCTCCCCTTTTTCCTAAAGGAGAAAAAAAAAATCAGGATAATATCCTATAAGAAAATTCCCTATACACAGACTAAAACTTTGTTTCTTCTTTCCCCCCAACAGCACTTTAACAAATATGTAAGTCTTAGATTAAAGCCTACTACTCCTGATAATTTATCCTAATGAAATTAATTAAATTATAATGAAACAAAATCTATATCTGCTTACAGCTACTTACAGCATGTCAAAAGCAAAGTTAATAATAGGAAAATAGAGATAAATAATTAAGGTTGTTGTTTTTTTTTTTTTTAATGTTATTCTTTAGATGTATAACAGGCAGTATTTGGAACTGCCTGGCTTACAAAAGACCTTTCCACACAATAGAATGCTGGCTCTTCCTGGTCGCAATTAACTAAACCATTAGTAGACATCACACTTGAGCAGTGTCAGAGGTCCACCCCAAGGAGTTTGGAATTGGAGCTCACGTGGGCAGACAGGATCTGCCAAGCTGCCTCCTTCCTTTCCTTCACACCTCTCTTTCTCTGAACAGGCTGGCTCTGTAACACATATATTGAGATGCTGCCTGGAAAACTAAGGAGCATGATTTGCAGAGAGAGAGAGAGAGAGAGAGAGAGAGAGAGAGTATGAAGCAGATGCACACAGACAAGCAGAGTTAATAAATGGAAACTAAACACTGCTTCAGTTCCTGGTAGATTTCAAGTTCCTGTACTCAGATCTTTCTGAGGGCCCACTAAATTCCTACTCATAAATTGTTTGAGACATTCCAGTATCTTTATAATAAATTCCCTTTTTAAGGTAGCCTAAGCTGGCTTCTGTTACATGCAATCAAAGATTCCAACATGACAATCTGGGAACAGTAAAGCAATTGTAAGTTATTTCCCTAAATGTTGTAGTATTTATTTTCTAGCATAATCCTCACATAACTGGAAACAAATCCATTGATACAGCCTGACAATAAGAAAATAACTTGAAAGGAAGTAGATTCAGAAATGATAGCCTCAAGCAGAGGAAACAAACTGAATAAGTTCTCCAAAAAATCCAAAATCTAATGTCCCCTCAGGAATCATCTCATGGAAGATAGCAAGCTTCTTTTGAACAATATCCAGTATACATATTCCCTTATGTCCACAAGAAAAAAACTGGGCCAAAGAAAACAGTGATCTTCTAAGTAAAAATCTCCAGCAAGCACGAAAACAAATTTATTACAGTACCAAAAAAGGAGAGGGGTGGGAAACTTTCTACAGATGGAAATTTTGCAGCTGTTGAGACGACACAACTTGGCAGCAATTTATAAGAATGCTACCGTGTCCAGTAGAATGCTATATTCAACAGCACTAAAGTTTACTATCTTGCTCTATGCATAAACAAAAACAATTATAAATTAATGCCAGTAAAATGAACTTGCTTAATTAGAATAGTGAAGAAAATGTGCATAGGGAAAAGTACAACTCACATTAAGAATATCACGTTTAAAAATTTACAAATACTTACATTTTTTGCCGTCATGTCAAACTGTATTCGATTTAAAATTCTGTAAAGCCATTAAAAAACAAACAAAAAACAAAAACAAAAAAACTTCGTCTTCAATAACTCCTTAAAAGAACATCCTGTCAAAAGGGGAAAAGAGAGGGAACAGTAATATAATAACAATAATAATAGGCAATGTTCATGTCATATTTACCAAGTGACATGCATTGTTCTTTAAGGGGATCATTTAATCTTCACAACACTATGAGACATATACCATTTTAACCCTCATTTTCCAGATAGAAATTTGGGCTTACAGAAGTTAAAAAATTTGACCAATCAACTCAGCTAACAAGTGATAAAACCTGGGCTTTGAAATATCATACTATGTTACTTTAGATAATGCAATGAAAGAAACACCAAGGCTTATTGGAGAAATAGCCAATTCCAGAGCTGGGGCAGGAGATGTACAAGATATGACTAGAACATTTTATTGTACAATAAGGAAGAGCTCAAGAAATGATGGAGATATATCAAAAGTATACAGGAGCCAGCCTAAAGGGCCTACAACTGGACAATCTGGAACAACTGAGCGCCAAAGTATACAGTGACAGTAACAGATTATGACTATAAACTCTTTGAATAAAGTAACGATCCAGGACTGCATACTGATAAAAAGCAGATTAAACGAAATAATGAGGAAGAAGGGAAAGCTCTTCTTTGCAATTCAATACCAACCAGTAAATAGAAAGGAATAACGACGTAAGAAAACCACCAATTTGTAAACATCATAATAACTGATTAGACAAGGATCATTATTGGATACTACAACTAGTGGGTGAAAGTGGGTGAGAAAAAGGATATTTACACAGTCTTGAAATATCACCCCACAAAATACCTACTAATTCAAATTTCACAGTGAAGAAACCTGACACACACCACATAGCCAAAGTAATCAAACCTATCAAATAACCACCAACAGTGGCACAAACCAACATCACGTGTCTCCACAAGTGCACTGAGATGGATATAATATCACTTCTGAGGTATTTCCATCCAAATGCATAACCTAAATCTAATCATGAGGAAATATCAGAGAAATTTAAATGGAGGGTCATTCTATAAAATAACAGGTGAACTTTTCAAAAATGTTACTGTCATGAAAGAAAAAATAAAAAAACTTGACTAACAGTCCCGATTTAAAAAGACAAAAATCACGTAAAAATTAAATTCCAAGTATGATCTTGAAGTGGACTCTGGACCAGAAAAAAATACTTACTATGAACACCATTATTAGGGCTACTGGAAAAATTGAAATAGAGTCCACAGACTGGATAATAGTATTGTTTCAGTGTTCCATTTCCTGCTTTTGATCAGAGGACCATGGGGTTTTTTTAGGTGGATGTGCTTGTTTTTAGAAAACATACACCAAAATATTTAGAAGTGGAGAGGTATGATAGCAGCAACTAGCTTTCAAATGATGAAAAAATATATATAATCTGTATATAGAGATAAAGTGGGAATGATAAAACAAATGTGGCAAATGTTGGCAACTGGTTAATCTGAGAAAAGGGTATTTAGAAGTTATTTGCCCTACTTTTGCAACTTTCCTCTTATTTTACCATCATTTCAAAATTAAAGCTTTAATAAAGAAATTTAAGGGGAAGGAAAAAATAAAATTTAATTTGGAAAAGACCATAAGCAATAGGAGCTTGAAGAAACAGGAACTCCAAAATGTCCATCTCATACACTAGAATTGGAATCTATAAGTAAAACTTTGTGGGCAAAAAAAAAAAAAAAGTATTCTTACTTTTCTTATTTTTTAACTTTTTAAAAATGTTATTTATTTTAGAGAGAGTCCACGCACACAAGAGCAGAGGAGAGAGACAGAGGGAGAGAGAGAATCCTAAGTAGGCTTCACGCTCAGCACAGAGCCCGACATGGGGCTCCATCCCACAAACTGGTGAGATCATGACCTGAGTGGGAAACATGAGTTGGACACTCAACCAACTGAGCCACCCAGACACCCTGAGCATGGATTTTTTTTAATTTAGGCTCAATCTCAGCTCTGACACTTAGCTGTGTGACCTTGAACAAAGTGACTTAACCACTTTGAGCTTCAGTGTCCTCATTTGAAAAACAGGTATACTGAGTTTTTCAGGGTTATGTTAAGCAGTAAATTAGGTACAATCTGTCCAAATGAAAATCATCAGATCCACCAAGTTAATACACCAAATTTTATTCATAAACACTGAACATTCCTAATCACAAAGAGTCAATTTTATTTATTTTATTTAAAAAAAATTTTTTTTTTTTTAATTTTTTTTTTCAACGTTTTTTATTTATTTTTGGGACAGAGAGAGACAGACAGAGCATGAACGGGGGAGGGGCAGAGAGAGGGAGACACAGAATCGGAAACAGGCTCCAGGCTCTGAGCCATCAGCCCAGAGCCCGACGCGGGGCTCGAACTCACGGACCGCGAGATCGTGGCCTGGCTGAAGTCGGACGCTCAACCGACTGCGCCACCCAGGCACCCCTTAAAAAATTTTTTTAATGTTTAGTTATTTTTGAGAGAGACAGAGACAGAGTGCGAGCAGGGGAGGTGCAGAAATAAGTTCTGGGAGACACAGAATCTGAAACAGGCTCCAGGCTCTAAGGTGTCAGCACAGAGCCCGACATGGGGCTTGAACTCATGAACCACGAGACCATGACCTGAGCTGAGGTTGGACGCTTAACCAACTGAGCCACCCAGGCATCCCACGAAAAGTCAATTCTAAATATTTCTAAGATTACCTTCTGACCTATTGAAATGTATTTTTTTATTCTTTTTTTTTTTAACGTTTATTTATTTTTGAGATAGAGAGAGACAGAGCATGAATGAGGGAGGGTCAGAGAGAGAGGGAGACACAGAATCTGAAACAGGCTCCAGGCTCTGAGCTGTCAGCACAGAGCCCAATGCGGGGCTCGAACTCACGGACCGCAAGATCATGACCTGAGCTGAAGTTGGACGTTTTAACCGACTGAGCCACCCAGGTGCCCCTGAAATGTATTTTTTTAATGTTTATTTATTTTTGAAAAAGAGAGAGACAGAGTGTAAGCGGGGGAGGGGTAGAGACAGACAGGGAGACCCAGAACCCAAAGCAGGCTCCGGACTCCAAGCTGTAAGCACAGAGCCCCACACAAGGCAAGGCTCGAACCCACGAACCGCAAGATCATGACCTGAGCCGAAGTCAGAGGCTTAACCGACTGAGCCACCCAGGTGCCCCTAAATGTACAACAAAAAATAAGGAAGGGTTTTCCATTCAAAGTTCCTGTTAAATTTTAGAAACCTGCTAGATCTAAGGCAGATATTGTTGCCTATCCAGTATCTTTCCCTCTTCTTCCTTAGGAGAAGTTGAAGGTGGCAATATGCCCAACTAAAGAAAAGCACTACATTCTCACTCTCCCTTTCAGATGTGCTGACTATATGACATAATCCTGGTCAGTGAAATATAAGCAGACATCATTGGGTTGAGCTACCAGATTCAACTAGTAAATGTCCTTTTTCCCTTCTCCCATTTCTTCATTCCAGAATATGGTTGTAATGGTCAGGATTGCTTCTAGCTTCATTACAATATTCAGTATTCAGTATGGTACTATATTTCCTAATGGCTGGGCTATTGAGCAACACTGTGATATTCACCCAACTAAAAGAAAAAATCTAACAGAGCGTTATTATTTCAGCACACAATAACAAGTGGCTACCAATAAAATACTTCTTAACCACATTAATTAACTTTAACTTAATTTTGTTTAGTATTCCCTTTGTATCCTCTCACCAGAACTAAGTACAAATTAAAACCTCTAAATGTTACCTAAATGATAAATGTTTGAAACAGAGCCAAAGCACATGGATTTCTTGAGTAAATTTACATTAACATCTCTGTGCCTCAATTTCTTCATCTTCAAAATAGTAATAAATAGCACTTAATTCAACAAGTCAAGATAACACATGGCCTAGCACAGTGTAAGCCCTCAACGTTAGAGAAAAAAGTAGTTTGCTGTTTTCTCATGACAAATTAAGGTTTCTTCTTCCAAAGTAAATAATACATAATTCACATGTAGTAGAAGTAAAAAATACCACACCATAAATCTAGTTTAAAAAGGAAACAATGTGTCTAATTGTGGTTGAGAAAAACTGTCCTAAAATTAACAAAAGTAGGCAATAACTTCATTCACTGATTTATTTATTCATTCAGTAAGCACTGAACACTATGTGCAAGGCACTAATCTAGGCACTGAAGACATCGTAGTAGATGAAAGAGCAAGCATAAACCTTCAAATGTAATTTAAATTATGTAAAATTACATTAAGAAAAATGTTATAAAAAGAAATGGGATTATGATAGAGATCTGCCTCATTCAATTAAAAATGAAGAAGTATGCTATACTGCCTTTGAGAGCGTACAGCCTTTGATTTAAAAACACACATTTCTAATAAAAAAAATTTTTAATACTAGATAAATAAATAAACAAACAAACCAACCAACCACATTTCTAGGGCACCTGGGTGGCTTAGTAGGTTAAGCGCTGACTCTTGGTTTAGGCTCAGGTTATGATCTCACAGTTTTGTGGGTTCGAGCTCTGCATCAGGCTCCACGCTGACAGTGCAGAGCCTGCTAGGGATTCTGTCTCCCTCTCTCTCTCTGCCCCTCCCCCACTCGCACTGTCTCTGTCTCTCTCAAAATAAACTTTTTTAAAAAAGTAAATAAATAATAAATAAAAATGCACATTTCTAAGTATTTTTAAAGCTTTTGCTTTTAAACATTGTCTTCAATCTAAAATTTATTTGCAACATATGATTAAAACCAAGTATCTAGAAAGTAAATACACATGGCACTGAATATTTCAAGAACCTGCCATCTTTGGTGGCACTGGTGATTTTCAAAGATAAACCAGTCATGTGCACTAATGCATTATGTTTTATCCTAGCTCAACAACTGTATACTTTTTCCTGTCACTAAACTCTTCAGTTGGTTAAAAAATAAGTTGGATTTCTTCTTCCAGCTTCATGAACACATTATGTCAAGCTCAAAAAGTCAATCTTTGTGACCTCACCATCTGCCATGATCTCTTGTCAGTTTCAAACAATGCAACTCCCACAGATGGTCTCAAAATGCAAATCCTTTTCCTTCCCAATCACAATTAGCAGCTCTGGCCACAAAGCCTTTTAAAATTGTACAGCACTAATCAAAATAAGGAGAAGGAATAATTATGGATAAGTCTGTAGGATTAACATCACCTAAATCTGGGTATGTAGACTTTCTAACACTGCTGAAAAAGAGGCTATGAAACAATTACATTTCAGCAAAGGCAGCATATTTAAATGAAGACATTACTAATTTTAAAAACATGCCCATGTTTCAAAGTCTGGAGAACATACAAAACAATAATCAAATATCTAAAGAAACAAATAATCAGCCATGATCCCACCTCTCAGAGGCAACTACAATAAGCTTTGGGTATAACATCCTTCGGTGTTCTCTTTCTGTACTCTGACTCCCGTAAGTGGTATTAATGAGAAGATATTTTCATACAAAGTGGTAGTGTGTAACTCTTTCTTAGGTGATGAGCATTTCCAAACACTCTCCTAAATGCTTCACAGGCATGATTTCATACCATTCATACCACAACTCTATCAGATAAATATTATTACATGTTTAAGATGACAAAACTGAGCTTTAGAGAGTTGAAGTAACTTGCCTGGTTAACCAACTGTGTAAATGGCAATGCCGGTATATCAACCTGGGATCTCAGACCAGTAGACATGTTCTTAATTATTATGCTAATTTCCATAATATATCTGACTTGAGATATAACAGATTCTCAAAATATAACAAAATATGCAATTACTATTACAATACATGTATACAAAAGGATAATTTACTACACCAACAACATCCTTGAAAGTTTCATATGGCACAGGTCACATATCTTTGGGTCAGGTTTTAACCTTTTTTAGTTCTTTCTCTTTTTTAATTTCAATATTAAATTGAAATTTTCTTTATTTTTGAGTACATAAGTAAACTTCATTTTTTTTATAGCTACATAGTATTCCTTTACATCATTGTACCATAATTTATGATATAGTCCCCTAGCGATGGACATTTAGACTTCTTAAGGCTACAAACTGGTGTCAGTAATCACATTTTAATGACTCAATCCTTAATGTTTGATCTGGTCTCCGACTACCTCTCCATCTCTGTGTTGAGTCACTTCCTCTCTGTGATCTAATTCTACTGGTCTTCTGTCAGTTCCTCAAAAACATGCTCCTCCTGCCTCAGGGCCTCCACACACGCTGTTTCCTCAGCCTGAAATATTCACCAAAGTTAATTCCTATCCTTTAGATTTCTTCTCAATGTCACTTCCACAGGGAAAACTGTCCCTCTCCTGCTACCAGACTAGGTCAGGGTCTCCCTCTATTTACCCTCTCGTACTTTCTTCTTTCACAGACACACCAGCTTCTCATTATCTATTTATTTGTGCGATTATCAGAATGTGGCCTATCTCTGACAACTAAAGTGTAAGTTTCATGAGGACAGTGACCCTATCTGTTCACTATTATATATACCCAGTGTCTGGTACATGGTTGGAACTCAAGTGATATTTGTTTTTTGTTTGTTTTAAAGAAAATATTTATTTGATGAATTACATACTCAATATTTTATTTTTTTCATCCTTTAATAGCATGATAATCTTGGAGCACCTGGCTGCCTCAGTCAGAAGAGCATGCAACTCCTGATCTTGGGGTCGGTCGTGTTGGGTGTGGAGACTACTTAAATAAATAAATAAATAAATAGAATGATAATCTCATTTAACAATGACTTGAAAGCAGAAAATGAAAAGATTTTTAACCATATACCACATTTACACCTCTGAAATGTCATTAAGCTATATAGGATAATTTTGAGTGACAATTTTCTACCATGAACAGAAAGGTTTTTTTGGATCCAGCAGTGTATTTGTGTTTCATTAATTTAAGTTATAAGAAAAATATTTATAAAAGGGCACATTTAATTTCACTAATTTTTAAGGTGAAAACAACAGTACACAAGAGAAAATCTGAAAAACACTTTTACCAAAAGCTACTCTTCCAAAGAACCGTCAACATTTTACAAAGGAAAAGAGGGGCACCTGGGTGGCTCAGTCGGCTGAGGGTCTCACTTTGGTTCAGGTCATGATCTCCCGGTTCATGGGTTCAAGCCCTGTATCATGCATGCTCTATGCTGACAACTCAGAGCCTGGAGCCTGCTTCAGATTCTGTGTCTCCCTCTCTCTCTGCCCCTCCCCTGCTTGCAGTCTGTCTCTCTCTCATGAATAAATAAACATTAAAAAAAAATCTTTAATTAAAAAAAAGGAAAAGAAAATTGGTTTTATGTTCATTGCTTATTTTTTAAGTTGAAAAAAATTTTCCAGTGTTACATAAGCTTTTATTCAGGATCCTGAGCAACAATAAAACCTGATTAATACTATAAGCAATCAATAACAACTTTTAACAGTCTTCTACAGACATGTAGTGAAATGATGAATAATGTTGTCTCAGCGCTACTCATTCATTTACTTATTCAATAAATACTTACTGAATGTCTGCTGCATGTCAAACACTAGGCTGAGCATTAAAGATACTACGAGAAACAATAACAGTCCCTGCCTTTGTGGAACCTACATTTAGGCATTAAACATGCATTTTATAATTAACTACTTTATGACAATTACTGTAGGTGCTACTACAGTAGGCAAAAAAGATGCAAAGGAAATATGTACACTAAAGGACTGGGCCTCCAGTGGTTTTAGAGATTTCTTTCAGGAAGTGAAGTCTGAGCCAAACTCAACAAACAAGCAAACTTTGTAAACCAGAGGCAAAGACAGAGGGTACAACACAGCCCGAGGGAACAACCAGCAGCACAGGGAAATGAATGCTCATGGGAAGAAAAGCCTATGGGAAGTTGCAGAAACTGAAGGAAGATCTAGGTACCTGAAAACATAGGGCAAATGGGAGGGCTGCTAAGAGATGACACAAAAGCCAGAAAGAACAAAAAGGTGCACAGTGAAACCTCATCTGATTAGTGGGAAGCCTCAAAAAGATTTTAAGCAGTCAGCCAAACATCTGAACCAGAGAGATACTAAATTATGTTCACCAAAGATTATGTAGAAATTACTTGCATCTTAATTATTTAAAAACTAGCAATATCAGCTATATTCTGGAATTCTTTAGTAACTGAAATGCTCGCTCACTTCTTGTGTACATCAGATAAGTTTATAATTACCATCCATAATCCATTTATCTAACAAACTTAACTCAAAGAAACAAAACTCAAAGCAAATCCCAGAAATGAGAGAAAAAAAAAAAAAGGGTCTCCAGCCTTCAAGTTAGCTTTCACAAAACCCATGCATTAGTCAGTAACTCAAGTCCTCAGGCTTTCCTTCATGTTATTAATTTTAATTAACATAAAATTCTTACTAAATTTGCTTATCTTGATTTTCAGACGTCAAGCCAATTATATCCAGTAGAAAAGATGTAGTAGGGGAACAAATGGTTAGCTAGTGTTAGGGATGAGTACATTAGCAAAGTAATTCACAACTGATAGCTTAATACTAAAGAAAGATTAGACAGAGAATTACATTTCACCAAGTAAATTCACTGAAGTAGAATTCCTTCCTTATTCCCTGACAAAATTGGGACTTATGACATGTTCCTTATATGTGCTTCTATATTGAAACCTAAGTGATATTTTTGTTTCAAACATTTCCATAGATTATAACATTTATTACCAGTTCTCACTCACTGAAAACAAGTCTACCCTGACCAAAGAAGCAATGTTAGAAGATATCACCCAAATTTAAAACAAAATCACATTTCAAAATCATGCCAAGACCTAACAGAAAGGTTCTTTAGTGCAAGCCAAATTTTTTTTTTTTTTTTTTTTTTTTTTTTTGCAAGCAGTGCAAGCCAAATTTTAAACCATTATTCACTTATGTACAATGACAACACGGATTCAATCACTGGCTGCACATACGCTCTTCAGCAAAGTCACATTTCCAGATCAACACAGCTTTAGATTAGTAATACACATGTTAAGACTTATCCCAACTTGATCCATCACAACAGGACAGGTGAGTTTTTAAAATATCATTTGGGTAGTAATAAATTTAGACAAAGTACTGTACAAAGAACTATGCAAGCATCAAACGTTCAATTTACCCAAAAGTGCACAAAGACAAAATTGCAGGCAATCAAAAAGGACTAATCTGTGAGGAAAATAGTACAATTTCCAATTGTCATTTGGAATACCACCATACTTATATAGGTACCTAATCTATATTCAAATGAAAATGAAACAATTTTAAAATCAGCATCATCATAAGAGCTATTTACTATATAAGTCCTCAAAATAACTGTGCAGAATAGTTATTCCATTTTAGGGGGTGGTGGGGGGGAGAGGGGTACTGAGTCAGAAAGCTTAAATAACTTCCCCAAGGTCACAGAGAACCAAAATTTACAATAAAGTTTACAGAAATGAGATGTTACTATACATATGTTCGATGATATCATGAAAAGATGAGTTCCAAGCAGTTTTCATTTTACATTTAAGATTTTTAGGAGATTGAAGGTTTGTGTTATTTACAAATGTTGAAGAATATAAACTAAATACTACACAGTTTAAAATGATCTAAAAGCGACTTCTGGAAAAATGGCAGGTCATAAGAACATTTGTCTCACGTGCATGAGCTCCCATCCTTAAAGATAATTATTGCATAATTTTTAATTTGATTTATTTAGTATTTACTAAATATTTAATAATAAACCAAAATTAACATTGATTAAAAAAAAAAAAGAGGGCAGGGGAGAGAGGGAAGATGGCGGCGTAGGAGGACGCTGGGCTCATCGCGCGTCCTGCTGATCACTTAGATTCCACCTACACCTGCCTAAATAACCCAGAAAACCGCCAGAGGATTAGCAGAACGGAGTCTCCGGAGCCAAGCGCAGACGAGAGGCCCACGGAAGAGGGTAGGAAGGGCGGCGAGGCGGTGCGCGCTCCACGGACTGGCGGCAGGGAGCCGGGGCGGAGGGGCGGCTCGCCAGCCAAGCAGAGCCCCCGAGTCTGGCTGGCAAAAGCGGAGGGGCCGGAGGGACTGTGTTCCAACAGCGAGCGCGACTTAGCCTCTGGGAGGTCATAAGTTAACAGCTCTGCTCAGAAAGCGGGAAGGCTGGAGGACAAAGGGAGGGAGAGCTGCTGAGCCCCCGGACGGCAGAGCTCAGTTTGGTGGGAAACAAAGGCGCTCGCCAGCGCCATCTCCCCCGCCCATCCCCCAGCCAAAACCCCAAAGGGAACCAGTTCCCGCCAGGGAACTTGCTCGCTCGGCGCAAACACCCAACTCTGTGCTTCTGCGGAACCAAACCTCCGGCAGCGGATCTGACTCCCTCCCGCTGCCACAGGGCCCCTCCTGAAGTGGATCACCTAAGGAGAAGCGAGCTAAGCCTACCCCTCCTGCCCCCGTGCACCTTGCCTACCCACCCCAGCTAATACGCCAGATCCCCAGCACCACAAGCCTGGCAGTGTGCAAGTAGCCCAGACAGGCCACGCCACCCCACAGTGAATCCCGTCCCTAGGAGAGGGGAAGAGAAGGCACACACCAGTCTGACTGTGTCCCCAGCGGTGGGCTGGGGGCAGACATCGGGTCGGACTGCGTCCCCGCCCACTAACTCCAGTTATACACCACAGCACAGGGGAAGTGCCCTGCAGGTCCTCACCACTCCAGGGACTATCCAAAATGACCAAACGGAAGAATTCCCCTCAGAAGAATCTCCAGGAAATAACAACTGCTAATGAACTGATCAAAAAGGATTTAAATAATATAACAGAAAGTGAATTTAGAATAATAGTCATAAAATTAATCGCTGGGCTTGAAAACAGTATAGAGGACAGCAGAGAATCTCTTGCCACAGAGATCAAGGGACTAAGGAACAGTCACGAGGAGCTGAAAAGCGCTTTAAACGAAATGCAAAACAAAATGGAAACGACAACAGCTCGGATTGAAGAGGCAGAGGAGAGAATAGGTGAACTAGAAGATAAAGTTATGGAAAAAGAGGAAGCTGAGAGAAAGAGAGATAAAAAAATCCAGGAGTATGAGGGGAAAATTAGAGAACTAAGTGATACACTAAAAAGAAATAATATACACATAATTGGTATCCCAGAGGAGGAAGAGAGAGGGAAAAGTGCTGAAGGGGTACTTGAAGAAATTATAGCTGAGAACTTCCCTGAACTGGGGAAGGAAAAAGGCATTGAAATCCAAGAGGCACAGAGAACTCCCTTCAGACATAACTTGAATCGATCTTCTGCACGACATATCATAGTGAAACTGGCAAAATACAAGGATAAAGAGAAAATTCTGAAAGCAGCAAGGGATAAACGTGCCCTCACATATAAAGGGAGACCTATAAGACTCGTGACTGATCTCTCTTTTGAAACTTGGCAGGCCAGAAAGGATTGGCACGATATCTTCAGTGTGCTAAACAGAAAAAATATGCAGCCGAGAATCCTTTATCCAGCAAGTCTGTCATTTAGAATAGAAGGAGAGATAAAGGTCTTCCCAAACAAACAAAAACTGAAGGGATTTGTCACCACTAAACCAGCCCTACAAGAGATCCTAAGGGGGATCCTGTGAGACAAAGTACCAGAAACATCACTACAAGCATAAAACATACAGACTCACAATGACTCTAAACCCATATCTTTCTATAATAACACTGAATGTAAATGGATTAAATGCGCCAACCAAAAGACATAGGGTATCAGAATGGATAAAAAAACAAGACCCATCTGTTTGCTGTCTACAAGAGACTCATTTTAGATCTGAGGACACCTTTAGATTGAGAGTGAGGGGATAGAGAACTATTTATCATGCTACTGGAAGCCAAAAGAAAGCTGGAGTAGCCATACTTATATCAGACAAACTAGACTTTATTTTTTTTTAATTTATTTATTTTTAATTTTTTTAAATGTTTATTTCTTTTTGAGAGACAGAGAGAGACAGAGCATGAGTTGGGGAGGGGCAGAGAGAGAGAGGGACACAGAATCGAAGCAGGCTCCAGGCTCCAAGCTGTCAGCACAGAGCCTGACACGGGGCTCGAACTCACAAACTGCGAGATCATGACCTGAACCGAAGTTGGACGCTCAACCGACTGAGCCACCCAGGCGCCCCTAACTAGACTTTAAATTAAAGGCTGTAACAAGAGATGAAGAAGGGCATTATATAATAATTACAGGGTCTATCCATCAGGAAGAGCTAACAATTATAAATGTATGCGCCGAATACAGGAGCCCCCAAATATATAAAACAATTACTCATAAACATAAGCAACCTTATTGATAAGAATGTGGTAATTGCAGGGGACTTTAACACTCCACTTACAGAAATGGATAGATCATCTAGACACACGGTCAATAAAGAAACAAGGGCCCTGAATGATACATTGGATCAGATGGACTTGACAGATATATTTAGAACTCTGCATCCCAAAGCAACAGAATATACTTTCTTCTCGAGTGCACATGGAACATTCTCCAAGATAGATCATATACTGGGTCAAAAGACAGCCCTTCATAAGTTTACAAGAATTGAAATTATACCATGCATACTTTCAGACCACAATGCTATGAAGCTTGAAATCAACCACAGGAAAAAGTCTGGAAAACCTCCAAAAGCATGGAGGTTAAAGAACACCCTACTAACGAATGAGTGGGTCAACCAGGCAATTAGAGAAGAAATTAAAAAATATATGGAAACAAACGAAAATGAAAATACAACAATCCAAACGCTTTGGGACGCAGCGAAGGCAGTCCTGAGAGGAAAATACATTGCAATCCAGGCCTATCTCAAGAAACAAGAAAAATCCCAAATACAAAATCTAACAGCACACCTAAAGGAAATACAAGCACAACAGCAAAGGCAGCCTAAACCCAGCAGAAAAAGAGAAATAATAAAGATCAGAGCAGAAATAAACAATATAGAATCTAAAAAAACGGTAGAGCAGATCAACGAAACCAAGAGTTGGTTTTTTGAAAAAATAAACAAAATTGACAAACCTCTAGCCAGGCTTCTCAAAAAGAAAAGGGAGATGACCCAAATAGATAAAATCATGAATGAAAATGGAATTATTACAACCAATCCCTCAGAGATACAAACAATTATTAGGGAATACTATGAAAAATTATATGCCAACAAATTGGACAACCTGGAAGAAATGGACAAATTCCTAAACACCCACACTCTTCCAAAACTCATTCAGGAGGAAATAGAAAGCTTGAACAGACCCATAACCAGTGAAGAAATTGAATCGGTTATCAAAAATCTCCCAACAAATAAGAGTCCAGGACCAGATGGCTTCCCAGGGGAGTTCTACCAGACGTTTAAAGCAGAGATAATACCTATCCTTCTCAAGCTATTCCAAGAAATAGAAAGGGAAGGAAAACTTCCAGACTCATTCTATGAAGCCAGTATTACTTTGATTCCTAAACCAGACAGAGACCCAGTAAAAAAAGAGAACTACAGGCCAATATCCCTGATGAATATGGATGCAAAAATTCTCAATAAGATACTAGCAAATCGAATTCAACGGCATATAAAAAGAATTATTCACCATGATCGAGTGGGATTCATTCCTGGGATGCAGGGCTGGTTCAACATTCGCAAATCAATCAACGTGATACATCACATTAACAAAAAGAGAAGAACCATATGATCCTGTCAATCGATGCAGAAAAGGCCTTTGACAAAATCCAGCACCCTTTCTTAATAAAAACCCTTGAGAAAGTCGGATAGAAGGAACATACTTAAAGATCATAAAAGCCATTTATGAAAAGCCCACAGCTAACATCATCCTCAATGGGGAAAAACTGAGAGCTTTTTCCCTGAGATCAGGAACACGACAGGGATGCCCACTCTCACCGCTGTTGTTTAACATAGTGCTGGAAGTTCTAGCATCAGCAATCAGACAACAAAAGGAAATCAAAGGCATCAAAATTGGCAAAGATGAAGTCAAGCTTTCGCTTTTTGCAGATGACATGATATTATACATGGAAAATCCGATAGACTCCACCAAAAGTCTGTGAGACAGGAAACCATCAAAACCTTAGAGGAGAAAGCAGGAAAAGACCTCTCTGACCTCAGCCGTAGCAATTTCTTACTTGACACATCCCCAAAGGCAAGGGAATTAACGGCAAAAATGAACTACTTGGACCTTATGAAGATAAAAAGCTTCTGCACTGCAAAGGAAACAACCAACAAAACTAAAAGGCAACCAACGGAATGGGAAAAGATATTTGCAAATGACATATCAGACAAAGGGCTAGTATCCAAAATCTATAAAGAGCTCACCAAACTCCACACCCGAAAAACAAATAACCCAGTGAAGAAATGGGCAGAAAACATGAATAGACACTTCTCTAAAGAAGACATCCGGATGGCCAACAGGCACATGAAAAGATGTTCAACGTCGCTCCTTATCAGGGAAATACAAATCAAAACCACACTCAGATATCACCTCACGCCAGTCAGAGTGGCCAAAATGAACAAATCAGGAGACTATAGATGCTGGAGAGGATGTGGAGAAACGGGAACCCTCTTGCACTGTTGGTGGGAATGCAAATTGGTGCAGCCGCTCTGGAAAGCAGTGTGGAGGTTCCTCAGAAAATTAAAAATAGACCTACCCTATGACCCAGCAATAGCACTGCTAGGAATTTACCTAAGGGATACAGGAGTACTGATGTATAGGGGCACTTGTACCGCAATGTTTATAGCAGCACTCTCAACAATAGCCAAATTATGGAAAGAGCCTAAATGTCCATCAACTGATGAACGGATAAAGAAATTGTGGTTTATATACACAATGGAATACTACATGGCAATGAGAAAGAATGAAATATGGCCTTTTGTAGCAACGTGGATGGAACTGGAGAGTGTGATGCTAAGTGAAATAAGCCATACAGAGAAAGACAGATACCATATGGTTTCACTCTTATGTGGATCCTGAGAAACTTAACAGAAACCCATGGGGGAGGGGAAGGAAAAAAAAAAAAAAAGAGGTTAGAGTGGGAGAGACCCAAAGCATAAGAGACTGTTAAAAACTGAGAACAAATTGGGGGTTGATGGGGGGTGGGAGGGAGGGGAGGGTGGGTGATGGGTATTGAGGAGGGTACCTTTTGGGATGAGCACTGGGTGTTGTATGGAAACCAATTTGACAATAAATTTCATATATTAAAAAAAAAAAAAGAGGACAGGAAAGGTAGAAAGTACAGAAAGGTACAGAGTGAAACATCATTCTCCCAATGTTATTCCTCCATTTGCCTATTTCCTACCTATCTCATTTATACCTCTGTATGGACAAGTCTCAATACTTAAGTTTCTGATGTATCTGCCCCAGGTTTTTTTAAGTATATACAGGTAAAATAAAAATGGTCTAGTTTTCCTATTTTTTAAAAAAGCTAAACATTTAGTTCTGTATCTTGGTTTTTTTACACTTAACAATACAGCATTGAGATCTTGCCAAATCAGTACAAAGAGAATATCCTTATTCCCTTTTACAACTGCTTGTAATATAACATTTAACCAGTTCCCTCTTGTTGGAATTTGGGTCTCCAATCTTTTCTATTATAAGCAATGGCTCAATGAATAACCTTATACACACATAATTTTGTATGTGGAATTCTTTGATCTAATGATATATATACACTTATAGAAATGTTGCTAAATTGTCCCCGACAGGTGTGAAAATTTGCACCCCAACCAGCAGTATATAAAAGTACTTGTTTCGCCATAGCTTCACCAGTACAGAATGTTTATTAGTGTTTATTAAAAGATTTTTTAGATGACATTTACTTGCAATTTTTTTGTTCTTTTTCAGTTTATTTGATGATCATTACTAGTCTACTTTTTTTTTTTTATGTTTATTTTGAAAGGGGGAGGGTAGAGGGAGAGGGTAAGAAAATCTCAAGCAGGCTCCCTGCTCAGCATGGAGCCCAACATGGGTCTCAGATCTCATAACTGTGAGATCCCAACCTGAGCCAAAATCGAGTCGATCACTTAACCAACTGAGCCACCCAGGCACCCCTACTTGTCTACTTCTTGATTTAGCCTTTGCAATATGCATCTCCAATTCCAAGAAAAAAACAAAAACCAAAAACTTGTCAGTGTTTTTACTGGATGTCAATCCTGCCTAAATTAACTTAATTTAGAAGTTTCACATCTTAAAAATGTTGAGTCCTCTTACCTAAGAACAGAGTATATATTTCCATTTATTTAAATCTGCTTTATGCCCTTCAGGGATATTTACAATTTTTCCTCACGTAGGTGTTATGGGTGGAACTGTGTCCTGCAAAAAGATATGTCCAATTCCTAATTCCTAATCCCTGATACCTATGATTGTGACCTTATTTGGAAATTAGGGTTTTTGTAGATGGAATCAAGATAGGGTGAGGGCACACTGGAATTAGGGTGACTCCTAATCCAATATGACTAGTGTTCTTTAGAACAGGAGAAGAGAGGGGCACCTGGGTGGCTCAGTCGGTTAAGCGTGTGACTTCAGCTCAGGTCATGATCTCACGGTTCATGAGCTCAAGCTCCACTTAAGGCTCTATGCTGACAGTTTGGAGCCTGGAGCCTGCTTCAGATTCCGCGACTCCCTCTCTCTGCCCCTCTCCTGCTCACACTCGGTCTCTCCTCTCTCAAAAAATAAATAAACCTTAAAAAAAGTAAAAAAAGTAAGAAAGAACAGAAGAGATAAAGACAAAGACACAAAGAGAAGTCAGCCATGTAGAGATGGAGGCAGAGACGGGAGTTATACTGCCACTAATGAAGAAATGCCTGGAGCTACCAAAAACTGGAAGAGACAAGGAAGGATCCTCTCCTAAAGGCACCAGAGCAAGGATGGTCCTGCCAACAGTTTGATTTTGACTTCTAGCCTATAAAACAGTGAGAGAATAAATTTCTATTGTTTTAATCCACCTAGTGTGTGGCACTTTGTTATGGCAGCCCTAGGAAACCAACACACTAGGTTTTATACATTTCTTTTTATAGCTTATCCCCAGGTTTTGTTGTTGTTGTTTTAGCTGGCTGTTGTCCTTTTACACATGGAATTCTCCATCATAGCCTCCAAGCTGTTTGTATGTAATAAAGTTACAGATTTCTAGTTGCTAATTTTATAGCTCACTACAAAACTGAATTTTTTACTATCTGTAGTAGTTTTTCACTTGACTCTTGGGTTTTTCAGGTATAAAATTATATGAAACTAGGGATTACTGGATCTTTTGAGCTTATAGAACAATGGAGGTAGCCTGATTACTAATCTCTCTCAGCTTCCCCAAACAGATAGAAAATAAACAAGGAGAATAAATAAAACCACACAGGACTCACGCCTTCAACATTATCATTAAAAAGAGGCAGAGATTACAGCAACCTTCAAGTTAGGTATAAGTAAAGGAAAACAAACAAATTCTCTACCTTCTAGTCTGTGGATACAGAAAGTGAAAGGAGGCTATGAAGATTCAATGAAAAAGAGCACAGGGGTACAAAAAATTCAGAGGAAACACATACAGAATTACCCCAAAGAGTAAAATAATTAAGGTGAAAATACTGAACACAAGGTTAGGACTTAATAGTTCATAGCTCTAGTGATGTGAAAGTATCTAGAAACCACTGAACCAGCAGTGGTAGCCCCCCAGAAACAGTGCTTCTGGCGGGAAATTGCGTATACAGATAGAGAGAGGAGATGGTAACTCTTGCAGATAAGGCATTTAATGGAAAAAAGGCAATAAGAGGGAGAAATTAATTACACATACTACGGAAACAAAATGGGAACACGACACACCAACCCTTCTTCTACCCTTTTCCTGCACCACCAAAGCCACAAATTCATAAAAAAAAAAAAAAAAAAAAAAAAAAAAACCAAACTGAACAGAATAGGGAAGAGTAGCAGAAGAACCTTAAAACTAGACACACTTTGTTCACAGAAGGAAGAGACACAAAAGTAAGTATATGCCTACTAAAGTATTGCAACAATCAGAAAAATACAAACAAAAGGTTTTCTGTTGATAGTTTTCTCTCCCAGAACCAATCATGGAGTTGGGAAAACCAGCACTCACTTCAAACTGAATTAAATATCTCCAAACAAGAATTTGAAGATCTGAAAAAAACCTTGAGTCAGAAATACAAAAACAAAGAATCAAAACAGACAAAAACAGAAAGAAATTAGAGTTGAACTCCATCAATAGAAGAAAAGACAAAATCATGTAAGAAATGAAAAATTAAATTCCTGCGATGCCCAGGCGGCTCAGTTGGTTGAGCATCCACCTTCGGCTGAGGTCATCATCTCAAGGTTTATGAGTTCGGGGCCCACATCAGGCTCACTCCTGTCAGCGCGGAGCCTGCTTCAGATCCTCTGTCCCCTTCTCTCTGCCCCTCCCTGCTCATGCTCTCTCTCTCAAAAATAAAAATAAACACATTAAATTTTTAAAAAGAAATGAAAAATAAATTATAAGGCACGCATGAGAGAGAACAGATTTTAATGAAAACTCAATAAATGTTGTTGAAGAAAAGGAAGAAAATGATAAAGAGAATGAAAATGACATAAAGAAAGAAGGAAAAGCGTCAGAGAGAAACTGTCTGAAATGGGTAACAGGAAAAGAACATTAGTATTATTGGTGTCCCTATTGAAGAAAATGAAATTAATGGGACAGCACAAACATTGAAACTATAACACAAGAAAACTTTCCAGAAATAAAAGGCCTGAATCTACATATGGAAAAGGCCTATCAGATAGTTGAGAAAACTGACCCAGAACGATCAACTTGGACACATATCCTTGTAAACTGTTTAAAGAAAAAAAAAAGCAAAACAAAATTTTATGGCATCCAGGCAAAATGATAAAACAATTCACAAAGATAAAGGCAAGGGAATTAGACTAGCATGAGATTTCTCAAAAATAACATATAAAGCAAGACAACAGTAGGTCTTTTCAAGAAACTTAAGAAAATGGAAACCAAGGATATTATACCCTGCTAAGCTGTACTTCAAGTTTCAAGGACATCAAAAAGCAGTTTTGGGGGTATGCTCCTTGACATTGGTCTTGGCAATGATTTTTTTTGGGGGGGTTTGACACCAAAAGCAAAGGCACCAAAAGCAAACATGAACAGGTGGGACTACATCAAACTAAAAAGCTTCTGCACAGCAAAGGGCACCATCAACAAAATGAAAAGGCAACCTACTAAATGGGAGAAAATATTTGAAAATTATATATGTCATAAGGGGTTAATATCCAAAATATATTTTAAAAAGCATAGAGTTCAAAAGCAAAAAACAATCTGATTTTAAAATGGGCAGAGGAACTAAACAGACATTTTTCCTAAGAAGACATACAAATGGCAAAAGGGTACATGAAAAGGTGCTTATCACTAATCATCAGAGAAATGCACATCGAAACCACAATGAGATACCATCTCACACCTGTCAGAATGACTGCCATCAAACAGAAGAGATAAGTGTTAGTGAGGATGTGGAGAAAAGGGAAGCCTCGTGCACTGTTGGTGGGGATGTAAATTGGTGTAGTCACTATGGAAAACAGCATAGAGTTTCCTCAAAAAATTAAATTAAATTAAATTTTAAAAAATTAAAATTGCCATATGATCCAGCAATCTCACTTCTGGGCATATATCCAAAGGAAATGAAATCACTAAACCCACTATCTCAAAGAGATATCTTCACCCCCATGTTCATCCAGCATTTACGAAAACCAACACATGGAAACAACCGAACTATTCATCAACAGATAAATGGATAAAGAAAATGAGATGTGTATATAGAGAGAGTGGAATGTTATTCATCCTTTTTTTAAAAAATTATTTTAGGGGCACCTGGGTGGCTTGGTCGGTTGAGCGTCCGACTTCAGCTCAGGTCATGATCTCACAGTCCGTGAGTTCGAGCCCCGCGTCGGGCTCTGTGCTGACAGCTCAGAGCCTGGAGCCTGTTTCGGATTCTGTGTCTCCCTCTCTCTCTGCCCCTCCCCTGTTCATGCTCTGTCTCTCTCTGTCTCAAAAATAAATAAACGTTAAAAAAAAAAAAAAATTTTTTTTCAAAAATTATTTTAATGTTTATTTATTTTTGAGAGAGAGAAAAACAGACAGAGTGTGAACAGGAGAAGGGCAGAGAAAGAAAGAGACAAAGAATCCAAAGCAGGCTCCAGGCTCTGAGCTGTCAGCACAGAGCCCAACTCAGGGCTCAAACTCACAGACCACGAGACCATGACCCTAGCTGAAGTCGGACACTCAACCGACTGAACCACCCAGGCGCCCCAAATGTTATTCATCCTTAAAAGAGAAGGAAATCCTGCCATTTGTAACAACATGAATGACCTTGAGGGTGTTATGCTAACTGAAATAAATCAGAGAATAACAAATACTGTATAATCTCACTTTTATGTGGAATCTAAAAAAACTGAATTCATAAAGACAGAATAGATTGGTGGTTGCCAGAGGCAGGGGGTGGAAGTTGGTGGTGAATTAGGTGAAGGCAGTCAAAATGTACAAACTTCCAGTTATATATTGAGGATATAATGTACAGCATGGTGACTACAGTTAACAATACTATATTGTATATTTGAAAGCTGCTAAGAGAATAAATCTTAAAAACACTAATGGCAAGAAAAGAATTTGTATTAACTACATGAGATGATAAACGTTAACTAAAGTTACTGTGGTCATTACTTTGCAATATATATACATATTAAATCATATGTTGTACACCTTATGCTCAGACAATGTTACATGTCAATTATATCACTAAAACTGGGGAAAAACCCAGTTTGAATATGATGTAACCTAACAAATACTATGCACGTGTGCCCTTTCTGAGCAATCTATTAAAGGATTAGTTTTATCTAACCAAATTATGTCTGGAAAAATTTTTCAAGAGGACTTCCAGTGAGCATTTTATATACTCAATTGTAGACGTAAAACTAAAACATGACTGGGATCATGGAGGGAAGGACAATATGTAAACAGTACAGGCTTTGACAAAGTATAAAAAATGCAACTAAAAACTGTTAGGAGAGAGCAAAGAAAAGGAGGAAAGTAAAGTAACATCATTGATTGTTACATATTTAATGGGTGAGAGTCAAAGAATACCATTTAAAACTGATAGTAAAAAGTTAAGTTTAAAAAAAGGAAATGAGGATGTGGACAAAGTGGAGACTGGTGCACTATTGGTAAGAATATAAAATGATGCAGCCACAGGGACACTGGGGTAGCTCAGTCGGTTGAGCACCCAACTTCGGCTCAGGTCACGATCTCATGACTCCTAAGTTTGAGCCCCATGCTGGGCTCTCTGCTGTCAGCACGGAACCCACTTCAGATCCTCTGTCCCCCTCTCTCTCTGCACCTCCCTCACTTGCATTCTCTCTCTCAAAAATAAGTAATAAACATTTAAAAAAATGGAGCAGCCACTGTAAAAAACAGTATGGAAGCTCCTCAAAAAGTTAAAAATTAAAAATAGAGGGGCGCCTGGGTGGCTCAGTCGGTTGAATGTCCGACTTCAGCTCAGGTCACGATCTCACGGTCCGTGAGTTCGAGCCCCGCGTCGGGCTCTGGGCTGATGGCTCAGAGCCTGGGGCCTGCTTCCAATTCTGTGTCTCCCTCTCTCTCTGCCCCCCCCCCCCCACCAATCATGTTCTGTCTCTCTCTGTCTCAAAAATAAATAAACGTTAAAAAAAAATAAAAAAAAAAAAATAGAATTGACACATGATCCAGCAATTCCACTTGTGGGTATACACCAAAAGAACTGACAGGAGGGTCTTGAAGACATATTTGTACACCCATGTTCAGAACAGCATTATCCACAACAGCTAAAACATGGAAGCAATCTGTGTCCATCAATGGATGAATGGATAAGGAAAATGTGATATATACAGAAAAACTAATAGTATCCAGACTTTAAAAGGAAAGAAATTATGACATGTGCTACAACATGGATGAATCTTGAGGATATTAGGCTAAGTAAAATAAGCCAGTCAAAAAAAGACTAGCACCAGAGGCTGGGAAGATAGTAGAGTAGGAGGACCAGAAAGCTCACCTCATCCCACAGATACAACTAGATAATGCTCACATCAGCCAAAATAACCCAGAAAATGACCCGAAAACTGGCACAACAAACTCTGCAACCAAAGATAGAGAAGAAGCCACATCAAAGAAGGTAGGAAGGACAAAGACTCAATTTGGAAGAACAGACCATGGCTATCTGCAGTAGGGAGGGAGCTGTGGTACAAGGAAGGGGGAAAAACAGACTAGCACACCAGGGAGACTGCACATAAAAGATGAATCCTCATAGCATTTGGCTTTGAAGGTGAGAGGGGCTGGGGCACCTGGGTGGTTCACTTCGGCTCAAGTCATGATCTCAAGGTTTGTGAGTTCGAGCTCCTCACTGCACTGACAGCAGAGAGCCCACTTCGGATCCTCTGTCTCCCTCTCTCTCTGCCCCTCCCCCGCTCATTCTCATTCCCTCTCTCAAAATAAGTAAATAAACTTAAACAAATTTTTTTAATGAAGTTAAATATTTTTTCATGGTTTATGAGTTCGAGCCCTACGTCGGTCTCTCTACTGTCAGCACAGAGCCCACTTTGGATTCTCTGTCTGCCTCTCTCTCTGCCCCCTACCCTACCCATGCATGTGCATTCACTCTCTCTCTCTCTCAAAAATAAATAAACATTAAAAAAAGAAGAAGAAAAAAAATCTTAAAAAAAAAAAAAGTGAGAGGGGCTGAATTTCATGCGTTCTTAAAGCCAGTGGGACTTAAAGGCTGGAATTTGAAAACTCAGCAGGCTCAGCTCTGGGAGAGCCCTAAGAACTAAGGAAGTTGATGTCCCATGCTAAAAGAGACAATGACAGGGGTACCTGGGTGGCTCAGTTAGCTAAGCATCCGACTTGGGCTTAGGCCATGATCTCATGGTTTGTGAGTTCCAGCCCCGCACTGGGCTCTGCACAGACAGTGCTGAGCCTGCCTAGGATTCAATCTCTCCCTCTCCCTGCCCCTCCCCTGCTTGCTCCCTCTCTCAAAAAAAAAAAAAGACCAGTGACAAACAGACTCCAGAGATACAGCATA
This sequence comes from Panthera leo, assembly GCF_018350215.1. NCBI lineage: Eukaryota > Metazoa > Chordata > Mammalia > Carnivora > Felidae > Panthera > Panthera leo. Next base: position 121,164,143 of record NC_056687.1, on the reverse strand, counting down.
GAAGCTACAGTTTGAAAAACTCCTGGGGCAGACAGGAGGTAGTTATTTACTCATCTCAGAGCAGGTCCTAGAGACGCAGTGATGCAGGGAGAGAGACCTCTCCAGGAACAAAGGTGCTGGCAGGTGCCATTTCCCTCCCCTGCCTCCCAGCACAAAGCACATGGCTACCTGTAAGAACCAGCTCAGCACCAACACTCACCAACTAACTTGCTCACAACAAGCCTCGCTCCTCCATGCTTGGGCAATCTGCCCTTCCCAGTCACACTGCCTGAGTCCCGGCCCTGCAGGTCCCCTCCTCTCAGAAGACCAGTGCAAACCTTGCCAACACCATGTATCCAACATGAGCGTTCTGCAAGGCCTAAGTACTGGTGACAGCAGCAGCAGGTCTCATTTCACAAGCAGAAGTTTTGGCTGGGACCAAACACTGCCCACAACAGGTAAAAGGAGGGCTGCAGATGACAGGACTGAAGAAAAACGCACACAAGACACAAGAGCAAGGCACAGGCAATATACACAGGAGACACTCCCTGAAGCACCAGGTCCTGAGGAATGGGACACTGCACAGCAGGGCATTACAGAATCTCTTCTTTACATGGATATTATCTTCAAGATCAAGAGATGCAGCTCACTTTCCTAACACATAGAAACAGACACACAGAGTTAGACAAAATGAGGTGACAGAGGAATATATCTCAACTGAAAGAACAGGACAAAAACCATAGCAAGAGACCTAAGCAAAACAGATACAAGTAATATGCCTGACAGAGAACTGAAAGCAATGATTATATAGATACTCACTGACTTGAGAAGAGAGGAAGACATCAGTGAGACCCTTAACAAAGAGATAAAAAAGAACCAATGAATGATGAAGAACACAATAAATCAAATTAAAAATACTTGATGGAATTAATAGCAGGCTACAGGAGCAGAAGAACGAATTAATGACCTAGAAGACAGAGTAATGGAAAGCAATCAAGCTGAGTGACAGAAAAAAGAATATGCAAATTGAGAATAGTCTTGGAACTCAGTGATGCCATCAAGTGCGATCACATTCACATTAGAGGGATCCCAGAACAAGAAGAGACAAAAGAGAGAAGAAAATTTATTTGAAGAAATAATAGCTGAAAACTTCTCTAATCCAGGGAAGGAAACAGATACCTAGACCCAGGAGACACAGAGATCCCCCAACAAAATCAACCCTAGGAGGTCGACACCAAGACACATAGTAATTAAAACGGCAAAAAGTAGTGATAAAGACAAAATTTTTAAAGCAGCAAGTGAAAAGAACACAGTTGCATACAAAGAAAACCCCATAATGCAAGTAGGGGATTCGTAGGCGGAAACTTTGCACACCAGAAGGGAGTGGCATGACACAGACAAGGTGCTGAAAAGGAAAAATCTGCAGCCAAGAATACTCTGCCAGCAAGGCTATCATTCAGAATAGAAGCAAAGATAAAGAGTCACTCAGACAAACAAAAACTAAAGGAATTCATGACCACTAAACCAGCCCTACAAGAAATATTAAAGGGGTTCTTTGAGTACAAAGGAAAGACTATTAGTGAGAGTATGAAAAGCTGGAAACACAAAAACAGTAAATATAAATATATCTGTAAAAATCAATCAAGGAGTCCACAAAACAAAAGGGTGTATAATATGACACCAGATACCTAAAATGTGGCAGGGAGAGAAGTAAAGAATGGGCTCAAACTTAAGTAACAATTAACTTAATACAGACTACTATATGCAGATGATATCATATATAAAAACCTAATGGTAAAGAGAAGTCAAAAACTATTAATAGATACACAAAAAATAAAGGGAAAGGAATCCAAGTATATCACTAAAGAAAGCCAGCAAAGCATTAAAGGATCAGAGAAAAAAACTACAAAAACAACCACAAACAAGTTACAAAATGGCAATAAATACGTATCTATCAATAATTATTTTGAATGTAAATGGACTAAATACTCCAATCAAGAGAGATAGGGTGACAGAGTATATTTAAAAAAAAAAAAGACTAATTTAAATGCTACCTTCAAGAGACTCATTTCAGACCTAAAGACACCTACAAATTGAAAGTGAGGGGATGGAAAAACATTTATTTTGGAAATAGACACCAAAAGAAAGCTGGAGTAGCAATACTTTTATTGGACAAAACAAACTTTAAAGCAAAGATCATAATAAGATATAAAGAAGGACACTATATAATAATCAAGGAGACAATCCAACAGCAAGATATAACAATTATTTGTGTACCTAAAATGAGAGTACCAAAATACATAAAACCATTAACGACAAACATAAAGGAACTAATCAATAATAATAATAAAATAATAGCAGGGGATGTGAACACTCCACTTGTATCATTAGACCAATCATTCACACAGAAAACCAACAAGGAAACAATGGCTTTGAATGACACACCAACCAGATGGATTTAACAGATAGATTCAGAACACTCCATCCTAACACTGCAGAATATGCATTCTTTTCTAGTGCGCATGGAGTATTCTCCAGAATAGATCACATATTAGGCCACTAAACAAGTCTCAACAAATTTAAAAAGACTGAAATGATACATGCATCTTTTCTGACCTCAACACTTTGAAAGTAGAAATCAATCACAAGAAAAAATCTGGAAGGAGCACAAATAATGGAGGTTAAATAACATGATACTAGGGTGCTTTGCTGGCTCAGCTGGTAGAGCCTACAATTTTTGATCTCAGGGTTATGGGTTCAAGCCCCACACTGGGTATAGAGCTTACTTAAAAACAAACAGGGGAGGGGCGCCTGGGTGGCTCGAATGTCAGGCTGTAGGCTCAGGTCATGATCTCACAGCTCTGTGAGTTTGAGCCCCGCATCAGGCTCTGTGCTGACAGATCAGAGCCTGGAGCCTGTTTCAGATTCTGTGTCTCCCTCTCTCTCTGCCCCTAACCCACTCGCATTCTGTCTCCGTCTCTCTCATAAACCTTAAAAAAAATTAAAAAAACGATGGTGCCTGGGTGGCTCCATCGGTTGAGTGTCCAACTTCGGCTCAGGTCATGATCTCACAGGCTCATGAGTTCGAGCCCCATACTGGGCTCTGTGCTGACAGCTCAGAGCCTGGAGCCTACTTTGGATTCTGCGTCTCCCTCTCCCTCTACCCCTCCCCCACTCACGCTCTTTCTCTGCCTCTCAAAAATAAAAGAAATGTAAAAAAAAAAAATTAAAAAACAAAACAGGGGCACCTGGGTGGCTCAGTTGGTTAAGCATCTGAATTCAGCTCAGGTCATGATCTCCCAGTTCATGAGTTCAAGTCCCACACTGGGCTCACCGCTATCAGAGCAGGGCCCACTTCAGATCCCCTGTCTCCCTCTTTCTGCCCCTCCCCTGCTTGCACGCTATCAAAAATAAATAAAACATTTAAAAACAAACAAACAAAACATGCTACTAAACAATAAATGGGTCATATGAGAAACCAAAGAAAGCAAAAATTACATCTAAACAAACAAATGAAAATGGAAACATAATGGTCCAAAATCTGTGGGATACAGCAAAAGCAGTTCTAAGAGGGAAGTTTATATAGCAATATAGGCCTACCTCAGAAAGCAAGAAAAATCCCAAATAAACAACCTAACCTTACACCTAAAAAAGCTAGAAAAAGAACAAAAAAAACCCCAGAACCAGTAGAAGGAAGGAAACAATAAAGATTAGAGCAGAAATATAGAAACTAAAAAAACAATAGAAAAGATCAACAAAACCAGGATTAGTTCTTTGAAAAGATCAAAAAAATTGATTAAGCTCTACCAGTCATAAAAAAAGGGGGGGGGGGGGGAGGGAAGGGGCCTCAAAGAAACAAAACCACAAATGAAAGAGGAGAAAAAAATCAACACCTCAGAAATGCAAACAGTTGTAAGAGAATATTGAGAAAAATTATATGCCAACAAACTCTACAACTTAGAAGAAACAGATAAATTCCTAAAAACATACAACCTACCAAAACTGAAGCAGGAGAAATAGAAAATTTGAACAGATTGGTTACCTGTGATGAAATTGAATCAGTAATCAAAAAACTCCAAACAAACAAAAGTCCAGGACCAGATGGCTTCACAGGAGAATTCTACCAAACATTTAAAGATGAGTTAATACTTATTCTTCTTAAACTATTCCAAAAAATAGAAGAGGAAGGAAAGCTTCCAAATTCATTGTATGGGGCCAGCATAACCCTGATACCAAAATAGATTAAAAACACCACAAAAAAAAAAAAAAAAAAAAAAAAAAGAAAGAAAGAAAGAGAGAGAGAGAAAGAGGGAACTACAGGCCAATATCTCTGATGAACATAAATGCAAAAATCCTCAACAAAATTCTAACAAACTTAATCCAACAATACATTAAAAATCATTTGCTGGGCACCTGGTGGCTCAATCGGTCAAGTGTCTGACTCTTGATTTTGGTTCAGGTCATGACCTCATGATTCTCTGTGCACTGACAGCAACAGAGCCTGCTTGGGATTCTCTGTCTCCCTCTCTCTCTGCCCCAACCCTGGCTCACATGTGCACACATAAACGCTCACTCTCTCTTAAAAATAAATAAACAAGTGTACCTGGGTGGCTCAGTCAGTTAAGCATCTGACTACTGATTTCTGCTCAAGTCATAATCTGGCAAGTTTGCGAGTTAGAGCCCCGCATTAGGCTCCTCGCACTGCGAGTGTGGAGCCTGCTTGGGATTCTCTCTCTCTGCCCCTCCAGCACATGCTCTCTCTCTCTCTCAAAATAAATAAACTTAAAAAAAAAAAAGAAATTTAAAATACATAAATAAATAAACATTAAAAAAAAATCATTCACCACAATCAAGTGGGATTTATTCCCAGGATACAAGGGTGGTTCAATACCTGCAAATCAATCAGTGTGATACATACCATCAATAATAGAAAACACAAAAATCATATGGTCATTTCATTAGATGCAGAAAAAGCATTTGATAAAGTACAATATCCATGCATGATAACAAAGCCAGTTTGGAGGGAAGGTACCTCAACATAATAAAAGCCTTACATGAAAAATTCACAGCAATCATCATACTCAATGGAGAAAATCTGAGAGCTTTTCTCCTAAAGTCAGAAACAAGGCAATGATGTCCACTCTCACTACTGTTATTTAACATAGCACTGGAAGTCCTCGTCACAGCAATCAGACAACAAAAAGAAATAAAAGGCATCTAAATTGGTAGGAAGAAGTAAAATTTTCACTATTTGCAGATGACATGATAGTATATATAGAAAATCCTACAGACTCCACCAAAAAACTAGTAGAACTGATCAATGGATTCAATAAAGTCTCAGGATACAAAATCAATGTACAAAAATCTGTAGCATTTCTAGGGGCATCTGGGTGGCTCAGTCAGGTAAGCATCGGTTCGAGCCTTGCATTGGGTTCTGTGCTGACAGCTCAGAGCCTGGAGCCTGCTTTGGATTCTGTGTCTCCCTCTCTCTCTGTCCCTCGCCCACTTGCACTTTGTGTGTGTGTCTCTCAGAAATAAATAAACATAAAAAAAAAGAAATCTGTAGCATTTCTATACACTAATAATGAGGCAGTAGAAAAAGAAATTAAGAAAACAAACCTAGTTACAATTGCACCAAAAATAATTTAAAAACCTAGGAATAAACTTAACCAAAGAAGTGAAAAAACTGTACTCTGAGAACTATAAAATATAGATGAAAAAAATGAAGACAACACTAAGAAATGGAAAGACATTCCATGCTCATGGACTAGAAGAACAAGTAATGTTGAATAACAAATAAAAAATATTTTAAAAATGTCTTTACCACCCAAAGCAATCTACAGATTTAATGTAATCCCTATTCAAAATATCAACAGCATTTTTCACAGAAGTAGAATGGACAATCCTAAAACTTGTATGGAACAAGTAATGACTCCAAATAGCCAAAGCAATCTTGAAAAAGAAAAACAAAACTGGAGGTATCACAATTCCAGACTTCAAGTTATATTACAAAGCTGTAGTAATGAAGACAGTATGGAACTGGCACAAAAACAGAAATCTAGATCAATAGAACAGAATAGAAACTCAGAAATAAACCCACAATTACATGGTCAATTAATCTTTGACAAAGGATGAAGGAATATGCAATGGGGAAAGAGTCTCTTCAACAAATGGTTTTGGGAAAACTAGACAGCTACATGCAAAAGAATGAAACTGGAACAACCACAAAAAAGAATTAAAACGGACCACTTTCTCAAACCATACACAAAAATCAATTCAAAATGGTTTAAAGACCTAAAGGGAGGCCTAAAACTATAAAAATCCTAGAAGAGAGCACAGGCACTAATTTCTTTGACACTGGCCATAGCAACATTTTTCTAGGTATGTCTCCTGAGACAAGGGAAATAAAAGCAAAAATAAGCTATTGGAACTACATCGAAATAAAAAACTTTTGCACAGCAAAGGAAAAATCAACAAAACTAAAAGGCAACCTACTGAATGGGAGAAGATATTTGCAAATGACACATCTGATAAAGAATGGGTTAGTATCCAAGATATATAAAGAACGGATACAACTCAACACCCCAAAAACAAATAATCCAATTAAAAAATGGGTAGAAGACATGACTAGACATGTCTCCAAAAAGATATACAGATGCCCAACAGACATATGAAAAGATACTCAATATCATTCATCACCAGGGAGATGCAAATCAAAACTACAATGAGATATCACCTCATTTAGAATGGCTAAAATCAAAAACACAATAAACAACAAATGTTGGTGAGGATGTGGAAAAAAACAAACTCTAAGTGCACTGTTGGTGGAAATGCAAACTGGTGCAACCACTGTGGAAAACAGTATGGAGGCTCCTCAAAAAGTTAAAAATACAACTACTCTACTATCCAGCAATTGCACTACCGGGTATTTACCCAAAGAATACAAAAACACTAATTCAAAGGGATACATGCACCTCTATGTTTATTGCAGTATTATTTCCAAAAGCAAAATTATGGAAGCAGCCCAAGTGTCCATCAATAGATAAATGGATAAAGGTGTAAGGTGTGTGTGTGTGTGTGTGTGTGTGTTTGTGTAGATAGACAGATAATTATTCAGCCATAAAAAAGAATGAAATCTTCCCATTTGCAACAAAATGGATAGAACTAGAGTATAATGCTAAGCAAAATAATTCAGAAAAAAACAAATACCACATGATTTCACTTATATCTGGAATTTAAGAAACAAAATTAACAAAACAAACAAAAAAAGGAGAGACAAATCAAGAGACAGACTGTTAACTATAGAGAAAAAACTGATAGTCACCAGAGGGGAAGTGGGGAGGGATGGGTGAAATGGGTGATGGGGATTAAAGACTACGCTTAATGAGATGAGCACTGAATAATGTACAGAATTGTTGAATCACTATATTGTACACCTGAAACTAATATAACACTGTATGTTAACAATACTGGAATTAAAACAAAAGACTTAATTTTAAAAAATCAATACATATTATATATTATAATATGTTAAAAAATCCAATATACATTATAACATATAATATGTACTGAATATTATAACATGTAATATATTGATTCTACTTACATGAGGTACTTAGAGTAGTCAAAATCACAGAGACAGAAAAGAGAATAGTTGTTGCCAGGGGCTGGGGGATAAGGGGTGCGAATGAGGAATTACCAATAGGTATAGAACTTCAGTTTTAAAAGATGAAAGGAGTTATGTATATGGGGGTGGTGGTCGCAAACATTACAGATATACTTAATACCACTGAAGTGTATATTTAAAAATGGCTAAAATGGCAAATTTTATGTTATGGGTATTTTAACACAATACAATTTTTTTTTTAATGGACAGAAAACAAAGTCGATCCCAAGCCAAAAAAAAGAAAGAAAGCATATAAAAAAATGAGCAAGAATAGCCAAATTTTGAAAATACAGAGTAAGGTCTAGCCCCACCCAATTATTAAAACAAGTTATAAAATTACAATAATTAAAATATTATACACTGTAAATGAAAAGGCATATAGTTTGATGGAGAAAAAGTCTGATAATAAACCCAAATCCTTATGGATTTCTTTATCGAAATTGAGAGTGTATCAAAATTGACTCTTCAAATCAGTGGGGTTTAAGTGGCTTAAGTGTATTATTAAATAAATAGTGTTGAGATAAGAGATAATTGAGTAACCATCTGACAAAAAATTAATTGGAACTATAATTTTCACCTCATTAAAATAATTCCAGGTGGATCAAGAAATTTAATGCAATTTGGGGGGGTACTAGAAGAAAACATGGGAATTAGAGTTCTTAATCTCCATGTGTGCAAAACTTTCTAACTACAAACCCAAACCCAGAGTTTATAAAAGAAAAAAACCTGATATAAATACAAAATATGTGTATATATCTTTTTTTTGCCTTTTAAAGAAAACACCACAATGCAAGCCATAGGAAAAGTCAACTGGAAAAAAGCGTTTGTAATTCACATTACAGAAAAAGAGTTAATTTCTATACTATAAAAGCTATAAATAAATAGAACATGAAGAGCCTTAAAAAAATGGCCAAGGCTTTATAATAGAAAATACAAATGGCTTTAAACAATTTTTTTAAGTTTGTTTCTTTTTTTTAATTAAAAAAAGTTGTAATCTTATTTTAGAGAGAGTGGGAGCAGGGGAAGGGGTCAGGGGGGAGACGGAGGGAGGGAGAGAGAGAGAAAGAGAGAGAGAGAGGGAGAGAACCTTAAGGAGGCTTCACACTCAGCACAGAGTCTGACACGGGACTTGATCCCGTGACCCTGGGATCATGACCTGAACCGAAACCAAGAGTCAGATGCTCAACCAACCTTTAATGTTTAAAGGCCCCACAAATGGCCTTTAAACATAAAAAAAAAAAAAAGTTCAACCTCTCTCATAAGAGAAATGCAAAATAAAGTTGTAATATACAATATCAAAAATATTGATACTGGTATACTATATTGAGAAGGATGGAGAAAAACAGACTTTTTCATACTTTGCTGGTGGTAGAATAAATAGGTACCATCTTTTCAGCAGGTAATTTCACCATGTCACTGAAAATCATAAATATGTATATCCTGAGTTTTTTTCTATGGAGTCACATGATACCATACACACACACCCACACACGTATATACACACACACATACATAAATACACATACACACAAGGATAATCACAATGGTGTCATTTTTAGAGCAAAAGATCTTTTGGTTAGGTGACAGATAAACCCTAACTGTTTACCAATAGTAGACTAGTTAAACAAATCAAGGCCTAAAAAAAGGAATAAGGGAGCACACTGTGTACTGACTGAATGACCTCCAGTTTATTCAGTGAAAAAGACTAAGTAATAGAGAAGTATGTGTGGCATACCGGCATTTGTATAAAAAGACCATCTCTGAGACCACAGTACTGGCTGGATATATGGCAAAGAGTAGAAAGAATACATTTTTTTTTCTTTTATTTGATTAATATTAATGAAATAGTAAGATGAGCTACTGATGCCCTTTCTACATTTTGTATTTTATACCATGAACAAAAACTACCTATATAATAAACTTAATTCTTAAAATTCTCAATTTTCCTTCATATAGAAACAATGCTTGTTTTCATGATATAAGAAGAAATAATTGTCTGAGCTTTAGAGAAACAGGGTATGGTTTTTGTAATATTTTAGATAGAATCCTCTCTTGGGAAACTTGAGAAGACATAGTTATTATATTGTAATCAAATCCTGTGTAAAGAAAAGTCTTTGTCTACAATAGCACAGAGAACAACTAAACAAGACCAAATTCACTAAAGCTGACACACACAGATAAAATTACAGAACACAGTTTTTAAAAAGCCAGAAGATGGCGATATTACCTCATTAAAGTCCCACTGGTACCAGTCTCTAAGCTTCTGATCCTTTGTTATTAACAAACCTGATTTTCTTCTTATGTCTCTCTCCTTGCCTTCCTGCATTCCCTCCTATATTTACCTATCCTTCTACTCTTCACCCATGATATGAAACTGAAATAAACATAAATGGAAAAGGAAGATAGAAGAAATTCCTCAATTTATAACAATACTATTTTTAAGCAACTATAACTAACTAAAATGTATTATAAGGTTGTTTTGGTTAATTATGAACACACAGGTTTATATCCATTCTCTCCTGAAACTACACTAAAATGATATGAAACGACTGAAAAAGGATATAGCTATCAAAAAACCTTTCTGTACATCTCTATAATGAAAGGGAACCACAGCCGATGAGACATAAATAAAGCTTTTTGAAGCTAGATAGAAGACTGGTGAATAATAATTGACTTGGTAAAACACACAAGCCAAACCTGAGCATATGACAGTCGGTGAAGGTATGAAACCACTAAAAAGCACAACAGAAATGCTCAAGAATTGGAGACATTGGAAGGTAGGAGTGTGGCTTGGGGCTGAAAATAAGAATATCAAGTTAAAAGTTTGAATAAGGGATAGTTTTTACCCAGATGCCTTACCATGTAACCAAGAAACTACCTCTTGTGCACCCTAGCAAGACACAAGTGTTTATGTTCTTAAGGTACTAAACCAGACAAGATGTAGAAATCAAGTACACATAAGGTTGTGTGTCACATGATACCACAAAGAGATTAAATGGAGATTTACATGCTGAATGGTGGACCAAGCCTTATCTTCCAAATCAGCTTCAGAACACAGCCCAATCAAGCAGATTCCTCCATGGGGAATCTGACCCAAGAGAAAAGACCTGCAATCATTCAATCACGCTGTGTTAAGACTTGCAGTTCACAGCTCCCCATACACAGAAATTTTACTCAGCTTTTTTTACTCCCTCATTCTTTAATCTGAACAGATGGCTAAACTTTACTGAACAATTGAGAAAACGCCTTGAATGTGAAATGAAGAGATCAAATAAACAAAACAATGGTAGACCAAATTAATAAACAAAATACAAAAGAAAGAAAAAAGAAAAGAAGGACAGAGAGGGAGAAAGAAAAAAAGCAAAAGAAAGGGTAAGAAACACAAAGTAGAACAAAATGTTAAAAAAAAAAATTAGAATACCAATTCAGAATGTCCAACTACAAAAGAATTACAGAAAAGGAAAAGAGGGAAAAAGGAAAGAAATTATACAAAAAATATGAGATTGCTGTTTCTGGCAACACAGTGAAATAAATGATCTGTAAACTTCACCTTAACAAAACATCTAGAAATGGAGAAATCAAATAAATACTCCCTCAAACACTGAGCTCACAAAAAAACAAAGCATTAAGCTGCCACGGAGGAATTTGTCAACGTAAATAACCAAAACTTCTGTTTTTAATGGCTTTACAGTGACAAGGGACAAGGCCTTGGGAACCACATGAAGTTAAGAGTTAGAATTGAGGCTCCTCACCCCCTTAAACACATTCTCAGTGAAAGAATGGACTAGGGAGGGGAGAAAAAAATCAACCAACATTAAAGAAAAGACAAGAAAATGTCTCCCTCTAGCTCTAGACTCTGAGAACCAGGGGAATAAAAAAATCTAAAAATCCACAGATTCAGATTTCACAATGGCCTCCAATTAAAAACAAAACAAAACAAAAGCAATTCATCCAGACACAGCAAAACATTAAAAGAGATCTTAAGAGCAGGCAGAGGATGATACCAAAAGTATAAGCAAAAAAAAGAGAAACAGGATTTCTCGAAAACTTTAAAATTTTGTGCATTAAAAAACACTATCCATGGGCATTTGGGTGGCTCAGTTGGTTAAGTGTCAGACTTAGGCTCAGGTCTTGAGCTCGCGATCTGTGAGTTCAAGCCCTGCGTTAGGCTCTGTGCTGACAGCTCAGAGCCTGGAGCCTGCTTCAGATTCTTTGTCTCCCTCTTTCTCTGACCTTTCCCCACTCACACTCTGTCTCTATCTCTATCAAAAATAAATAAACATTAAAAACATTTTTAAAAATATTTTTTAAAAAAACACTATCCACAAAGGAAAAAGGCCACCCCCAGAATGGGAGAACACATTTGCAAATCATATATCTGATAAGGGATCAATATCCAAAATATAGAGAGAGTACCTCAAACTCAAAAAAAAAAAAAAAAACCCACCTGAGTCAAAAATGGACAAAAGACTTGAAAAGACCTCCAAAGAAGATATATAAAGATATATAAATTGTCAACAAACTCATGAAAAGACACTCAACATAACTAATCATTAAAGAAATGCAAAATAAAACCACAGTGGGGTACCACCTCATACCCATTAGGATGACTACTATCAAAAAAATAAAAGACAGAAAGAAACCAAAAAGTGTTGTGAGGATCCAGAAAAACTGGAATTCTTATGCATAATTGGTGGGAATATAAAATGGTACAGTCTCTGTGGAAAACAGTATGGAAGTTCCTCAAAAAATTAAGAATAGAATTATATGATCCAGCAATTCCACTTTTGAGAATACACTCAAAAGAACTGAAAGCAGGGTCTCAAAGAGATACTTGTACACCCATGTTCACAGCAACATTATTTACAGTAGCTAAAAAGTGGAAGTAACCAAAGTGTCCATCAACGGATAAACAGACAAGCAAAAAATGCCATATATCCGTACAGAAGAATATTATTATTCAGCCTTAACAAGGAAGGAAATTCTGATATGTGCTAAAACATGGATGAATCTTGAGGACACTATAACAAGTGAAATAAGCCAGTCAGAAAAAGACAAATACTGTATGATTTTACTTATTTAACTTATATAACCACTTAGAGTAGTCAAAATCATAGAAACTGGAATGGTGGTTGTCAGGGGCTAAGGGGAGGGGAGAAGGGGGGATTACTGTTTAATGAAGACAGACTTTCAGTTTTTCAAGATGAACAGAGTTCTGGAGATGGTGGTGATGGTAACACAACAATGTAAGTGCACTTAACACTGAACTATACACTTAGGAATGGTTAAGATAGTGCGGCACCTGGGTGGCTCGGTTGGTTACCTGTCTAACTTCAGCTCAGGTTGTGATCTCATACTTCCTGGGTTTCAGCCCCACACTCTGATAGTGCAGAGCCTGCCTTGGGATTCTCCCTCTCTCCCCCTCTCTCTGCCCCTCTCCCACTTGCTCTCTCTCAAAATAAATAAATAAACTTAAAAATAATGGTTAAGATAGTAAACTTTATGTTTGTGTATTTAACTATAATAATAAAAATAAATAAATAAATAAACTCTGGGGAAAAATCAGGCAGAGAGAAAAACAGACAGTTAGAAATGTCTGTTAGACTGCAGAAGAAATGACAGACTGCAGAAGACTTCTCAACATTAAAAGCAAAAACACTGTGAAGTAAATCCTCAAGGTGCCAACTAAAAGAAAATAATAGCAAACTAAAATTTTAAACTATTTTTTAAAAATAAGGGTGAAATAAAGGCATTTTCAGTGAGTTTATCATCAGTAGACATTCAATAAAGAGATATCCAAAAAATATACTTCAGGAAAATGGAAACTAAACTGAAACCACAGTAGAAATTCAAGAAACAGGAACAAAAGAATTAAAAAACAAAGGAGTATATATAAACAAACATCATCTGTACAATAGCTACACTGAATAATTTTAAAAGATGAAAAAGGGGCAGGGGGGAACAGGAGGAAATACAGCTTGGACAACAATAACATAAGAAGGGAGAAGTCTGATCCGAATGAAAGAATTCTAAGGGCCTGGTATTGTTTAGGAAATACCATGGTAAATTAAATGTGCTCACTAAAAATGTAAAGGCAACCAATGAAAGTATAAAAGAATAATCAAATGCATGCAGAAAAGGAGAATAGAAGCAGCACAGAAAAAGCAGTATAAATAGATGGTAGAGAAACACAAATACATAAGCACTCATTAGTTAAAAGATTGTCACACTGGGTTTAAAATAAACAACAAAAAGCAAAACAAAATCCAACTGCTCTTTGCAAGGCATGCCAAAAGCATACCTTCAGAGAAAGTAATAGAATGAAAACAGAAAGACAATGTGACTCTATAAATAGACAAATGGTCTTTATATTAAGAGCATTACAGAGGATAGAGAGGATATAATGATTAAAGGTTCTTTACAGCAGGAAGACACAAATACTCTAAATTTCAAAGTATTTTATAACATAGTTTACAAATGTTAAGGCAAAAAATGAGAAACGTACAAGGAGAAATGGAGAAATCTACAATTATATAGGAAAATTTTAACGTATCTCTTAGAAATGATGAGCCAAATAGATACAAAATTTCATCAACACACTTAGTTTGATCTAAGTAAGAGGCATATGATGTAGAAACCAGCCCCCCTCCAAATGAAAGAATACACATTGTCTTCCAAAGAATTCTCTTCCAAACAGTGCCTCATTTGATGAGGTCAGCATAACCTTTACACCAAAACCAGGTAAGAATAGAACCAATAGGGGCACCTGAGTGGTGCAGTCAATTAGGTGTCTGACTTTTGATCTTGGCTCAGGTCATGATCTCACAGTTCATAAGTTTGAGCCCAGCATCGGGCTTTGCGCTGATGGTGTGGAGCCTGCTTGGGATTCTATTTCTCCTCTCTGCCCCTCCCTGCTTGTGCTCTGTCTCTCTCTTACTAAAAATAAATAAATAAACTTTAAAAAAATAGAACCAATAATGTTAAGTTACAGTTGAATTTAACTAATGTATAGCAACAAAATAAATACAGAAAAACAAACAAATCAATGAATACTAGGAGGATTATAATGGTAAAGACAACCCAATAGCAAAGATGAAATACTTAAGAACAGATTATTAGAAATATATAAACCTTGCATGAGTTTTATGTATGAATTGAAAACATAGATCTACACAAAGCCTGTACATGAACGGTCATAGCAGCATTATTATAATAACCAAAAAGTATAAACAAACCCAAATGTCTGCCAACTGATGAACAGAGAAACATAATGTAGAATATCCACACAATGGAGTATTATTTGGCAATAAAAAGGGGATGGAGTACTGATACATGTTATAGCATGTAAAAACCTAGAAAATATTATGTTAGGTGAAAGAAGCCAGTCACAAAAGGCTGTATGACACCATTTACAGTAAAACCTTGGATTGCAAGTAACTTGTTCTGAGAGTGTTCCACAAGACAAGAAAACATTTCTAATAAATTTTAACTTGACAAACAAGCGATGACTTGCAATACGAGTAGTACACAATACCAGATGTCACATGATCACAATCAAGCCAATGGTTCTTCTCTCTCTCTCTCTCACTGCAGGATTATGGGTGATCATCTCCCATGTTTGGATGCTCAGTCTCAGGCCATGGTGTCTGGCAGAAATCAGTGATTTTTTTAGAATATTGGAAGGTGCCCATAACTGGTACTAATGTATTTTTTGTCACTTCAAAGCACCTGTGGACAGTCCTCTGCTTTTCCATACAAGAGTAAGCTTAGGAATGATTTGCTCCATTCTAGGTCAGGCTGCCAGCAGATATAGACCCATGCCTCTGCTGCCTTATTGCCAGTTACTTTAAATACAGTATATGACAAGAGTTTAATACTATACAGTAGTCAACATCTGTGTGAATGTATACAATGACCCCTATCCAGAAAAAGGTTGAAAATAAAGACAGTAAGAAGGTGAAGATGATTATAAGGTGAAGATGATGGTGGAAGTTAAGAAGGAAATCATTGAGAAGTACCAACGAGGTATATGAGTGGCCAAAATTGCAAGATTTTATAAGAAGTCTACATTGACCATTTGCATAATATTAAAGAAGAAAAAAGAAATAAGGGGGCTAGATGCAGCAAAAGGAGTCACACAAGTATCAAAGCCACGGCCATGTGTTCTGGAAGATGGAGAAAAGTTGCTTCTGGTTTGGATAAACGAGAAGCAACTATCAAGTGATACTGTGACCAAGAACTTTATCTGTGGGAAGGCAAAGGCTTCCTACATGGACCTCGTAAGTAAACTGCCAGGTATGTCAACAGAAAACAAAGAAGGCTTCAAGGCAGGCAGGGGATGGTTTGATAACTTTAAGAGAAGAAGTGGTATCCATACTGTTGTGAGGCATGGAGAGGCTGCGAGTTCAGATGCTAAGGCAGCTGAGGCGTTTGCTACCAAGTTCCAGAAGGCCATGGTTTCCGAATGTTACCTGCTGAAGCAAGTTTTTAACTGCGATGAAACAGGGCTTTTTTGGGAAAAGGTGCCAAAAAGGACCTACATTACAGAAGAAGAGAATGTAATGCCCAGTCACAAGCCCACAAAAGACCATCTCACCCCCTTGTTTTGTACTAATGCAACCAGGGATTTCAAAGTCAAGCCCTTGCTCGTGTATCACTCCGAGATCCACAAGCATTCAAGAAAGGCAAGGTGCAGAAGAGACAGTTAAAGGTTATGTGGAAGTTCAACAGCAAGGCTTGGGTCACTCATATCTTGTTTGTTGAGTGGATCAACAAGGTCTTTGGTCCTGCACTGAAGAAATACCTTTTAGAAAAGAATCTGCCACTCAAAGCCTTGCCGGTTATGGATAATGCTCCTGCTCATCCTCCAGGCTTTGAGGACAATGTACTGGAGGAATCTGAGTTCATTAAGGTCAAGTTTCCTCCCCCCCAACACCACTCCAATCCTCCAGCCCATGGATGAGCAGGTCATTTCGAACTCTAAAAATCTTTACACCAAAGCACTATTTCAGCAATGCTTTGAGGTGACCAAAGGAACAAACCTTACCCTGTGAGAGTTTTGGAAAAATAATTTCCACATTGTGAACTGCCTCAAGATCATCAATAAAGCCTGGGATGGGGTCACCAAGAGAACCCTCAATTCTGCTTGGAGAAAACTGTGGCCTGATTGCATTCTTGGACATGACTTAGAGGGCCTTGCAATGAACAAACAGGAGCCACCAGCTGTCGATAAAACTGTGTCCTTGGGGAAGAGCATGTGACTGGAGGTGAATGAGGATGACTCTCAAGAGCTGGTGGAGGAACATGGCCAGGAGCTGACCACCGACGAACTAATGGATCTGCATCATTAGCAATAGCAAGGGTTATGGAGGAGATCTCGTCTGCAGAGGAAGAGAAGAAAAAGGAGGAGGAATCCCTCACTTCAATGAGATTAGGGAGATGTGTAAAATGTGGGAAACAGTGCAAAATTTTGTAGAAAAGCACCACCCGAAAAAGGCTGTAGCAGTGCAAGCAATAAATCTGTTTAATGACAATGCAACGTCACATTTCGGCAAAATTCTCAAAAGGAGGCAAAAATAAGTATCATTGGATAGGTTCCTTGTTAAAGCCGCACAAAAAGAAAAAGATTCTGGGAGTACCTACGTGGCTCAGTCAGTTAAGCGTCTCACTTCGGTTCAGGCCATGATGTCACAGCTCATGAGTTCGAGCCCCATGTTGGGCTCTGTGTGGACAGCTCAGAGCCTGGGGCCTGCTTCTGTGTCTGCCTCTCTCTCTACCCCTCCCCCACTCACACTGTCTCTCTCTCTCTCTCTCAAAAATGAATCAACATTAAAAATTTTTTTAAGAAAAAGATTCCAGTGAGCCAAAAGATAGCAGTGATTCCATAGTGATAGTGAAAGTCGTCCTACACAATAACCCTCCTCTCTCTTGTCTCTGTCACACCAGCCACAAAGGTTTTCAAAGGTAAGGGCAGGTTAATTTGTTTTCTTTATATTTTATATTTTCTTTATTATTTTGTATTATATTACAGTGTTGTAATCATTTCTATATGAATTTTTTGGGGGTGCAGAACAAATCATCTGAGTTTCCATTATTTCTTATGGGGAAATTTGCTTTAATATCCAAGTGCTTTGGATTACAAGCATGTTTCCAGGATGAATTATGCTCGCACACCTAGGTTTTACTGTATATGAAATATTCAAAATAGGCAAATCCACAGAAACATAAAGTAGATTAGCTGCCAGAGGCAGGAGGGAAAAGGGGCCTGGAGAGTGACTGCTAATGGGTACATCATTTCTTCTTGGGGTGATGAAAATGTTTTGGAAGTGGGTAGTGGGGATCATTTCACATAACTGTGAATATAAGAAGAATGACTGAATTAGACACTTTAAAAGGTGAATTTTATGTGAATTATATCTCAATGAAGCTCTTTTTTTTTTTAAATGTTTTTATTTACTTTTGAGACAGAGAGAGACAGAACATGAACAGAGGAAGGGCAGAGAGAGAGGGAGACACAGAATCCGAAGCAGGCTCCAGGCTCTGAGCTGTCAGCACAGAGCCCGACGCAGGGCTTGAACTCACGGACTGTGAGATCATGACCTGAGCTGAAGTTGGACGCTTAACCGACTGAGCCACCCAGGCGCCCCTCAATAAAGCTCTTTAAAAAAAAAAACAAAAAACCTATTTAAGGAAAATTTTTAAAACTCCTAAAATAAGAAGACATAAACAATGGGAAGTCCCATCCTGTTCTTGGCTAAGATAACTGAACCTTATAAAGATATAAATTCTCCCCAACTTCATTTATACATATAATATAATCCCTGTCAAAATACTAACGAGCCATTTTATGAGGTTAGACAAGTTGATATGGGGGGGTGGGTACCTGGCTCGCTCAGGCTGTACAGCATGCCACTCTTAGATCTCAGGGTCTTGAGTTCAAGCCCCACATTGGCTGTGGAGCCTACTTAAACAAAACAAAACAAAACAAAATAAAGTTGATGAAAAAACAAACATGCAAGAATAACCAAGAAAGTAATGAAAAACTACGAAGAGAAAACAGCCTTACCAGACATTAAAAATACTATGTATAGCCTCTATAGTTAAATATAATCTGTGGTACAGATGCATGAACTCACTAGCAGATCACTGAAACAGGATAGAAAGTCCAGAATTAGACCCAAATATACATGAAAATTTAGTATATGACAAAAGTGGCAGCTCCAATCACTGAGTAAAGGTGGACTTTTTTTCTTCAGGTGACTTTTGAAACTGTGGTAAAATACACACAAAATAAAATTTACCTTTTTGGGGGAAGGGTTGTTTTACTTTAAGTTGTTTTATTTAAGCCCGACATGGGGCTTGAACTCATGACCCCGAGATCAAGAATTGCATGCTCTACCAACTGAGCTAGCCAGGCACCCCTAAAATTTACTATCTTAACCATTTTTTAGTACGGAGTCCAGCACATCAAGTACATTCACACTGCATGTAACCAATCTCCAGAACTCTTTTCGTCTTGAAAAACTGAAACCCTATAACCATTAAACAATAACTCCACACATACTCCTTTCTCCCCAGCCCCTGACAACCATCATTCTACTGTCTCTATATTCTGACTACTCTAAGTAGAATATAAGTAGAATCATACAGAATTTGTCTGTTCTATAATTGGCTTATTTCACTGAGCGTACTGGCCTCAGGGTTCATCCACGTTATAGCATGTGGCAGAACTTTTTTCCTTCTTTAAGTCTGAATAATATTTCATTTTATGTATATGCCACACTTTGCTTACCCAAATTCATCTGTTAATGGACACACAGGTTGCTTCTACCCTTTGTAAACATGGGTGCACAAATATCTCAAGACTCTGCTTTCAGTTCTTTCGAGTATACATCCAGAAGTGAATTGCTAAAGCATATGGTAATTCCATTTTTAATTTTCTGAGGAACTTCCATACTATTTTCCATGGTAGCTGTTCCATTTTATGTTCCCATCAACAACAGTGTACAAGGGTTCCAATTTTTCCACATCCTCACCAACACTTGTTATTTTCTTTTTTTTTTTTTTTGATAGATGCCTTCCTAAAAAACGTGAAGTGGTATCTCATTGTGATTGTCATTTTCATTTCCCTAATAATAATGTTGAGCATCTTTTCATATGCTTGTTGGCCATTTGCATATCTTCTTTGGAGAAATGTCTATTGAAGTCCTTTATCCATTGTTAAATCAGGTTGTTTGTTTTTTGGTAGGAGTTCTTTATAGAGTCTAGATACTAACCCCTTAAGAGATATATGACTTATAAATATTTTCTCCCATTCCACAGGTTGTCTTTTCACTCTGTTGTTGGTGTCTTTTATAAGTTTTAAATTCTGATGCAGTCCAATTTACCTATTTTTATTTTTGGTACTTGTGCTTTTGGTATCAGATCCAAGAAATCTTTGCCAAATCCAATGTCATGAAGTGTCTTCCCTATTTTTTCTTCTAAGAGTTTTGTAGTTTTAGCCCTTAAATTTAGGTCTTTGATTCATTTGGGGTTAATTTTTGTATATGGTATCAAGTAAGGTCCAAGCTCATGCTTTTTCAAGTAGAAATCCAGTTTCCCCAAAATCATTTGTTGAAAAGGCTGCCAAGGGTCTTAGTACCCTTGTTGAAAATCATTTGCCTATACATACAAGGGTTTACTCTGGGCTATTTATTGTATTCCACTGATTTACATGGCTGTCCTTATGCTAGTACCATATTGTTTGATTACTGAAGCTTTATAATAAGTATTGAAATTGAGAAGTGTGAGACCTCCAAGCCTTGCTTTCTTTCAAAATTCTTTTGGCTATTCAGGGTTCC
Source organism: Panthera leo (assembly GCF_018350215.1). Taxonomy (NCBI): domain Eukaryota; kingdom Metazoa; phylum Chordata; class Mammalia; order Carnivora; family Felidae; genus Panthera; species Panthera leo. Next base: position 121,143,659 of record NC_056687.1, on the reverse strand, counting down.
TAGAGATTCTATATGAATTTTAGGATGGATTTTTCTGTTTCCATAAAAAACATCATTGGGATTTTGATAAGGATTGCATTGAATCTACATCTCACTTTGTGTATTTTAACAATGTTAAGTCTTCCAACCACGAACACAGGTTGTCCATCTATTTGTGTCTTCTTTAACTTCTTTCGGCAATGTTTTGTAGTTTTCAGCATACTATGTTTTGCCTCTCTGGTTAAGTTTATGCCTAAATATTTCATTCTTTTTCATGCTATCTTAAATGGAATCTTGTTAATTTCCTTTTAGAATTGTTCACTGTGTTAGTGTACAGAAATGCAACTGATTTTTGTGTGTTGTCTTTTTATCCTGTAACTCTGCTGAATTTATCAGTTCTAACAGGTTTTTGTCTGCAAAATCTTTAGGATTTTCTACATATAAGATCTTACTGTCTATAAACAGAGATAATTTTGCTTCTTTTTCACAATTTAGATGCCTTTCATTTCTTTTTCTTGCCAAATTGCTCTAGCTAGGAATTCCAATACTATATTAAATCGAAGGAGTAAATGCAGACATCCCTGTCTTATTCCTGAACTTAGAAGAAAAGCTTTTAGTCGATCACCACTAAGTGCTGATATTAGCTGTGGGCTTTCCCTATATGGCCTTTATTTTGTTGAGGAGCTCTCTTCTGTTCTTAGTTTGTTGAATGTTTTTATTATGAAAGACAGTTGGATTCCCTCAAATGTTTTTCTGTACCAGTTAAAAAGATGAATTTTTTAAATTTTCTTTTAATGTTTATTTATATTTGAGAGAGACAGAGACAGAATGCGAGTGGGTTAGGGGCAGACAGAGAGGGAGACACAGAATCCGAAGCAGGCTCCAGGCTCTGAGCTGTCAGCACAGAGCCCGATGCAGGGCTTGAACTCACAGACTGTGAGATCATGACCTGAGCTGAAGTTGGACGCTTAACCGACTGAGCCACCCAGGCACCCCAAAAAGATGAATTTTTAAATAAAGAGTGCTAGGTAGTCATTTTGGAAAAGAAAATTAGAGCCATATCTCACTCCATACACAAGAATAAACTCCAAAGGATTAGAGAACTAGACGTAAAAAATGAAACCGGTATCCATCGATTTAACCAAGTGGCCAAGGTAAATATCACTAATGATAAAACACATTGACATGAACCCCTTGAAATGATGCTCTATGAAAGAATGACACATCATGTCAAAGTCATGCAACAAAGAAAAACTGAAGACTACTGGAGAATAGAGAAAGCTAAATAGAAATAACAACTAAATGCAATGTGGGAACCTGGATAGGATCCTGGACCAGAAAATGTTAGTGAAAAAAAAACTGATGAAATTCAAATATGGTCTGTAGTTTAGCTAACAATATTGTACCAATGTTAGTTTCTTGCTCTTAATAATTATACTATAATTACATAAAATGCTAACATTAGGGGAAATGGGCTGAGGGATACAATTAAACTCTCTATACAACTTTTACAACTTTCCTGTAAGTCTAAAATTAGTTCAAAATAAAAAGTTTTTTTTTTAAAGAAACATAGCAATAATTACACCATTAAGAGTGATAACCATCAAAAGAACTAAATGTAGATGTGGTTAAAGGTAGTTTTACCAATCCATGCTGTTAGAAGTTAGGATAGTTCCCTGGGGGCTGAGGGGCTCATGAGTGCAAAGGGATACTAGGGTGCCAATAATAGTCTGTTTCTGAATCTAGGGTGCTGGTTACGCAGCTGTTGCTTAGTTAGTGAAAAATGGTGGAATTTTAAAAATCAACCACCTTTCAATTAAAAGAATAGTTTTTTAAAAACATGATTTTAACTCTAGAGAATGGGACTAAAAATATGAAGAAAGCCTTTCTTTTAAAAAACTTTAAAATTGGTAACAGTTAAATATTAATATAAGAAGTCAAAAGGTAAACCTGAGACCCTAAGCCCAGAAGAATCCAGAAAGCACAGTTGGCTGACTTTATTTCCTCACCCTTAGCCACCAGATCTCCTAGAACACACTCTTAAAACTAACAGTGGAGCCTGCTTGGGATTCTCTCTGTCCCTCTCATGCACTTGCTCGCTCTCTCTTTCTCTCTCTCTCAATAAATAAACTTAAAAAAAAAAACACTAACAGTAAATAAAATAGGCAGTGTCGTAATGAGGACTATCAGACACATAATATTCACACACAGTAAGCACCAGAAAATGTAAACTATAAAAACTTCCAATACTGGACATACAAATATTACCAACCACAGACTGGTTAATTAAAATAGATGTAACTATTTAACTGCATAAAATTCATCGAAACAGCTTTAGCACAACATGAAAAATTGCTTCATATTCTGCCTATTGTTCTAGCAACCCTAGTAAATAATTACATGGTAGGCTGAAAATTATTCTAGAATCCCTTGAGGTAATTAAGATGATAAAAAATAATGAGGAAAAGTTTTACATAAAAGTAAGTTAAATTAATGTAATAGCTGTCTATTTTCACTCAAAGCCAATCTGAATCAAACTGTTTCTTTCCAGGGTGAAACTCTGGAGTGAATTTTACAGAAACAGGAATAAGTATTAATAAGTCAGAGACTTTTCATACTAAGACAGTAGATAAGACAGCCAATCTGAGCTCCATTCAGCAGTTTGTCAGAAGGCTTCGATATATGCGTAAAGTCAAAAAGAAAAAAATATTTTTGTGCTATATTTTCTACTTTGATGAAAAGATATGTACTATCATTCTTATTTTCGAATACATTTATTTTCTTGTTGCATATTCAATTTACCAGACACAAAATGAATTAGCCACCACATCTGTGATTATGAACTACATGGTGCTCCTGTTCTGTGACTAATAATGAACACTGTCACTATTATTTGCTATTATATTTTTATTCTTCTTACTTTCTGAAAACACTTTTAGCCTTTTTCTCTTCTTTCATCACAAGTTCAAGATTTTGCATCGTTTCATTATACCCATTTTATCTTTTAGACTACATAATTTAATTTTTGAATAATTCAAAAGGACAGGTGACACAATATAGAACTCACAATAAAAGAAAAATTTTTATATTAAAAGAAGTTAGGTTCATGTCTTATCTAAGTGTGTAAATTTTTTAAATTTTTTAAATGTTTATTTATTTTTTTGAGAGAGAGACAGAGTGTGAGGGGAGGGGCAGAGAGAGAGGGAGACACAGAACCTGAAGCAGGCTCCAGGCTCCAAGCTGTCAGCACAGAGCCTGACGTGGGGCTCGAACCCACAAACTGTAAGATCATAACCTGAACTGAAGTCGAAGGCTTAACCGCCTGAGCCACCCAGGCGCCCCAGAAGTATGTACTTATTTTTATTCACAGCAAACAAGTCAGTATAATAGATTCCCATAGCTCATAATCATGATTTAACCAATTAACTGAAATACGGCTGAATTTAAGATATCTATCACATACATTACACGTAAAGAGAAACAAAACGTCTCTTTCTTAAAATATAGTAAAAGACCCCAAATAGCCAAAGCAATCTTGAAAAAGAAAACCAAAGCAGAAGGCATCACAATCCCAGACTTCAAGCTATACTACAAAGCTGTAATCATCAAGACAGTATGGTACTGAACAAGACACTCAGATCAATGGAACAGAATAGAGAACCCAGAAATGGACCCACAAACATATGGCCAACTAATCTTTGACAGAGCAGGAAAGAATATCCAATGGAATAAAGACAGTCTCTTCAGCAAGTGGTGCTGGGAAAACTGGACAGTGACATGCAGAAGAATGAACCTGGACCACTTTCTTCCAAAAATAAACTCAAAGTGGATGAAAGACCTCAATGTAAGACAGGAAGTCATTAAAATCCTCAAGGAGAAAGCAGGCAAAAACCTCTTTGATCTTGGCCACAGCAACTTCTTACTCAGCACGTCTCCAGAGGCAAGGGAAACAAAAGCAAAAATGAACTACTGGGACCTCATCAAAATAAAAAGCTTCTGCACAGTGAAGGAAACAATCAGCAAAACTAAAAGGCAACTGACAGAATGGGAGAAGATATTTGCAAACAACATGTCAGATAAAGGGTTAGTACCCAAAATCTATAAAGAACTTATCAAACTCAACACCCAAAAAACAAATGATCCAGTGAAGAAATGGACAAAAGACAGGAATAGACACTTCTCTAAAGAAGACATCCAAATGGCCAACCGACACATGAAAAAAATGCTCCACATCACTCATCATCAGGGAAATACAAATCAAAACCACAGTGGGATACCACCTTACAGGTATCAGAATGGCTAACATTAACAACTCAGGCAATAACAGATGTTGGCGAGGATGCAGAGAAAGAGGATCTCTTTTGCATTGTTGGTGGGAATGCAAGCTGGTGCAGCCACTCTGGAAAACAGTATGGAGGTTCCTCAAAAAACTAAAACTAGAACTGCCCTACAACCCAGCAACTGCACTACTAGGCATTTATCCGTGGGATACAGGTGTGCTGTTTCAAAGGGACACATGCACCCCCATGTTTATAGCAGCACTATCAACAATAGCCAAAGTATGGAAAGAGCCCAAATGTCCATCAATGGATGAATGGAGAAAGAAGATGTGGTATATATATACCATGGAGTATTACTCAGCAATCAAAAAGAATGAAATCTTGCCATTTGCAACTACGTGGATGGAACTGGAAGGTATTATGCTAAGTGAAATTAGTGAGTCAGAGAAAGACAAAAATCATATGACTTCACTCATATGAGGACTTTAAGAGACAAAACAGATGACCATAAGGGAAGGGAAACAAAAATAACATAAAAACAGGGAGGGGGACAAAACATAAGAGACTCATAAATATGGAGGACAAACTGAGGGTTACCAGAGGGGTTGTGGGAGGGGGGATGGGCTAAATGGGTAAGGGGCACTAAGGAATCTACTCCTGAAATCACTGTTGCACTATATGCTAACTAATTTGGATGTAAATTTTAAAAAATAAAAAATAAAACTACAAAAAAATAAAATAAAATAAAACATAGTAAAAGAAAAAAAATATATAGTAAAAGAGTGACACAGTGAAAGGATAATCAAAAACAATGGCTAATTTTGAAGTCACTCACTTATATGTGGATGAATTCATAACACTCTAGAAAAAACAGAAACTATACTGGAAAGGCCCAACTAAGAAGCTATAAAGATTCTGGGCTCGGGGCGCCTGGGTGGCTCAGTCGGTTGAGCCGCAGGCTTCAGCTCAGGTCATGATCTCACAGCTTGTGAGTCTGAGCCCTACATCGGGCTCTGTGCTGACAGTTCAGAGCCTGGAGCCTGCTTTAGATTCTGTGTCTCCCTCTCTCTCTGCCCCTCCTCCACTCATGCTCTATCTCTCTCTGTCTCAAAAATAAATAAAAACATATAAAAATTAAAAAAAAAAGATTCTGGGCTCTTGAATGTTACAGGCGTAAAACAGTATGTTAGCAAAGCAATACAGTGAAGCGGCTAGCATTACAGTCCTACAGATTCATGTTTCAGCCCCAGCTCTGCCATTACTGCTTTTCTGATCCCAGTAAAGCAACCTATGTCCTTATCTGTAAAATGAAAGACAATAAAATCTATCTCATACACTTTGGGGGAAGTTTAAATGAGATCCTTATCACATAGTAGGTATTGGGTAAAGTAAACCATTAGGAATTCATAATGAACACAAAGTTCCCAGAATATGGATCTTTATCTTCCTACTTAATCCTAAAAAAATATATCATGGTCTTTTATATTTTTCAGATTACAAGGAATGGCCTTGTAAACAAGATTTAATTTTTCTCAATGAGCTGCTTATATTAACAGAATCTCTTATTTTCTTTACTTACTATGATCTCTCTCACATCTCTCTTGGAATCTCCTTGTTATAAGGAAGAAGTGTTTTGCATGTAGAGATCCCTTTCTAAAAATTCATTTCCTTAACATTATTTCACATGCTTTTTGCTTAGCATTTCAGTTTCTTGAAATTTATTCTTATTTTTTGTCACTCGTGTCGAGAAGAAACTCAATTGTTTTGAACTCTTTCCCTAGAGCATAACTTCAACTAACCTACAAAACTAGTAACTCAAAAGAGATCTTTCTCAGAGTTGTAGTATCTGATATTCCAGATTACCTCGAGAATAGCAATAACAGTAAAAGATACAATAACAATAAAAGAAAATAATTTGATTTGGGAAGAGAGAATAGTAGCTATGTTTACAACAACCATGATACAGTATGTCTGGGACAATATGAACTTAAAAGCAAAATTTCAGGCAGAATGTTAGTATCAGTAAAAATTTTATTGCTTTTCAAACTTAATGATGGAACTTTTCACACAGAGTTTCAGTTTATGTTTCTTGGAATGCCTGCACAAATTACCTGTTTTTCTATTATTCTGTTACCTACAAACACTGATTTATTCAACTTAAAAATACATAATCATTAGGCTTACAAAATTTTTCTACTTGTATAGATTTTATAGCTAAAAATGTATCAATTAGTGCAGAATTACCTACCTGGCAGGTTTTTCAAACACTTATTAACCTAGAAATCACTTTATTGACCATCATTTGTTACTTGTATATGTTATTACAGCAACTGCTTACCATCACCTTTCTTTCCTTTGAAGAGCATTTAATAAATCCTTCTTTTTTATACTTAGTTTTATATTACCACCACAATTTCAAGGATGCTGTGAAGAAAAACTTAATAAATTGATTTTTTAAGTGTCCACTCTGAAGTGGACTATAAAAGAGAAGTTAGTGCTACCAGTTTTTTGGTTGTCTTTTTTTTTTTTTTTTTTTGAGGGGGGTCCTTCATTGTGTACTTCAGAGGATGGAGCCTCTGAGAAGTAGGAATAGGTTTATATAACCACTTTTCTGCTTTTATTTATTTATTTTTATTTTCTTACCTTTTTATTGAAGTATAGTTGACACACAAGGTTACATTAGTTTCAGGTAGATAACATAGTGACTCAACATCTCTATATGTTATGCTGTTCTCACCACAAGTAAAACTACCATCTGTCACCATAATTATAGTTCCACTGACCATATTGCCTATGCTTACTCATATACCTGTACCTCCCACTCACCTTCACCCCCTTTTGCCCATCCCCCATTCCCCTTCTCCTTCTAGTTTTGATTAAATATTTTATTTTGGCAGTTCTGAAATACATACTATTTTCCCACATTTATAGGTTTGCCATTTTACAATCTGATTTAACTCAACTAGAATTGAATTGGCCACTTTAACAAACTCATCCTTAAGTAACAACATACTTGGCTCTTTTTAAAGTAAAATGGAGTCTGTTAAAAACTTATTATGCTTATTATGCTTATGAGTATTTAAAAAAAAAAAAGATTTCTGGTTCTTCAAATACTTTCCTCTACTCTATCTTTCCCTGCATTTAGAATTCTTGAAGGGCTGAGTTTGTATCATGTTCCTTTGTCAACTCAGTGCCTACAGTGTCCATAACATAGTAATCACTCCATTATCTGTCTACTAAGTGACTCACACAAAGACCAGCCGGTAGAGACCCACCATCTCTCCATGCCTATCTGCCTGATGGTTCATATCATCCCTAAGAATAAGAAAAGTTAAAAAGGTGGAGGGGGGTTGAACTTAAAAGGACAATAAACAGAACAAGCTAAGGAAGTTGGGAATTACTCAAAGTCAGAAACTGAATTATTCCAATGAAGAAGAGAAGACTTTAAAGACATCCATGCATTTAATTTTTTTCAAATGTTTATTTATTTTGAGAGAGAAAGAAAGAGAGAGAGAGAGAGAGATAGCACCAGTGGGGGAGGGGAAGAGAGAGGGAGACACACAATCCCAAGCAGGCTCCAGGCTCTGAGCTGTCAGCACAAAGCCCAACGTAGGGCACGAACCCAAGAACTGCGAGATCATGACCTGAGCTGAAGTCCGACGCTTAACTGACCGAGCCACCCAGGCGCCCCTGACATCCATGCATTTTGTTTTATTATTTTTTTTAATGTTTGTTTACTTTTGAGAAAGAGACTGAGCACAAGTCAGGGAGGGGCAGAGAGGGAGGGAGACAGAATGGGAAGCAGGCTCCAGGCCCTGAGCTGTCAGCACAGGGCCCGACGTGGGGCTCAAACTCACGAACCACTAAGATCATGATCTGAGCCGAAGTTGGGTGCTTAACTGACTGAGCCACCCAGGCACCCTGAGATCCATGCATTTTTAAAAATAAGGATGCCAAGGGCTATAATGCTTAAGCATTAGAAACAAAAAAAAGATTAGAATAAAGAAGGTCAATAGGAAGCTACTGCTGCTGTCCAGAGAAGAAGGCCCAGGCTATGATAACAACAGTAGTAACAGAGAGAAATGGATGTGGATTATTCCTTTGCTTCAGCCATCTCTATTAAGAAACATTCTCTCAGATTGGATGGGGTGAAACAAACACTGGTATTCTGTGTAAAAGGGGCATCTAATAAATTTAATCAATGAGTTAATGAAAACCAAAGCTCAATATGAATGAGAAGATTAGAGAGAGTTCCTAACTGCTCCAAGTAAACTTTCAATAAGGTATATCGCTCCAGATGAAATTTCCACACAGCTGTTGGCAACTGTTCAGAAACTATGGAAAGCAGGAGAGGTTACCATAAGACTAAAGACAGGATATGTAGTACTGCTCTTCAAAAAAGGAGAAAGGTGACCTTGCCAACTATCGATCATTGAAGTTAAATGTACCTCTAGACAAGATTCTAGAATCATTACCAAGAGAAGTTTGAACACAGAAAAAGATAGTAGCCAACATACACTACTGGAAACCAGTATAGTGGTTACAGACAAATAATCACAGATTAGTGCTCTTTTCCTGACAGTTACTGAACTGATAGGATTTTTTTAAATAAAGTATATAAAATTATTTGGGTTTTAGGAAGGCAATTATTAAAGTTTCTTATATATTCCTTGTGAAAACTTGGAAATATCTGAGGTGAATAATGTTAAATTAGCTGGATTTCTAACTGTCTGAACAACTTGAACCAAAGAATTAGTTTTTTTATCACCCTTAAGAGAGGTCACTAGCAGAGCAAGAGCTCTGTTCTTGGCCCTGCCTACTCAACATTTTAATAAGATCTGCAGGAAGGCAATGTCAGCATTATCACACTTACAGTTTATCAAATCCATTGATAAATAAATAAGCCCATACATATCATATGACCAAATCAGTTTAAAAAAAAAAAAATTTAACTATTTATTTATTTTTGAGAGAGAGAGAAAGAGAGAGAGAGCATGCAAGAGAGTGCACGTGCACGCACAAGCAAGGGAAGAGCAGAGAGAGAGAGAATCCCAAGCAGCCTCCATACTGTCTGCGCAGAGCCCAATGCAAGGTTTGATCTCAGAAACAGTGAGATCAAGAGTCAGACACTTAACAGATTGAGCCGCCCAGGTGCCCCCAAATCAGTTTTTTTTTTAAGTCAACAGAATATAACCAGTCTGACAAGATAAAGTTTAATATGGATAAATATAAAGCCCTACCAAAAAAACACTCTATTAAAGAATTGGAAGAACATAAAACAACTCAAGAATTTTAGTTGACTACAAAATCAGTAATCATGGGTAATGTATACAGCATTTAAATGTCAGGGACCATTCTAAATATTTTACATAATATCTTTCATTCATTCCTTGTAACAATCCTATGAGATAGGCACTATTATAAATCCCATTTTACAGATGAGAAAACTGTGGCCTAAAAAATGTTTACATAATTTACTCAAGGTCAACCAGCTGATAAACTGTAGAGCTAGGATTTAAACCCAGGCAGGCTAGCTCCAGAGTCTGTCTTCGCCAGGACATTATTTTGAATTAACAGTGCAATATGGTTGTCAAAGAAACAAATCTACTCTTAATCTTAAAGTATATGATTTAAAATCAGAGGTAACTTACGGTCTTCTCTACAGGTTAATATCTAGGAGTATCACACTTTTAACAAGAATACGGACGAACTCAAACAAATCCACAAATAAGGCATCAGTATTGTGAGAAGACTCAAATCAAACCAGCAAAATGATTAGAAAAGGTTAAAGACAGAATATTTTGTCTAGAGAAGAAAAGAATTAATGGGACTATAATAAGTATCTTCAAATATTTGAAAACCCACTAATGGAAGAGAGAACTAGAACCAGTGAGAATGTAATTTCTGATTCAGCAAAGGAAATCATATTATAAAAACTGGAGTTGTACAAATACTTTTGCCTCAGAAACTAGATAACTATGAATCTTCTCTCCAGAAAAATACACAAGTACATATAATTTTGCATAAAATTACAAGAGTTCACAAATCTACTTTTAAATCCCCACCCCTAGAGTAATATATCCCAGATCAAAATGGAAAGGATTCAAGAAAAGGCAAGTATATTTAATAATCTTTAAAATTCATTACAACTTACAATTCTATTATCTAAAAAACTCTCAACTCTATGCTTTCTAGTTTCTTCTGAGATCCATCATAATGCACGTTGCAATAAGAGTTTAAACTATGATGACAAGGTCAGAAAAAAAGTGAAATCAAATTTGCCAAGTGACAATATAAACTTGACTGTGAGTAAATTCATACATATATGGCTTATAATTTAACCTTTAAAAAAAATACCTAAGTTTAAAGATTAAAAAAAAAAAGATGCTAATGTACTACTTCCTATCTAATATTTAAGGCCCAAATTAGCAATTTCCCCCCTCTGCTTTTAAAATTTCCTTTTAAACTCTCCTTTTCTATCCTTTGCTCTGGGTTAACTGGTAAGAGTGACAGACAAAGAAACAATAAACTAGAAGTCAGAATACTTAGGTTCTAATTTACTACCTTTGCCATGAATTTGATTTTTGCTTAGTTTGTTTCCTCACTGTGTTCCAAAAACTTTCAAATATCTAAAAAGGGCTTTAAATATACTGTTTTGCAATGTAAATATAAATAAGTCATCCATTTTTTACAAAACATAAATTATCAACAGCCAGAAAACAAAGCCAGTCTTCCTATCATGTTTAAGGGGGAAAAAAAAAAAAAGAAAATGTACATTCACATTTCAATTCCTAATTATAAAAAACAATCTTTGAATCCTTTAGGGTATCTTTTAGTGTATAATTTTCATCCACAAATGCTTCTCACATTAAGGATAAACATCTGTACATCCAATTTCAAGCTGTACTGAGAGCACATAACTCAGTTAAGATTTTTGGCTGCCAGGGAAAAACTTGAAGGTGCCAGTTGGACTACATATTTAAAAGAGTTGGGGAGAAAGTTACACAGTCAGAGAATGGTAATATGAAGCATTACACACTTGAAAATTCTGTTTTCCCTCTTGAACAACTAGAAATAACGAGAACCCAAAAGTAAGTTTAATAAGTGTTTGGCCTTTATTAAATACAGGTGCCACATTGCTGCAACTATACCGCCAAAACAGTGCTACAGACACCATGTCTGCCAGTAGACTAGACTCTAGTTCCAGGCACAAGATGTTCCAAGAAATAACAAAAGCATCCAGAGCCAGTACATAGGGTGGGTCTAGGCATTTGATTTTTTTCTCCTGGTGCTACTTGAGAATGGACACTACTATTAAAGATTTATTACAGTAACAGGACAGTGATAAAGCTTTAGCTAAATTATAGGCTCACCAAGGAAATGGAAAAGCAACATGGGATGTCAGATCAACTAAGTTCCTTTTACATTTAACTTTCAACACAGATTGGGTCATGATTACACTGTACAGAGGACAGATGAATAACTGTAACTATATTTATTAGGTGAAGATAATTTCAGACCATTAAGAGAAAAGGAGAGTGGCCCAGAAAAAATTAGGCTATAGAAGTCAAATGAAAAGACACAAAACTAAGATTTAGGGGAGAAAGGGGAAGGAAGAGAATGAGCTAACTAACTTACTAAAAAGAGAGCAAATAAGTGGGACAGGGAGCCTTAGCCCTAGGAGACTGAATGAGGAAGAGAAACGTATCAAAGGCTCAAAGGGAGCTTCAGCAGTAAATATGGAAAAGGATGAGCCTGTTAACTGTTTCAACAGAAAAAGAGAAACAACGCGGGGCACTTTTCTGAACGGGCATTCATGGAAGGCCATTATAAAAATGCCTAACTCATGCAGGGCACTTAATATGTGGTGCGCCGTTCCAAATGCATTCCACAGATTAGTCCATTTACTCCTCAAAACACCCGTAATAGGCAGTGACTACTATTTTACAGATGAAGAAACTGAGACCACACAATGCAAGATAACACAAGCTGGTACCAGTGACTGAGCGCTCATCCACTTAGCTGAACCGTCTCTCTGAGAGATCCTACAAAACCTTTATACTTTTCTGTGGAGAGGATTTGGCTCTCTGGAATTTCTCAAAGGAGTCTGGGCCCCAAAAGCGATCCTCTACTTTAAAGAAAAGTTCCCTTCTGCGGGATAGGAGGTTCTTTCAAGTTCAAAGCTTTGGAACTCTGAAATACACCTGGTAGAAACAGATGGAGGCGTGTGACTCATGAAAGGCTGAAAAGTCAGAAAACCAGACTTAGAAGCCATCGTTCTGCCCTGAAGACCTGCAGAGACCGAGAAAGTAGAAAGCAGCCCTTCCTCTCTTCCACGAGGCATGACACGGGGACGTTGCCTCCTCCCAATCTGCTGTGTGTGTATGGGGCGGGGGAGGGGGGCTCGCCGGTTTCCGACTCCCCCCAGACACTCAGGGGTTACTCGGCCAGGCCTGGGAGAACGCGTGGGAATAAACAGATGGAACTCGCGGTAACGAGGAGGCCCCGAGGCGAAGGGAGGGAAACCTGCCCAGGAACACGCCGGGCCGGGTCCAGAGGCCCTCGGCACGCGGCCCCGCGCCCTCGCCCTGGACCTTACCGCCGCTCGGCTGCAGAGGACGAGGCGGCCTCTCAGGGTTGTTCTTCCGAGCCTGGGGCGCGGCTTCGGCGCCGCCGCTCCTGTGCCGCCCGCGCGAGGCGGCGGCTGGGTCCCGGCGGATACACACTCGGGGCAGGGGTGGGCGATCCGCGGCCTGCCCAGGGGAGGCCCTGGAGTTCGAGGCCGTGGGACGCCGACCGTGCTTGCGCCTGCGAGCCTGCCCAAAAAGGAAGGGTCAGAGCGCGGCCGCGTGCCGAGCAGCAGTGGTTGCTGCAGCCTAGATCACAGGCTGCTTCGTCCGCCCTCACCCAACCCTGCCACTGCCCCGCTTCCCCCGCGCAAGCTTTGGCGGCGGAGCAGCACGGTGGGTGCCGATTGGCTCCCGGGTGTGTGACGTAAGGCGCCGGTCCCTACGGATTGGCCAGGTCGGCGGTGCGTGCAAGGAGTAAACAAACCCCGCCCCCAGGCTTCCCAAAGAGGGGAGGGGGCCGCTAGGTGAAGGGGCGGGACCTCAAGCAACCCAGTCCCAGCCTTGGGTGCTCACAGGAGCTTCCCAGTGGGCGCCCCGCGCTGACACCAACACTTAGTTCCCAGGCCGCCTGCGAGGCGGGCTGCAGGCCTGAGGCCTAAAATTTATAGACACGCCCTTTTCCCCTTCCTTTACCTCGGGCTTGGGTCAGAATCTTGACTTTTCCATCCAACCCCATCCCCCAGGCTCGAAGCAGGAAAACCCCATCTGTCTTGGAAAAGGGGGAACTAAGGTGGTAACATCTGGGTCCCCAGGCTTTTGCTGGCTCACCCCTGGGGAGCAGCGAGGAGGGGGGTGGGTAGGAATAACTCTGAGGCACGTGTGGGGCACCCTGAAATTAATTATTCAGACAATGGGTTAGCGACCACTGGGGACGTGAGTTCTTCAATACCCGGGCAAGCAAAATCCACACCAGGCCAGGTCACCATGTCACTTAGAAGCTAAAGAGAAAATTGCGGCCCACACTCCCAAATACCCATACATTTTGTTCAAAAATGAGAACACTCTGCCTATTCAGCGCCTGTGTGAAAAATCACCTATGAGCTTACGTTCTAGTGAGTTGGGAAAGAAAATACGCAAAAGAAATAAGCAAAATGTAAACTATTACATGCTGATAGGTGCTATGGGGCAGGGGGAATAAGCAGAGAAAGTGTTTGAGGGATGACTTTTATTAAATAGGGTGCTCAGGGAAGGGCAGAAAAGATGCCATTTAAGGAAATACCTAAAGGAGGTGAGGGAGGTGAGAGAGTACCTTTGGACTTTTCTCTGGGGTGGGGTGGAGACAATTTCTGCATAATTGTACATAGATAAACTCCTAGGAGTTCAAGAATGCCAAATGCAGTACTCCTCCTCAGACTGATTCTAAAATGCAAAAGCCCCAGTGGAGTGATTACCGAGCATTTTCCAGTAAAAAATCAATAGGATTAGTCTAGTTTTGACAGAAATGTTATTAAAGTTTCAAGTTAACGAATACTTTTCAAACACTCTATGCATGATACAAAAATGAGCAAGACAGAAAAAAAAAAAAAAACCCTCCACCCTCAAGGAACTCAAGTCTATCAGGGGAAATGAATTGTAAACCACTTCACTGCAATGTGTAAACCACGATAGACACATGTACTAATGCGAATAAGATGGGTGGATGTTATTAAGGAGCTGTAACTCTCGCAGGATTTATCTATTGTGAAAATTCAGTGCTTAATTTTGGAGGAGGGCTATGGCTATTAGGGATTCTCTAATCTCTTTATAAGTTTCTAAAATGAGAGTCTGAAAACAATATTAAGTTGAACCATATGAATTGCTAATATTTGGCAGTTTTCATATGGCTCAACTTACCCTCTTATAGAGTTAATATAAGGATTTTGCTCTGTAATATATATATGTAGTAAGTGTTCAATAAATGATGGCAATTATGATCAATAGATAATACTGCTTTTGAAAAAAATTATTTAAAAGTCAATGTTTCTTCCAGCACTATGAAATAAAATGGGCAGTGAAAGTTTCAAATTTTCCATATACTGGTTTGATCTAGCTGTGAATTTCCATGACCTAATCAGGGTATGCTGTAAAAGACACTAAATGCTAGTTTCACAGCAGGCCAAGAAATTCAGAATAAGGAACAGCTTGGTTTTGAAGCCAAAAACTGAAAATTCTCCAGAACAGAATAAATTGTCAAGTTGCCTCTGGGAGGAAAATTCATGTAAATCAATTTTTCGTTCCCACTCACAGTTCCAATTTAGCAATTTGCACAACAGTCAGCTCTCTTCCTTCTTTTCCCCATTAAGGGATCTTATTTCCTTTGAAAAGGAAAATAAAGCTTCCACTATCTCCCATGCCAGAGAGTAGATGTCTGAAATATGACAGAACACATATTGATTCTGCAAACACTTATTAAGCACTTATTGTATGCCAAGAACAGTGCAAGGCTTTGGAAATACACATATAAGTGCCCAAAGAGCTCCATTCACGGGTATTCCTTGTGCTTGGAATAATCCCACAGTTCACCCACATCTCACCTACATATATGCCTTCTCATCTAAGCTGAGATTACTTTCCTCTGACTTCCCATCTCCAGCTCTAAAATTTTTTGCTTTCTAACATTCACCAAACTCGTAATTACTCATTTAGTATCTGTATTTTGGAAGCTCCTTGATATTTTGATTCATGTCATCCTATTCACTACCCTTTCCTCAATGCTCAAGGGAAGCTCAGTAGGTTTTTATTGAATGGATGAGAGTGCCACAGCCCAGCACAGTTGGAAAGAGGAAAGAAGCATAAATAAAGTCTCTCCTTACAAATATTTGGGCCAACAAAGAAAGGATCATGGAAGAGACAGATCTGTTACAGTTAAACCTGAGGAGCTTCTATGAGCTGCCCCCTCTCCTGGTGCTGGAGGCTTGCTTGCTTTTTCTTTCTTTCCTTCTTTCTTTCTTTCTTTCTTTCTTTCTTTCTTTCTTTCTTTCTTTCTCTCTTTATTTGAGAGAGAGAGCGCGCGCCACCAGGGGAGGGCCAGAGAGAGAGGGAGATACAAGAATCACTTAGAGATCTTATTAAAATTCAGACTCTGAGTCAGTAGATCTGATGTGGGGTATAGAGTCAGCCTTTCCAACCAGCTTCCACCTGGTGCTGGTGCTGCTACACCAAACATCACACTTTGAGTAACAGGTCCTTTGATGACACCTTTTTATTATACAAAAAGATCTGTGGTTGTCTGGACGGTTGCAGATATGACTTTTTTTAAACAGCATCCTGTTTTCACACCTAATCCATCCAGCGACTGACAAAAGAAATAACACTTAAAAATGTATTAAATCAAGACCTCGTCTTCCAGAAACTGTCCTATTATGCACAGTTTAATCACGTCAATAGGGCACAGGAGAATCTAAGCCTTGGAATTTTCTCAGCCAGGGACACAACCTTCTTTTCAGTTCATTTCTGGAATGACTTAGTTGGTTAGGCCAGTGGAAGGATTTCACAGTCACTCTTTATTTATTTATTTATTTTTAACGTTTATTTATTTTTGAGACAGAGAGAGACAGAGCATAAATGGGGGAGGGTCAGGGAGAGGGAGACACAGAATCCGAAATAGGCTCCAGGCTCTGATCTGTCAGCAAAGAGCCTGATGCGGGGCTCGAACTCACGGACCGCAAGATCATGACCTGAGCTGAAGTCGGACGCCCAACCGACTGAGCCACCCAGGCGCCCCCACAGCCACTCTTAATAAAAGTAACCACTTCTTAATATCAAACCTAAAATCTTTTTATGATAAAATATTTTATCCTAAAAATATAAAGTATAAGGAATAATGATAAACCCTATGTACCAGCTTAAGAAATGGACTAGTAACACCACTGGGGCTCTGTGTGTGCCTCCCCAGTGTGACCCTCCACCTTTCTCTCCCCAAAATAACCCTATTCTGAATTGCAATCTTCTTGGTTTTCTTGAAAATTTTAACACATATATATGTAACTCCAAGCAATATATTGCTTAGTTTTGGATGTTTTTGAACTATATATATTTGGGGTCAAACTTTATTACTCATCTGCAAATTATTGTTATTATTTGCTCATTTCCTTTGAGTCATCTTTCTTGACATAGTTCATTCATTTTCACTGATGGAAAAAACAACAAAATTTACATAATCCATTCTCTAATTGATAGGTATTTGGGTTTTTTCTCTATTCTGCTGTTATGAATATACTTGTACAACTCCTTTGGAGATGTGAAAGTTTCCATAGGATTTTAGTTATGTACAGGGGTGAGAGTCAAAATATTTAACAACTGGTAATACATAAATCTTTACTTGTTCTCCTTCCCCACTCCCACTCTGAGACAAATTCTTCTGTGCAGGTGGTTTATTTTGGAAAATGATTCCAAGGAACAGGAATAGGGGCTGGGAAGCTTGAAACATGAAGGAGGAAAAGCCAATCCAAGGCTGTTTCTGAGATGATCACCTGCTGAAGGCCACTGAGGCTTGATAGTGAAGATTCTGCAAGGGCCTGTGAAGAACACACCTCAGAATTGTCCACTTAAGGGGTGTGTATTTGTATACTGGCTCCCATCCCCATTGTTTAAAAGATGGACCATAGGGTGCCAACTCTCTAGCACCTCCTGGTTTGACCATAGGTGAAAATGACAGAGTGCATTCAAATCAGTTCTAAGCTGTGAGGCAGAGAAAGCCCAGCCCAGAAATTATGGTGATGCAAGGTGCTGTCAGGTTATACCTGGACAGCTGATTGCTGCAACAACTGGAATAAAAAGGTGGGCCAAGAAGATGTCAAGTGGACCAAAAGAAGACCCCAGTACTGATACAAATAATTGAATAATAAATGGAGGATAAGAGACAGCTCTTCCTTATGGTAGAATTCTAACAAATAAACGTAGAGAAATAATGTAAGTAGAAAATCACGGTTATTAGGCAAATAGTACAGGAATGATTGTTGCCACCAAGAAACGACCACGAAGGCTTAAACAAGTGAAAGTGTAATGGAAAACAGGATGTTTACATGGTCTAAAACGATCTCACAAGACACTTATTAGCCACAAAGGGGTGAATAGTAACCTTACAATGGCAGATCAAGGTTAATGTCATCAATAAGACTACATGCTAATGGCACTGAGAAGGCCACATCACTTTTGCAGCATTCTAACAAAAACGCAGAGCCTTAACCTAATCCTAAGAAAATATCAGGCCAACCAGAATTGAAGGGTATTCTAGAAAGTAACTGCCAGTACTCTTTAAAAATGTCAAGAAAAAAGAGACTGAGGAACTGTCAGATTGGAGGAGACTAAGGAGACATGAAAATAAGTGCAATGTGGGATCCGTGATTAAATCCTGGGCCAGAAAAAGGACAGTAAGTTGGAAAATTGACAAGATCCAACTAAGATCTGTAGATTAGTTAATCCTCTTATATCAATGTGAATGTCCTGGTTTGAGTAAGATGTTAATTAGGGGAAGCTGGGTGTTGGGGGGAACTCTGTGTGCCATTTTCACAACTTTTTTGTTAAGTCTAAAATTATTTCAAAATACAAAGCTAAAAAACTAAATACTGGGGGATCTTATTAAAATACAGAATCCAGGGGCACTTGGGTGGCTCAGTTGATTGAGCATCCAACTTTTGATTCTAGCTCAGGTCATGATCTCACAGTTGTGAGATGGAGCCCCGTGTTGGGCTCTGTGCTGTCAGCACAGACTGAGATTCTCCCTCTCTCTCTGCCCCTTCCCCACTCACATGTACTCTCTCTGAAAATAAAAAACAAAACAAAACAAAACAAAACAAAACAAAATAAAATAAAATAAAATAAAATAAAATAAAATAAAATACAGGATCTGATTTAGAAGATCTGGAATGGGGCCTGAAATTACATTTTCTGAAAAGCACTTTGGGGACACTAAAGCTACTGGTCTCAACAACGTATTTGGGACTTTTCTTCCCCCTATTGTGTTGAAGTGAAACTGATATGCAATAAACTTGCAAAAAGTAAACGTAATTTGGTGAGTTTTGACATATGCATACACCCATGAGACCACTGCCACTATTAAGATAATGAATTTATTGTTGAGAGTCAATTTTACATGGCTCTCTCATTTGTTTGTCTTATGACAAACAAAGAGGCACTGAGGCCTTTGTCCCAAAATACACATCTCCATCCAGAACAGAGGGCATTTTTGCTTATTATCCACTATAATAAAAATAGTTTCCTCTGGAGTAAGCATTGGACATGTTTACTTGCAGCCCATTACAAAAGACTCAAATTTCCTCAGCTTGAGAGTCCTCAGCTGTACAGAAGACTCAGTGTGTGCACAGCATCAACCTGGACTGCTCCATGTAGGAGTTGAGTGGCAAAGGAAACCAATGTAAATATGAAGATTGTGATGTTTGCTATGCCTGAGTAAAAAGTCCTTAATCTCTGACCCAGGAGTCTCCTATCTTCTGCCAATATCCATAGAACTGTGGGACACTTAACTTATTACTTTCCAAGTAGAGTAAAATTTTTTTTTTGCCTTTCTTATTCTTTTTTTTTCCCCCAATATATGAAGTTTATTGTCAAATTGGTTTCCATTCAAGTAGAGTAAAATTTCAAACTCCTTTTCAGTTCTTGACAGCATTTGGTGATGAAGCCGAGATGCCGACAGAGACTGGACTTTCTAGGAGAGACAGGACGAGAGGCTTGTGGACTGCATGAGGATACAGGAATTTCCTAGTATCTGCTAGCTCATGTTCTTACCCAAGTGGTAGGTGAGAAGGAAGGGAAATTAGCAAATCTAATATATCTGCCCCAAAATCTTCACCTCTTAATGGGTTCTGTTCCTTTTTCTAAGTAGTAAGAAACCCATCATTATTCCCTACCATCCCCATTTTTTCCTACAATTTTTTACAATTGCAAGATTCTTTAAAAATATTGCTATAAAATAGATAAATTTCAGAAAAGTCAGCTCCACATTATCTCCATAATAGCCCCTTTCCTTATCCTCCTCTTTAGACTAATATTACTTTGACCTAAAATAAAATTAAAAGAAAACCCCTTTACTCTATTAAGTGAATGTCTATCATCCTTCAAATATCCTACTTTGGAATGATACCATGGTCTCCATTACAGTCAAGGAATGGAATCCAGACTGACCGAATCCTTCACCATCTGGATGTCACTTCACCATACTGGATGTGTATGTGTGCAAACCCGAAGCAATGAACAGAGAAAGACTAAATAAAAATGGCCTTAAAACATAATATGTATAGAAAAATCATTTACTTTTTCATTGTAGTTTCCCAAATAATTTTAGGTAATTTTCAGAAGGGACTTTTAACTACTAGGTTGATTCTATCATATTAGTATTTGAATTTTTCCTCATTATTTAAAATCTAAGTATTTAAAAATACAGTATATTGTCACAACAAGTTATAGCATCTTTTTCCCACCGCAAAGGATTAACCCTCTTCTCTAGTAATTTCCCTTGTGCAAGAATGTAGAATATAGAATAAGTCTAACATGATCTAAAGAGGCAGGGTTACAGAAAACCTTTCTTCTCTGACCGTATTAAGCTCACATTTATCTTGAGTAACAATTGAGTAACATATGCTTATTTCTCTGTGACCTTCTTAATGTGCAAAAACCAAAACAGGAAATAGTATTAAAGAATTTCCAGGTAAAATTAAAAAACAAATCCAAAAGTTAAAGTGGAAAAAAGGTAAGGGAAAAACTTACATAATACATTTCTATTGCAATGCATCCTAGATTTTAACTGTAGATCTTAACATTGATTTATGAGGTTCTCAATGACTATTTAGTATAATTCTGAAATTTGTAAAGAACATCAGAGAAATAAGATTACAAATTTGTTGGTGCATATGAATTACAATCAAAATTGTCTTGCACAAATAGGGAAATTTCAAATTAGTTTTCCACAAAATCATTCTGAAACATTTATACAAATCAGCTTATTTTAAATAAAAATGATTACAAACATTATGATAGCTTATGTACAAAATATGTATTTGTACACCTTATTTAACATTCTAAGGAAAAGTATCCTTGAAACTTTTTTGCCATTATACAATATTATGACTATACTACACGAATACAGAAAGAATGTAAGAACTCTTCTGCTCCCTACATTATAAAATCACATTCAAGTGCTGTATACACTTTGCCTAGAAGGATTTAGGAATGTTACTTAATGACTTCTTAAGTCACTGGACTGATTTTAAAGTTGTTTCTTTTTTTTTTTAAAGAGATTTAATCTAAAGATGGCTCATTTAGCAAACACCCCAATTAGCAAATGGACAAAAGATATGAACAGGCATTTCACTGAAAAGGATAAACAGATGGCAAAAAAGCACATGAATAGATGTTAAGCATCATTATTAATTAGGGAAATGCAAATTAAAACCACATTGAGAAAACTTCACACCTATCACTGTGGCGAAATAAAAAATTGTGACATCAAATGCTGGTGAGGATATGGAGAAACTGGATCTCTCATCCACTGCTGGTTGGAATGTAAAATGGTACTGCTACTCTCGAACAGTCTGAAAGTTTCTTGGAAAGATATGGCTCATTTAAACTCAAACCTTACATCATTTATATTCTAAATAGTATAGATATCTGTACAGATACAGCCACTTTATTTCAATAAACCAAATTTATAATAAAGGGGGGAAAGGCAGTAGAAATAGAATACAGAGAACTTCAGAAATAATCTGACTCTTCAGGTTCCTGTCTCTAACATTCCCACTCCCAAGATCATTCCTGCATTCCCCTAAGGGCAAAGGTCCCATGGGAATGTGGTGACAATATAGCCAGTAACTTAGAACTGATGCTGGTACCAAAATATTTATGGCTATGAGGCTCCAAAACTTAAAAACATGTGATTCTGGATCACCTATTTCACTTCTCTGGGGTTACTATTTTGACTGGTTTGAAACAGATGACCCAGTATTGGGTATGCAAGATGATTCTGGGACCAGGCAAGTCTAGAGTATGTTTTAATTCTAACTGAGAAACATGATCTAGATTTCCCAAAGAGATTCAGAGTCTTTGGGGGTAGCTCGGAGCCTTCTAGGCTATCTCTGGATGACTCTAGAATCACTTCAAGTCGAAGAACTCCAGGGTCCTCTTTTCAGAGAATTATAAAATTCTTGCCAAACTCTTGGATTAGATTACTTTTAATTAAAGCCTGGTCCCCGGTAGAAGTCCTCTGCAGAAGGGGCTGTTTCTGAAGTTACTTCCCTCTAATGCCAGAGGGTTTGGTATTCTTAAGATTCAATCGGTGAGCTGCATACAATCAAATACACAAAACCTGTGAATGAACAGGCTTTAACCATACCTTAGAAAGTTGATATAACTATGTGTATTTATAGATGTGTATCTCTACACAAATATATATGCAAATATATAAACATGAAGAATTTAAAAATAAACAGTATGAGGATTCTAGCTCTCCTAAGTTGACCCTTGAACAACATGGGGGTTAGGAATGCTGACCCCCTGTGCAGTCAATGTATAATTTTTGACTCCCCCCAAAACTTAACTAGCCTACTGTTGACCAAGAATCCTTACCGATAATATAAACAGTCGGTTAACACACAGTTTGTATCTTATATGTAGTATACACTGTATTCTTACAATAAAGTAAGCTAGAGAAAAGGAAATATTATTAAGAAAATAATAAGGAAAATACATTTACAGTATGGTACATATATTTATGGAGAAAATCTGCATATAAAGCGGACCTGCACAGTTCAAACCCATGTTGTTCACGGGTCAATGTTGTCCTTCTTAATCCAACAAAACATATTTTACGTGCAACAAATATAAGCTACTTCCTATCAACAAATGCATGTAAATCAAGGATAAAATATATGCGCAAAAAAAAGTTGCACTTATAAAGCAAAAATTCACCCAACCAATAGGAAGGCACAGAGTTAAGTTGTGGAAATAGACATGGTTTCTGCTTCTGGGAAGCTTCCAGTTTGATAGAAGTGTTGCAAGGAGGCAGATAAAAGAGTGATCATCTCTTTTGTTCAGAGATGAAAAGGAAGCAAAAAGGCAGATCACATCAAGATGTTTTACAGACTACATTAATCCTATACTGAAGTCATCAACCCACTCTTCAAAACCACAGAGGATGCATGCATGGGGATGAGGGTGAATGGGTAAAAACAGCAGAAGGCAATTACAGCATAAGATTTTTTTTTTTTTGCCTTAATAACCAGTAAAGTAGAAACACTATTCAAGATACGACCACCTCTTTTTGCTAATAACCATTTCCTAAGATAAAATGAGGCAGAGAGAAAAGGAGTGTCACAGATACTACATCTGCAGAGTCTTCAATTTTCTTCTAATAGTATATTAGTGGTTCTCAACTGGGAGTGATATTGCCTCCTGAGGTCCATCTGGCAGTGTTTGGAGACGTTTTTGACCACCGCAACTAGGGGGATGCTACTGGTAGCTAGTGGGTACAGATCAGGGACACTGCTAAATATCCTATAATGCATAGTACAACATCCCAAAATAAAGAATTACTTGTCCCAAATGTCAATAATGTTGAGATTGAGAAGCCATATTATGGTCGGATGTAAAAAAATTAAAAATCAGTAAGTCTCAGTATGAAAGCAATTAGTACCACTTTAAGAAGGATTGTACAGAAACATTCTCTTCTGATAAGATAGCTACAGATCTCCTAAAAATACCTGATTGATCCATAATAGGAAAATAAAACATGCTGAGAAATCTTAGCACAATTTTTTTAACTGCAAATATTAGCATACAAATGAAAACAAACTTGGAAGATGGAAGGGATAATTATTTTGCTCAACTGATTTTGAATAGCAACTGTTTCTACAACTACAAAAGCAAATGTGGTCATGTTCCTGATTTAGGTCAAATCTGGCAAAAGATTTACTATACTGTGTCACTAAAAAACAATGCGAGGTAGTAAAAATAAATTAACTCCTAGACAAACAGAAGGAAAAATTAGCCACTGATTTTTGAGATGCTCAATTCTGATGAGACATATTCTAAGTTACTCTCTCACATTATCTAAAAGGTATTTAACCTTTATTTTGTGGTTTTATGATGTAAAGAAGAATGTGAAAAAGAAATGATCTAACAGATTTTTAAGTATTAATAATATTACAATTCAGTATATCTTAATACAGAAAGACAATTCTTTCCTATGAAACCATACCCACTGAGAAGCAGAATCTGTAAGAAATAGTAAAACAGCAGAGATGCTTGCATATGATCTGATTTTGGTTAAAAGGCCTATAAATGCTCACTAAGCTTTGTAAAAAGGACATAAAAAATGAAAAAGAATAAAAGAACACTATCTACATAATGGAATCTAACTTGTTACAGTGAACAAAACACCTCCACTTAACAAAAATATTTCCAAATCTTAGTTAATGGAGTTAATGATACCATTGGCTATAATGATTCCATCAAAAATGTTAATACTTTAAGAAGACATAGTTCACTGAAATAGAATTTGGTGAAATGCAATGTGGCCCCTAGATGTCTATCACATCTGTCACTGAAATAGATACATGTGACAGCAACCACAAAATTCCCTGCAACAGTCACTTTTTAAATTACATTAGTATTTAACAACTAGTTCTAGAACAGTAGGACTTCATGTGACAAAGCCTGACTAAGAGAGAAATAAATTCATTATTGCTACAAGTCTACATGGAACCTAGCCCAAATAGAGAGAGGGCCAAACAGTATGAGAACAGGTTGGAAGGTAGTCTCCTTCCATAGGACAATTTTACACCAGGCCTAAAGCTACTCACAACTCTGATTCTTTTGCATTTGTTTCTATCAAGAAAGTTTGATATTGTAGAACTGTCCCTGCTCCTTTCTGTGGAGCTCTGGCCCAGGTGGTTATAGGGCAATCATTAGCATGGATATACTCTGATTACCTCTGTCCGCTACCCACTGAAGCTATCTGAGAGAGATGAGCAGATTGGACAAAAATAAAAGATATCTGGACAAGTTAAATACCGCAGTGAAGGCAATTCTTATGTCACCAATGAATTAGGGCACTTTCTTCAAATTAAGCACTGTCAATTAGGCACTTAATAAAAGCAAAAGACATTTATGCAAGCATCTCAACAACAAAGATAAAGAACAGGAAAAGAAAAGCAAGATTTATATTCACTAGCTGGATTTTGAAAAACAAAAACAAAAACGGGATGTTATACTTTAGGCAGAAGTTTTTGAAAGAAATGTTGTTTGAGAAAGAAAATATCTTCTTCTTCCTGATGAATCAAGAGCCTTTTTAGTTTCATTAACTAAAGTTATTTTTCCAATACATACAGAATGTTCAGATTTTGGTTAAACAAGTAAAAATTAAGGCAGTGTCTTTAAGCCCAATAAAGGAAAGAACTGACTAACAAGTAAGCCTATCTGTGGGGCATATTGAGCTCATATTTGGATACAGTACTGAACAATTATGGTTTTAAATATAAAATATTAATGTTTCAAAATTTCGGCATTTCCTCATTCTTTCTTTCTAGCTGTGTGAACTTCATATAGCCCATTTAATTTTAAAGAATTAAAGGAACACTTGTCACTTAGTTTTGGAACAAAACATGAACGGTGCTTGACCCAGAACTAGTAACTCAGCAAATGTGTGTATAGATCACTGACCCCGTATAAAAAGGAGAAGGACCCATAGCTGTAAAAATATGGCTGGAAATGGCTAATGTCCTTTGGAATTTACTATAAAACAGAAGATACAAAGTTTTGAGGTACTGTTGCCTTACAATTTACCAAGGTTTATATTAAAAAATGAGGGATTTTTTGTTTTGTTTTCAAAAAAGCACTGGTTTTTTTTTCTCTCAGGTTGCAAAGCTCATCTTAAATCTTCTCAGTCATCGTCGTATTGGTTATTATCCCTGAGCTGTGTCTCATCTGCATGTCACATCAACCAACCATTCCACTTAGTGCTGCAGCTTGTTATACCAATTCATGGAGCGTTTCACTGCTTTGACCCAGTTTTCCATACTCATTTCATATTCTTGCCATTTCTTCTGTGGCTTGAAAACCACTTCACTTTGCCTCAGTTTCTTTAGTTCCTCCTTGTCAGTCCAAAACCCTATAGGGAGAAAAAAATTACTCTCAAATTTTAAGGCAGATAAGGAGCCCATAAAGTTTATCCACAAACCTATGTGAACTGGTACACAGATAAACAACTATTGTTTATTTTTTTAACAACTATTGTTTTAAAACACAATCCAAAATATTTTGCTGCTTTTGAATTTTGTTAGATTGACTATCCCTAGGAATAAATACACCAGGATTTCACAATCTTTTGTTTCTAACTATCAGCTTTATTTCTGTGTGGCATGTTGCCAAAGCATGTCTAGAGCAACCTGACCCTGTCATCATTTACTTTCATAACTTGCTAGAAGGAAAAAAACAAAAAACAAAAAAAAACCCTGAAAACAAACAAACAAAAACAAAAAACCCTCCACAAAAACCAAGTAAGAAAGAGTATACTTTCTTTTTACATAATTAAAAAACTAAAGATAGGGGCGCCTGGGTGGCACAGTCGGTTAAGCGTCCGACTTCAGCCAGGTCACGATCTCGCGGTCCGTGAGTTCGAGCCCCGCGTCAGGTTCTGGGCTGATGGCTCGGAGCCTGGAGCCTGTTTCCGATTCTGTGTCTCCCTCTCTCTCTGCCTCTCCCCCGTTCATGCTCTGTCTCTCTCTGTCCCAAAAATAAAAAAAATTAAAAAAAAATTAAAAAAAAAAACTAAAGATAAATTAAGATTTTTGTCATATATCCTGAGGTACGAGGCAACTCCCTGGGATACTCGTAAATCCAAAGTTGGGGTTGAATATAATAAGTAGTGTCTTTTTCAAACTACTGTATTTCATCATGATAATATTGCTTTGGCATATATTGTTCTTCACAAAGAGGATCGTGTGATTTATAATAAAAAGCAGCAAGAAAACACATTTATAACTATGACCATAGTTACGATTGAGGTGTCTTGTTAATTAGGTATATCTTACCTACTTTGAAGTACTAACATAGTTGACAAATCTTCATGAAATACATTGTCTGTTACCAATAAAGCCGACACAAAATTCTTTGCTCTAAAATTTTGTCAGGTCACATTCTTTCTAATTTACAAAGTCAGCATTTTAGACTTACCTATACTTAGAGATATTAACTAATTTATATAAGTTATTAAAAGACTCAAGAATGGTTTTTATTAGTATAGTACAGTTAGATAAGTCTAGTCAGGAAATTAATAAGCATGTTCTTAAAATCCTTATTTCCAGAATTATTTACTAAGGACATACATATTTTTTGAAGTAATTTTTTAAAATATGTATCAAATAGACTCAGTTTCTAGGTGAACTTCGAATATACAGAAGATGTGCATAGCCTTCAAGTCTCAGATTTCTGAAAGAGAAGCAGTCCAACCAGAAATCTCCACTTCTCTGACACAGTAAAACTGCTCTCTGTAGTCAGTGAAGTCACTGTGAACTGGAAAGGTTTGAAATTCAATATAGACAAAAGTGAAAAAGATAAAGCTCAAGCCACTATATTATGTTTAAGACAAATTTGTATGTGTTTGTTAAAGTATATTTAAAATGTTCAAGAGAATCTGACATATTTAGTCTTACAACATGAAAAGGTACAGAAGAATGTGATTTACCTTATAAATAATATTAGAATATTTATGAGCATTTGATTTACTGTATATATAAGCTTAATTTCTTCATTTTGCAAAAGCTGTTTAAGTTCTTGAGAAGACGTTTTTAGTTACACTTGTAAGTTTGCTCAGTTAGGCATATGCAGTTATTAACAAGAAAATCAACTGTATTAAATTTATATTAGTTGAAATATACAAAGGAATTTAATAAATTTTTAAATGGGAATGATTATTTAAGAGAAAGTTATTTTCTTCAATTTAAATTTACCACACATTAATCATGAACAAATGAAAGTGACTGGTGTAATTTTATTCAAAATTAACAGATTTTTAGTAGAATAAGGTTTAAGTTGAACTTACAAGATTTCATGCTTTGGGGATTTATAACCTTAACATGCTAAATATTAGCCTAAAATTTTTAACTGTAAGATATCCTGTTTTGTATGAACACTCTTCCCTTCCACAGAGGAACACATTAAATATTCCCAGTGCCCTAAGGCAGCAATGTTGCTTCCTAGGGAGCCCTCTAATTGAAGTCCATTCTTCACCCCTCCCAACTAATCCTCTCACTAATTGCCAAAGTGATCTGTTCAAATACAGATCTGTCCATGTCCCTCCCCTGCTCAAAATTCTTCAGTGGCTCTCCAGTGCCTTCATGATAAAGTTCAAACTCTTCCTTATGAGGAGTCCACCCCAACTGGACCTCTCTTCCTCTCCAGCCTTCCATCTTGCTGTTCCTCTAATAGCACTTACCGTAAAGGGCTGGGATATTGGCACAAGGTGCTTTCTTTATTAGACCACTTAGCTCTTATGGCTCCTCACCTCCTCACCTGGCTGTCTGCTAATTCCTTCAAAACTGAGCCTCCTTGGAGAGCCTATACCACTTGCTTAATGCCACGGCTGTTCGCCAGGTTTAACACACAAGTATAATAATTTGTTGACTTGTCTGACTGTACCTAGAGACTCCCATAGCGGGGACTACGTTTTTAAACCTCTTTATTCCCAGCGGTGACTGTCATGCAGCAGGTACTCAACCAATTTTCAATAAAGGAAAGAATGGAGTGGTTCCTAATGCCAAAGAAAAGCCTATCTACTCAGAAAGTCTACCCAGAGACCTTCCCTTTGCAGAAGACAGAGCGGCTGAGAATTAATTTTCCCTGCCTCATAATTCTGAGTGAAGAAGTGAAATGAGGATGGAAGAAGTACAACCAGACCATCCACAGAGGAGGTCATATTTTGTGAGTAATGTGTATCTGTGTATGGAGCTTACTGGACACCAAGGTTCCAGACCCTCTCTATAATTCTGTCATTTGGGAAGAGAAATGCTATTGGCAAGAAACAGCCTGCAAGACAGCTCTCGCTTTTATAAAATCCACACATACCAACAGCAAGGCCAGCTAGAGAAGCTGCACCAAGGCACGACATGTCTGTGTTGACAGGTCTCTCTATTTTCTCATTAATCAGGTCTGAAGTCATCTGCATGACAAAATCATTCTTACAAACTCCTCCATCTGCCCTGTGGGGAGCAAGATATTTGAGATAAATTATTCCAACAAATGCATAAAAACATTATTCACCCTTTTTAAAAGGGCCACATATAATTTTTTAGATCCTTGATATTTTTTTAAGCTCAACTTTTTAATTCCAAAATTATATCACTTGGCACTGACCTGAGGATAAATAAAGGGCCTTGCTAGGTAATCTTCAAACATTTTTCCTTATTCCTAACATCAATTTTCTCACCTGTCCTGTTCGTCCTGGGACTAGTTTAAAATAGGCCAAGTAAATTAAGCCAACATAAAAATTCATTTGGACATCCCAGCAAAGAAAATTTGATGTTTCCATGCCAAAAAGATGGCTACACACCCGAAAAAGAGATTTTAAAGATGCTTATGATAGGGGTGGCTAGCTGGCTCAGTTGGTGAAGATTGCAACTCCTGATCTTGGGGTTTTGAGTTCAAGCCCCACATTAGGTGTAGAGATTACTTAAAAATAAAATCTTAAAAAAAAATAAAAACAGATCTTTATAATATACATGTGGGTGTTAAGATC
Source organism: Panthera leo (assembly GCF_018350215.1). NCBI lineage: Eukaryota > Metazoa > Chordata > Mammalia > Carnivora > Felidae > Panthera > Panthera leo. The sequence continues at coordinate 121,114,047 of NC_056687.1, read as the reverse complement.
ATCTTAATTTCTATATTGTGCTATATTCTCTATAAATCCAAAATTAGCTTCCCTTTGCTCTCCAAATTCCTATGACCAAGAATTTTGTTGCAAAGAAAGTAGGCATATGTATATTTTTAATCCTGAATAGTCATAATGATGAAAGTACTAATAGCAGTTACCACTCACTTTGATTTCTAATTAAATCTATTGGAAACAAAGTTTACGTACCGGACTTTTGTCACAGGGATATTGATCTCTTTCTGCATCAACTCATATAACTGTTTGTTTCTAGTCAAAAAATCAAGATAACTGTTTAGAAGAAATTCATATCATGATAATTCCCTATTCTTTTCAAATTGAGAAAAAACTGGTTTTATATATATGATATTTATAAAATATGCAAAAGAAAACAAATATATTATGTTAACTGAAGTTGATATTAGATGGGGCCTTGGGCTTTTCACCTTGATAAAAGGGACCATATTTTTCATTTAGAATTAAATTTAATCTATTATCATTCCTACAAATAAAAATTTAAAGCAACCATTCATTTAATAGAAAGCTATAAAGATGACATACCATGCATAATACCTAATAGAATTCATCAAATAAGAAATTATCATTTTGTAATCAGAAATTTTTATTTTAAATGTTCCAAGTGTTCCATATTCATGACAGCCACATTCTTAATTTTAATAAACTACAAATGTGCCATAATGAAAAGATCACAGGGAAATATACAAAAAAATAATTTTGGTGATTTAATCTTTGAGCATTATATTTAGAATTCTCCTTTATGAATAAGTATACAAAAACCTTTGAAAGTCCAAACTTTAAATCTTTTATACATAAGAAATTAGATACAGTTGACCCTTGGATAACGTGGGGATTAGGGGTGCCAATTCACCACAAAATCAAAAATCTGTGTGTAAGTTTTGACTCCCCCCCCAAACTTAACTACTAATAGCCTACTACTGGTGGGAAGCCTTACTGATAAGTCAGTTAACACAGAGTTTGTATGTTATATGTATTGCATACTGTCTTCTTACAATAAAGAAAGCTAGAGAAATGAAAATGTTATTACTAAAATCATAAAGGAAGTACATTTACAGTACCATATTGTATTTTTTGAAAAAAATTCACATATAAGTAGACCGCACAGTTCAAACCCATGTTGTTCAAGGGTCAACTGTATTTTTAAAAATCATTCTATTTTCAGATATCAGATCTAAGTGGTATTGATACTATATTAAAAAAAAAAGATGTTAAGGAAATTAGCAATAATTATGTTATAAACAGTATGAATTTAAAGGTATAAATGCTCATTCAAAATTAAGAAATTTCAGGGGCGCCTGGGTGGCTCAGTCAGTTGAGCGTCTGACTTTAGCTCAGGTCATGATCTCACGGGTTCGTGAGTTCAAGCCCCACATCCGGCTCTCTGCTGTCAGCACAGAGCCAGCTTCAGATCTTCTGTCCCCCTCTCTCTCTGCCCCTTCCCCGCTTGCACTCTCTCTCAATAAATAAATAAAAACATTTTAAAAATTAAGAAATTTCATAATCCAGTTTAGGAGAAATTAATAAAAGCAAATGGCAATACTGTATGGGGAGAGATTAGTTTAAGGCCGGTTTTGGTACCTGAAAGCTATTGATTCCAATATTGCTCGTACAAGATGGTATTTACTGGTGGAAGGCTTCAAACCCATAAAAGAGGCACATGCATAGGGGTCATCTAATGGAGCCTAAAGAAGAGATAGTAACAATTTTTATTATTGTTCTAAATTAAATCTATGGAATTAAAGACATACGCAATAAAAACATACCCATGTTAGAAAAAAACAATGCTTATTTAGAGTTAAGAAGTCTTAAATGACAGTCCCTAAACATGTTAACTATTAGGATAAATCTCTAATAGGACTTAAACAAGGTTGATTTATAGATATTGGACTTAGCTATACCTTCTGTTGGAGCTCATACAAAGATAAGGGACTAAAGCAGAGTAACAACTTATTAAATATCTAGCGTTACAAGAGGAAATGAAAAGCAATCCTAGTATTTCTCCTTTCCTCCACGTGTGAAGTTTTTACACTGAAATTGTTTTTGTAAAGTAGCTTTTTGAGGGTATAAGTTAATCTTAGTAAAAAACCATAATGCAGAATGTATGTTTTTCAGTGTCATAACTTACACCTAATATTTTGTCAGACATTCAAACTAAACTCTTCTATTTCTTAGCTTAATAGTCATATTGCCTAATATGAGAAATGACCCAGCCTAACATCTGTCTTTAAAAGAGCCAAAGTCTTGTAGCATCCGGGTGGCTCAGTCAGTTAAGCGTCCGACTTCGGCTCAGGTCATGATCTCATGGTTCATGGGTTCGAGGCCTACACTGGGCTCTGGGCTGACGGGGCAGAGCCTGCTTCAGATCCTCTGTCTACTTGTCTCTCTGTCTCTCCCCAAATTGTGCTCTTTCTCTCTCAAAAAATAAATAAATATTAAAAAAAATAAAAGAGCCGAAGTCCTGAGGTGGAATTATGTATCTATCAGATGAATTTTGTATTCATTGCATCCCCAGAAATCCAAGACAATTCTAGAACACAAAGATGAAGAACAAAGACCCTTGCCAGAGCTTATGGTCTCACTAGGAAAGATACAGAAGAACAGTTCCAACATCTGATAACAGGTCATGACAGAGGGACATTCTAGTGCTGTCAGAAAATGATGGTCCCCAGGAAAAGCACCTTCTACCTTCAGGGCCTTGAAATATCATCTCATTACCTGGAAAACTTTTTACTACCCCTTCTCCTAGTTAATCCTTCTCCTCTTCCAAAGCTTGGCTCAGATTCCTCTGGGAAAACATCGATCCCAGAGACAAGGCCAAGCCACCATCATTGCTTTTATGGAGACTGATGAACTTTGCTTCATATCATGTATATATAACCACATACGTTTGTGTGGATGTTTGTTGAAACTCTATCTTCCCCGTGGAAACTCATTTAATGTACTTCCTATGTGTCTCCAGGTCCTTGCAATGCATCTGGCCCCCACAGGGAATCAACACACATTTGTTCAGTCAATGAACAAACAATACTTTTCCTCATTATTTAACTGAAGAAATTCCATATTACATCTTATCTGTACTGTAGCTATGATTTTCCTCCTATTGTGATTTTATCCTGATAATTTTTCAAATTTATTAACATGTTTTGGTGATCCACTCAGTAAAAGCTTACTTATACAGTAACACTGGTCTATATCAGGTGGTAGAATACTGTATTAGTGCCTAGTAGTGTGCTATGGTTTTTTTTTCTGCATAAAAATTACTCCTTCTAATTAATACACCACATAAAATCCTGGTATGACCAGCCCGAAATGACTTTTGTAAAAACAGCTATGGACATAATTTATAATTAGTAGTAGGTCAATTTGAGGGGGTAATAAAGTCCATAGACACATAAACATTTCTTATAGGTTATAATGTCCCTGCATTAGTTAGTCCAAGTGAATCTGTCTTTGGGATGATATGGTAGGAAAAACACTGGGAAGTCCTTTAGGTCTGGTCACATCTCAACAGGGCAGACAGCCTCCAGCCACACCTTCAATCCGTCACTGTCAATCCCTTGAGTAAGCCTCCCAGACCATCAATCAACTAGGAACAGGGAGATTCTGTAAAGTTTTGCATGGAGCCCTGAGCTAACCTTGCAGACCCCTGCCCAAGGCATAGACTACCAGCCTCGGCAGGCCCTTGTCACCATGGGTATCTTAGCCTAAACTGCTGGGTACTTGTAAGATGGTTAATGTCAACATGCCTCTTGCCTGTTGTCAACCTTGAACCTAAAGGCATCTACTGTGTCTTCCCGTTCTCATATTTTATGTTATACCATGAACCAGTACAACAGAAGAGTTAAGAACTTGGACTCTGGAGTCAGAACAGCTGGGCCCCAAAACCAGCTCTGTTGCTCACTAGCTGTGTGAGACTAGGCAAGTGACTTAACAGCTCTAAATCTTACTTTCCTCATCTTCAGAACGGGATGATAAGAGTATCTTCTGCCTTGCTGAGTTACTGAGGATTAAATGAGACAATGCATGACATTTAGAACTGTGCCTGACACATATTTCACTACAAATTTTATATTACTATTCTTGCTTACCAAACCCCTTCCCACTACTGACTTTCTTCATATCCCCTTTCTGTGCCTTCTGAATTCTCCCTTCTATTGTAAATTAATTCTCCCAAACCATAACCAATTCTGAGAAGTTCTTTCTACTGATTTTGTGGTTGCTGTAACAAACCTGCCTCTTTGCTGGGCAAATTGCTTCAGTTGTAGCTATCCAGAGGACTGCCAAGCTTCCATACCACAGGGACCAGAAGAACACTGTACTTTTTTTTTTTTTAATTTTTTGTTTAATGTTTATATTTATTTTTGAAGGAGAGAGAGACAGCATGAGCGGGAGAGGAGCAGAGAGAGAGGGAGACATAGAATTTGAAGCAGGCTCCAGGCTCTAAGCTGTCAGCACAGAGCCCAATGCGGGGCTCGAACTCACGAACTGTGAGCTCTAAAACTAAAGGCAGTTCTAATATTCTAAAATTAAAGGCAGTATCACAGATACTTGACCCTTCCTTTCCATTCCCCAATCCCTCGTTTTCTTTAGTTGTTGACATAGGCAGTTTATCAGCGATCTCCCTCCTATTTTCCAAACAGCTTAGAATCAACACACTATTGTCTGAATTAACTTTCGGTTTCTACTTAAGAGTTTCGTGTTACATTAGGAAATACTTGAGTTTGTAGTCCTCCTCCACCCTTCTCAAACCCACCAGATTGCCAGGTTGCAATCATGGCAGGGAAGGGACATATTTTATTAACGTGAAATTAAAAACCGCGTCTGTGAGAGTTTCCTCCGATCTTTTGGGTTTTAGTAATACTTTTTATCATATATTTCATATTATTTTTACAGACATATGGATTGATGCAGAAGTTAAAGACAGCTGCCAAGATAAAGTCACTACTAAAGTCCCCAGCAAATATTTCAAAAGGGAAGAATATATAGTAGCCTAACTACCTTGGCTGATGACAACTATGCATCTAAAGCTTCCTCCTGAAACGTCAATCCAACAAATACTCTTCGCCCCCTGTCCTATGATGGATGCTATTTAGTTTCCTCACATTACCCTAAAGAGGACCTAGTGCAATCTCTATTATGTCATTTATAAACTTTTAGTCCTTCAGGGTAAAGTACATAGAAGGAAATTATTACAGATACTAAAATAATGCCCAGGGGAACCTGGGTGGTTCAGTGGGTTAAACGTCCAACTTCGGCTCAGGTCATGATCTCGTGGTTTGTGAGTTCAAGCCCCGTGTCAGGCTCTGTGCTGACAGCTCAGAGTGTGGAGCCTGATTCAGATTCTGTGCCTCCCTCTCTCTCTGCCCCTCTCTCTCTCTCTCTCAAACATAATAAACAATAAAAAATTTTTAAAAAATAATGTCCATTTAAATGTCTAGTTTGGAAATACTGTAGTTTTAGAGATTTGAAACACTCTGATTTAATCCTTTTCCACCAGTTTCTACATTATATTATCCAAACTTTCAAATTTTGGACTTCAACTGATTGCCTGAATATAGCATGGACTAGAAGAGAAATTTTTGTTTTTTGAAAGGAAATAATATTTAAAGAATGATTAAAAGGATAGGATAAGCTTCCCAAAAAAAGGAATTTTGTTCATAATAATATACCTTAAAAGTTTTTTAAAAAGCCTTTGTAATAATATGCTAAAATCAAAGGCAATATCCATAGATCTTTCAAATAATTACAAAGTCAAATATTACAAAGTCATTTCTCTTACTGGGTTCACTTTCTGATTAGGCAAAGTAACCCATACTCCACCACAACCAAAAGAAAATTTGATTTTTAAAAAAGTTAATGAAATTTATAACTGCTCAATATACCCATACGTGTGTGTGCGTGTGTGTGTGTGTGTGTGTGTGTGTGTGTGTGTGTGTGAGAGAGAGAGAGAGAGAGAGAGAGAGATCTTAACATTATTTTTCTAATTCTCAACTTCTTCTAAGTAAAAAATGTCAATATACTGATACATTTTCCCCACTGGGAAATGGTTAATTTTGGTTATGACAAAATAATGCTAAGTCTTATGTAAAAGTTCTATACCAAACCTACCAACTTTTCATTTCCATAAGGATAGAGTTCTAAGTTGAATTTGCTCCTCTTTCTCATGGAATTAATGCTAGATCACAGCTTCTCAGTCCTGGAATGTACCTTCACTTTCATACTGCTCAGTGCCCAAACTTTCAAGTAAGGGAGTGGCAGATAAATAATTTTAAATGTAGGTATGAGGAGAGAAATGTCTGTTAATTGCCATTGACTAAGAAAAAAAAATACCTGCAATCCACTAAAAGATGGAACAAAACAGACTCCTTCAGAATCTTCCAAACTTTTGGCCATTTTTTCAGTCTCAGCAACATCTGTGAAAAGGTCTGCAAAAACAAAAATAACAACAACAAAAATGCTAAAACGAAATGGAGGGGTTGGAGAGGAACAAATAGAATTATGTTATATGACTAGTATTTACCTGCATCCACATTTATTATGAATACAGTATGAAAGGTCGCTCACTTGAAAGCATCAACACCAAGGCCAATCTGCTCTAGTATTATCTGGGCTCTCACACTGCATAGTTTATGAGCCCATGGAAGGTCTTCTTAAATGGGCTCTGTATGCAGCAGGACTTACTTTTTCCTTTAAAGATATTTGGACTGTTTAAAAATCAATTCTCTGCTTTTTTGGCATTAAAATAAATTATTCTCCTGAAGATAACACCAATCCTAGCTTTCTGAGGAAAAAATCATCTACCTATAGTAACCAAGAGAAACAACTGAAAAACTACTCCACCTAATGGGTTCAATGAGGGGCCGGTAATAGGTAGATATATGAAAAGCCAATCTTTAAAAAACAAACAAAAAAAATCAAGATCTAATTAATTTAATATACTATTTTTACTGAAGTGTATAACATACATGTAGAAAACTGCACAAATCCCAAGTATACAGCAAGATGAATTTTTAGTGTGAATACACCTAGGTAAACAACATCCAGATCAAGATACAAACTTCTTTTGTTTAACATAAAGCGTGTGAAATTCATTCATATTGTTAAAAGTGGTTGCACTTCATTCTTACCCTTGTATAATATTCCACTGTGTGACAATACACAATTTATTAAACTATTCTACAGCTGATATGCATTTGGTTAGTTCCTAGTTTTGGGCTAATATACATAGGCCACTTTGAGCACTCAGACATTCTTTTGGGTGAACATACGTGTATGTTTCTGTTTGTTATATACCAAGGGATGGTAATGCTAGTCCTAGGGTCTACAAATTTAGGACTAACTTTAGAAGATAGTGCCAAACCATTTTCCAAAGTGGTTATACCAAATTAAGGCTCCTGACAACAGTATGAAACTTGCAGTTATGCCATATTTTTGCCAATAATTGATACTGTCTATGCTTTTCATTTTAGCTATTTTGGTGGATTGCATGATGGTTTGATTTTGTGTTTCTTTATTAATTAACAAAGTTGAAATCCTTTTCATTCATCAGTTGGATATCCTTGTTTGTGAACTGACTCCTGAATAAGCATGTAGGACAGATAGCACAGATCAGATGAAAAAGCTCAAGAATCAGTCATAGTAAATACTGAAGGCTTTGTACAGCCTCAAGAAAATTGTTTTAATTTTATTGCATGTTTTGTTATTCTTACAATGAAGAACTGAGTAAAGAGAAAAGTTTAAGAAACACCTATGTTAAAACTCAAGTTAATAAGGCTAGTTCAATAATATCTATAAATTGTATTCAAAATGAATTATCAGATCCATAAATCATATTCATTTGGTCAACATGTTCATACAACACATCAAAATACCTCTAGTACTTCAAAAACTAATTATTAAAAAATAACATTGGTTTTTAAATGTATACTTTAAACAAATCATGCCTAAATGTCTAAATTTTTCAATCAAAATTTGGAATAATGGCTGGATGGCTGGTTTGAGGAAAAGTTTTTTGGCGACAGGCAAAGAAACAGGAAAAAAAAGAAATACAGTTAATTTACATTCTTCATTGGCTGTTCCAATGAATACACTTGCTTGAAGAATTTCTCTAAGTAATCTTCCACTTAAACTCTTCTCAGATGAGCTTACAATGTAAAATCTTTGGGAGTAAGCAGATTTCACTCCGTCTCTCCCACTGAATACAACTAAGAATCCTGACGGAATGCATGGAAAAGCTATCTGAGGACTCAAAAGAATAAGGCCGGCAGGGAACTTGAAGTAATGCCACACCAGTGGTGAGTTTCCTGTTTTCACTTTCTCTGATATCAGGGACAGCCTAAAACCTAACACTTGGATCTATACACTGGGTGCACATATGAAGTGCTTCCATAGAAGTACCCCTTTCTGGTCTGAGGTGCAGGACTCAGGAGTCTCTATGGAACAGACAGTAAGTGACAGATAACATTACACACCTATTAGAATTGTAAAAATTAAAAAACAAACAGACAAAAATGACAATACCAAGCACTGGAGCAACACACACACACACACACACACACACACACACACACACACACACACGCTGCTGGTGAGAACGCAAGATGGTATGGCCACTCTCAAAAACAGTTTGGCAGGTTTTTGTTTTTGTGTTTTACAAAGATAAACTCATACTTATTTGTGTGTATGTTTATATAACACATATAACATCATGTTTATACAAGCCAGCAATCCCATTCTTAGATATTTATCCTAGAAAGATTTTTAAAAAATTAAACAGATGTTCACATAAAAACCTGTAGATGAATACTTATAGTAGTTTTATTTATAATCACCCAAAACTGGAAACAAAAGCCCACAGGTCCTCCAGTAGGATAATGGATGAACAAACTGTGGTATATCCATAACATAGATTATTGCTGAGTAATTAAATAAAATGAACTGTTGATACATACAAAACATGGATGAATTTCAAAGGCATTAGGTTAACCAAAAGAAAGCTTCTCAACTGGTTATAGGATTCCATTTATAAAATATTGTGGATTCTAATATCCATTTATATGATTCCATTTATATGAGAGCCATTTAGAGGATACTGTGCAAAAGGTCAAAAGCTTCACAATGCGTAAGACTTCTATTTCAGTTCCCAACTTCTGTAATTCATCCAACCATATCATTCACTGATGTAAAAGATTCAATGAGGAAAGAGGCTATGGGGAAACAGTATCAAACATTTCTGGCTGAGGGGCACCTGGGTGGCTCAGTCAGTTAAGTGTCCAACTTTGGCTCAGGTCATGATCTCAGGCTCAGGTTTGTAAGTTGGAGTCCCACATTAGGCTCTCTGCTGTCAGCACAGAGCCTGCTTCTGATCCTCTGTCTCCCTCTCTTTCTGCCCCTCCCCTGCACTCTCTCTCTCAAAAATAAACAAACAGTAAAAAAAAGTTTAAAAAAAATTTCTGGTGGAAATGCAAAATGGCACAGTTCCTACAAAGAGGAATTTGGCAATGTCTAACAAAATTACAATGTATTTATCCTTTGACTTAGCAATCTCTGTTCTGGGAATTTATTGTAAAAACATACCTCCAACAAAAAGAAAATCCATATGTACAAGGTTATTCATTGCACCCTATTTGTATTTGCAAAGTATTGGAAATTACTTAAGTGCCCAAATACAGGATATTGGCTGGCTAAACTATGTACATACACATACTGTGCAGCTGTGAAAAGAATAAAGAAGATCTCTGTGAACTGATGAGAACTAATTCTCAGAATATATTATTAAGTAAAAATGGCAAAGTACAAGAGAGCATATATAGTTTACCTTTTATGTAAGAAATTAGGGAAAATACAAAGCATGCATCCCAAATGTTTTTGCAAAAAGAAATATAAAGGATAAACCAAAAACAAGATGTAGGGAGACAGATGAAGGGACAGGTGAGGGAGTCAACTTCTCTCAGCATATCTTTTTTCATGAGTTTGACTTTGGGAATCAAGTTAAAATTCCATATCAAAAATATATTGATAATGTGGGGCACCTGGGTGGCTCAGTTGGTTGAGCGTCCAACTTTGGCTCAAGTTATGATCTCATGGTTCCTGAATTCAAGCCCTGCGTTGGGCTCTGTGCTGACAGCTCGGAGCCTGGAGCCTGTTTTGGATCTTTGTGTCCTCCTATCTCTCAGTCCCTACCTCACTCATGCTCAATCTCTCTCTCAAAATAAATAAACAGTAAAAAATCTAAAAATATATATATTGATAATGTTTTTAAAAAGGATGCAGGGGGAGGGAACTAAAACTGGTAACAGAAACAAACTCAACTCTATTTCAAATTAATAAAATCGCTGAAGGAAGAAGAGTCAGAACTAATCGAAGTAACTTTTGAATAGTGTTCTTTGACCATATACTCATATACCCTTAAAATAAAGGGAAAAAAACTTGCAAAGGATCTTGAGTAAATATTGTTTGTTGTAGTGGGACAGTCTAGTAATTCTGAAGATCTTTTGTGTATATTTCAAGGGAGAGTAAATGAATGTATATCAATGTTGTTGGGAGCCAGAATTCTCGATGTAGAAGAGATAAAAATATAGAACATAAAAAGACAAGCAAAGACCCTTAGGGGCTAGACTAGAATTGGAGGTGTGATATTTCAAAAATTGTTAACACACACACACACACACACACACACTTCTAGCCCTGTTGAAATCTGCTGCCAATCACTGCTGTTACATTCATTCATTCATTCATTCATTCATTCAAGTAGGCTTGACACCCAGCATGGAGCCCAACACAGGGCTTGAACTCACAACCCTGAGATCAAGAATCAGACACTTGTCGATACTACCCAAAGCAATCTACATATTCAATGCAATCCCTATCAAAATAACACCAGCATTCTTCACACAGCTAGAACACACAATCCTAAAATTTGTATGGAACCAGAAAAGGCCCCGAATAGCCAAAACAACCCTGAAAAAGAAGGGGCACATACACCCCAATGTTTATAGCAGCACTATCAACAATAGCCAAAGTATAGATAGAGCCCAAATGTCTACTGACTGATGAATGCACAAAGAAAATGTGGTATATATATACATAATGGAATATTACTTGGCAATCAAAAAAAAGAAATCTTACCATTTGTAACAATGTGGATGGAACTAGAGTATATTATGATAAGTGAAGTCAGTAAGAGAAAGACAAAACATCATGATTTCACTCATATGTGGAATTTAAGATACAAAACAGATAAACATAGGGGAAGGAAAGGAAAAATAAGATAAAAAGAGAGAGGCAGGCAAACCATAAGAGACTCTTAAATACACAGAACAAACTGAGGGTTGCTGGAGCTGGGTGGGGGGATGGGCTAAATGGGTGATGGGCATTAAGGAGGGGACTTGGGATGAATACTGGAGTTATATGTAAATGATCGATCACTAAATTCTATTCCTGAAATCATTATTACACTATATGTTAACTAACTTGGATTTAAGTTGAAAAATAATAATAATAAAATTATAAAAAATAGAAAAAAAAAGAATTACTTAACTGACTGAGCCACCCAGGCGCCCCTTTATTTATTTATTTTTAAATTTTATTCTTATTATTTTAAGTAGGCTCCATGCTCAACGTGGGGCTTGAATTCATGACCCTGAAATCAAGAGTCACTCATTCTACCAACTGAGCCAGCCAGGCACACTGCCAATCATTATTTTTCAATACCATTTTCCACTCATAGGAATTAGGGCTTATTGGGAAAGTGGCTAATTCCACTTAGGGAGTAGGAGAAACCTAAGATGAGCTTAAAACATCTTGTGCCAGAAACTAATAAAGTGTTAAAAAAAAAAAAAAGATATGGACATTTAAAGACATAGAGGATAATTTGAGAAGATTTTCACTGGTTAAATCCAGGACAAACTGAACAAGAAAATAAAAAGAACTATAAGATTTGTAACCTGTTGAATAAGAAACCATGAGTTTATAGTGATAATAAGTAAATAAAAGGGGTGAAGAGGAAGCTCTTCACTGCACAATAGAAGGCTAACTACTAAACACGGAAGGGATAATAGAGTTAGCAAACACCATTTTGCAACCATTGGAATAAAAACTGATCCAGGCAAGAATTATCAATGAATGCTAAATTTAGAGGATGGGGGAAATTTGATGAGAAATGGGGTATCTAGCTAGTTTCAAAGTATCTCCCCACATATTATTTATTACAAAAGTAAAAACAGTAATTATACAATGGAGAAATTGGGAAACATCTTATGCATGTGAACAAAATTTTTTTAAGTTTATTTATTTATTGAGAGAGAGAGAGAGAGAGAGAGAGAAATGAATAAGCGGGGAGGGGCAGAGAGAGAGGAAGAGACAGAATCCTGAACAGGCTCTGTGCTAATAGCACAGAGCCTAACGCAGGGCTCAAACTCATAAACCACAAGATCATGACCTGAGCCAAAATCAAGAGTCAGACACTTAACCGAGTGAGCCGCCCAGGTGCCCCACATAAACAAAATTTAATAGAACCAAAACAAGACTAAAGGACACCCTGCATCTCCAGGTATATATTCTAAGAAGGATACAGTTATCATTTATGTATGATATCAGCCAAAACTACATAAGATGGATCTAGTCACAAGAACCCAAATTAAAGGATACTGTAGAAAATAACTGGCCTATATTTTTAAAAAATGTCAATGGCATGAAAAACAAACAAAGCTGAGGAAACAGTTCCAGATTAAAAGAAATTAAGCAATTTTGGATTCGATCTTGTAATGGGAAAAAAATGCCATGAAAGACATTGTTGGGACATTTGACAAAACTGGAATAGGGATTATAAATTTCATAAGGGGTGCCTGGGTGGCTCGGTTGGTTGAGCGTCTGACTCTTGATTTCAGCTCAGGTCATGATCCTATAGTCGTGGGATCCAACACGGCTCAGCATGAAGCCTGCATAAGATTCTTCTCTCTCTCTCCTCCTCTGCCCCTCTCCCCTGCTTGTTCCCTCTATAAAATAAAAAAAAATTAAATTAAAAAAATTTTTTAAGTATTACAGTATAGCCAATGTTAATTTTTCTCAAGTTTATAACCATACTTTAGATAAGTAAGAGAATATTCTTGTTCTTAGGAAATGCACCATGAAGTACTACAGGGAAAGGAGCATGATGCATGCAGTAGATTCTTAAAGAGCTCAGGAAATTATAAAGATATTTATCTAAGGGCACCTGGGTGTCTCAGTTGGTTAAGTATCTGACTTCAGCTCAGATCATGATCTTGCGGTCTGTGAGTTCAAGCCCCGCATCAGGCTCTGTGCTGACAGCTAAGAGACTGGAGCCTCCTTCAGACTCTGTGTCTCCTTCTCTCTCTGCCTCCACCCCTCCACTCTCTGTCTCTCTCTCTCAAAAATAAATAAACATTAAAACAATTTTTTTAAAAAGATATTTATCTATCCCACAGCATATGGGATAGATGGATGGATGGTAGGTAGACCGATAAAGCAATCACGGTAAAACATTAAAAACCAGCAAATCTGGGGGTGCCTGGTTGGTGGAAAGTGTAACTCTTAATCTCAGGGTTGTACATTCATTCAAGCCTCGTGTTGGGTGTAGAGATTACTTTAAAAAATAAAATTTAAAAAAAAGCAAATATGGGGCAAAGGGTATACAAAAGTTTTTCTGCTATTTTTACAACTTTAAGTTTGAAATTATTTCAAAATGAACAGTTAAAAGAGTTCTCATTTTTATCTCTCTCTCACTATATGCCTCACTGTATATATTCCCAGTGAAACATATATAAGGTACCAAGTCTTGGATATTTTAAAAAGAGATTTAGTTTATTAATTTTTACTATTTATCATTTCTCAGTTTTATAATTTGTATATCCTTATACTATTTGGCTGGGAAGTTTATTATGCTTCTCTCCTTTTTCTTATTAATAAGGATTCATCATTTTCATCTAAGTACTGTTCTTACAGAATTATAGTTATTTTCTATATTTTTTGGACACTATCAAATTATGTTTCAAATGTTTTCCTTGGCCCTATGCTACTCAAGAAAAGACATTTCAAATTTCCATGTGGCTAAGTACCATTTATATATTGTTTTTGCTATTCATTTCTAACCATATTACATAATAGGATGAGATGTTCCACTCTATTGCTTTTCAAAGTATGGAACTGAGAAAAGGATTTGTGTGTGTGTGTGTGTGTGTGTGTGTGTGTGTGTGTGTGTGTGTGCGCGCACCCACGCATATGTGTTTAGAAAGAGATTTCCTTGAACTTGAAATGAAAATATAAATGAACAGAAAGAAAAAATGAAGAACAGAAAAAATGCACACTTTGTGGTCTATTCTTGACCAGCACTTTACCCCAGAAGTTATACACCATGGAATTAAACTCATTTATGGGAAGAAGGGAAAAACAAATAAACAAACAAAAACAGAATACACTTTGAAACTTTTAACAGAAAAGTTTCTATAGAACAACACATAAAATATTTAAGTCTAGTTTAATTAGAGGCTCTTTTTAGTGTTAATTTCAATCTCTTAAAGAGATTTTTGTACATTATGTTCCTAATGTACAAAAATAAAGATTTTATATTACAGTAAGATGTCTTTTATCAGTTTGGTATAAGACCAATTCAAATAATAAAGAACAAAATCTGGCCTGCTACTGGGGAATAAAAAACGTTATTTTTTGAAAAACACCTTATTTATTATATACTTTGCTTTTTGCCCATGTTGAGATCTTTGCTCTATTTTCTTTTGGCTAGAGTACCTCCTTGGGTAATTTCCTCAGAAAGTATATGCTGCATGGCCAGAAAATGTCCTTTTTGTACTTAATATGAATGCTATCTTAGCCTGGCACCAGATTATTGACTCCTTGATCTTTTTCCTAATATGTACATGTTCCACTTTCTAAATTTTACAACTACTTCCATGCCAGTCTAGTTTTTTTCTTTAGAAATAAACGGCTCTTCCTATCTTGAAGCTTTTCTTTATTCTTGGGAATCAGATAATTCATACACATAGGACTGTCTTAGTTTATCTTTTTTTTTTTTCAACTTGGTAAGCTATTTCCGTCTGTGTAGTAAGGTCTTTCTTCTGCTCATGGAAATTTATTTCCAATTTGTTGCTTCAATTTTTACATTTTTATAACTCCATTTCCATAATTACATTTTCATATGCCACAAAAGACTAGTATTCACATATTTTTTTCTCTTATCTTTCCTCTGTATCTCTTACCTCTTAGTTTTATCTTCTATTTGTTTCCTCTTCTTTGTTTTTAAATTTTCCCTGATTCCTATTTGCATTTTCAGCACTATTTTTTGTTTTGTTAGTATTTCTTTTTACATTTTACATATCTTGGTTTTGTTCCTCAAAACTCTTTATGTTTTCCAGACATTTCTTTGTAATATTTTCTTTCATCCCTTTAAGTTTGACTTTTGTTGGTGTTATTTTAATCTTCTGTTTCTCCCATCCTCTCTGCCTGCATAGGAGCTACCTGTTGAGCTTGGTCACTCCCATTCAGGGCGCTATATGCTCCTACACTGTGCTCTCTTTCAGGTCAGGCTTATGGGGTTATCAGGCAATGAGAGGTAGGGGAGTGAACCTTGGCTCTCTGGTTTCTGGAGATATGAGAAAGTATTAGGCCTCCCCACTCAGATTGGAAGAGGGGCAGTGCAGACCAAACAGTACTGATGTCATTTGGTAGGCTCATCCAGGGATTCGCCAGGCCACCTTTCTTCTCCACATGATAAGGGGATTTTCTCCTGGCTCAGCAGGCTGGATCCATAGAAAACATCTAGAGTGTCTTTAGCAGCGTCTAGTATTTTCACCAATAACACTCAGGTAGTGCCCTCTACAGACCCTGGGCCTGCATTGTCTACTTGAGAACTCAAGGCTTCAGTTCTTGCTGGGTTTCACTTCAGCTTCAGCAGGAAGCCACACTTCTCTTCCCCAGGAGGAGAGACAGGATCATGAACTAAGATCCTATTCACCACCAGTAACATGTATCTGTTCACTCCCTAAAATTAGTTCACATGTGAGAAAATGCTTATCTCATTCTCTCTAATGAAGGATATGTTATCTCTCTTGGGAAGATAACCAGAGAGGAATCGGTTTCCTTATTTCTAGTAAATAAGAGTCCTCGGTAATTTTAAATGAGCATGGGGAAGTCTTAGGGGATCGCCCGGAGCAAGCAGATGTGACGTGTAGCAATTAAAAGTGATACTGCTAGGGAAAAAATGTCCCCTGACCTGTGTTACTGGGGCACAGCAGAGAAACATGGCTATGTAATACACAGGCTGTTCATCAATCACAATAGCTAAAAAGTGGAAACAACCTAAATGTCCATCATCTGATGAATGAATAAATAAATTCTGGTACTTCCATATAACGGAATATTCAGCAATAAAAAGAAATAAGTACTGATATATGCCATGACATGGGTGAACTTTGCAATGTTATGATGAGTAAAAGATGGCAGTTACAAGATGCCACATATTGTTTGATTCTATCCACAAGAAATGTCCAGAATAGGCAAATCCATAGAGACAGAAAGTAGATCCATGGTAGCTGAGGGGAGGTGGATAGAACAGGAAGTCAATGCCAGTGCATACGGAGGTTTCTTTTAGGGGGAATAAAAATGTTCTAAAATTAGATGGTGGTGATGGTTGCACCGTCCTGAGACATACTAAAGAACACTGAATTTTACACCTCAAATAGGTGAATTATTTGGTTTGTGGATTATATCTCAATAGAACTGTAAAATAAAAGCAAAAAATATTTACATAGACTGTTCTGCAACTGCTTCATCCCCTCCTTAATGTGCCATAGGCAGCATTCTGCATCAATAAGATATACAACTACACCGTTACATGTGACTGTACAATGTCCCACTGTATGGATATACTGTAATGCTTTATTATTAGACAGGAACTTATTTCCAACTGCTGCACTAAACACCTATGCATGTACACGTCTTTGCATATCTGTCCCATTGTTTTCTTAGGAAACAAAGAATAGAATGAGGCCAAAGGGTCTGCACTCTATAAATTGACACATATTGCTTGCTTGTCCTCCAGAAAGGCCATACCAGTTAATATTCATCACAAAGGAGGGGTGCCTGGGTGGCTCAGTTGGTTGGGCCTCCAGCTTTGGCTCAGGTCATGAACTTGTGGTTCATGGGTTCGGGCCCTGCATCAGGCTCTGTGCTGACAGCTCAGGGCCTGGAGCCTGCTTCAGATTCTCTGTCTCCATCTGTCTTTCTGCCCCTTCCCAGCTTGCACTCTCTCTCTCAAAAAAAAAATAAATAAACATTAAAAAAACAGTCATCACAAAGGAAAACAAGAAGAGTTTTTTTCTCTATATTCCCACCAATACTGACTATCATCAAGCTACTTAATCTCTGCCAATTACAGGTGACATCAGTTTTTAGATGTGTATTTCTTTGATTATTGAATTGAATTGCATTTTTTTTTGTTTTGTTTTTTAGTAATCTCTACACCCTGTGTGGGGCTTGAACTCAAGACCCTGAGATCAACAGTCACAAGCTCTTCTGACAGAGCAGCCATGTGACTCTGAATAGCATTTTTTAATAGTTATTTGATTTGTGATATCTGTACTTCTGTCCTTTGTCCATTTTTGTCATTTTTTTTTAAGTTTATTTATTTGAGAGAGAGAGGGAGAGAGAGACAGAGAGAGACAGAGAGAGCGTGCAAGCTTGGGGAGGGGCAGAGAGAGAGAATCCAAAGCAGGGTCCACACTGCCTGACACAGAGCTCCATCTCATGACCACGAGATCATGACTTGGGCCCTAATTAGGAGCCAGACACTTAACTGACTGAGCCAGCCAGGTACCCCCAGTTTTTTTCGTCATCTTTATTAATTTTTCTGACGTATGCTACAAATTGTTCTTACCAAGTTGTTTTTTAACTTTGCTTATGGCATCCTTCTCCTTACACATTCTAATAATTTATATAAATTTATTATTCTTTTTTCTTTATGGTATCTGGCCTTAATGCCTAGCCTTTTACTATCCCAGTATAATAAAATAATGCCCTATATTTTCTAGTTCCTTTTATGTCTCATTTGAGCAATCCATTCATTCCCTACTGATCTGTAGTCCTATGGCATTCTTGAATTCTTTAAGTGTGGCCTATGAAATCTGTTTATAAGATGACTTACCTAATTGTTGAGCCCATTTTATGACTGTACCAGTGTCTCCTGCATTGCTTTCAGCTAAGCATACAACTTCTTGCCCAATCTTCCACCCAATTAGTGGATAAAAGCCTTAGAAACAAAGAAACAGTATAAGTCAAATATAAATAGATAATTCATCCAGAGATGACTACAGTAGAACAATCTGATTTTCTTAAAAAATAGCAAAGTGGCAGGGTGCCTGGGTGGCTCAGTTGGTTAAGTATCCAACTTCGGCTCAGGTCATGATCTCGTGGTCCGTGAGTTCGAGCCCTGCATCGGGCTCTGTGCTGACAGCCCAGAGCCTGAGGCCTGTTTCAGATTCTGTCTCTCCCTCTCTCTCTGACCGTCCCCTGTTCATGCTCTGTCTCTCCCTGTCTCAAAAATAAATAAACATTTAAAAAAACTAAAAAAAATAGCAAAGTGGCTCTGAAGTCAGTGGTCTCACAAATTTCTAACCTCTTGGCCTTAGTTTCCTCAATTGTAAAATGGTCTACCTCAGAGAGCTACTGTGAGAATAAATTGGGTTAATGCATAAAAAGAACTTAGTGCAGTGCCTGATATGTAAAATGAACACTAAACATTAGCTTTTATTATCCATAGGCATGTCTATGTCTCTAGAAACAGAGGAATAGAACCAACTACACTATCTCATTTATTTGTGGAGGTTCCTAAGTAGAAACAACCTGTTGCAATCAATGATCAGATTTTCTAGCTTCCATTTCCCTAGTTAGGGGAAAAGGAAGAGGTTGAGGGGGGATGGAAGGTAAGAAAAAAAAAAAAATATATATATATATATATATTTTTTTTTAAGAGAAACCAAGCTTCTTTATTTTTTTTAATGTTTACTTTTGAGAGAGAGAGAGAGAGAGAGAGAGGAGAGAGAGAGAAAGCGCGAGCACAGCACGAGTCGGGGAGGGGCAGAGAGAGAGGGAGTCACAGAATCTGAAGCAGGCTCTAGGCTCTGAGCTGTCAGCACAGAACCCAACGCGAGGCTCTAACTCACAGACCGTGAGATCATGACCTGGGCCAAAGCTGGAAGCTTAACCGACTGAGCCACCCAGGCACCCTAAGAAAAACATTTTAAAATCTACCTCTTAGTAACCACAGTAGGAGACCATAGCCCAGATTAAGAGCTCACAGGCCTCTTAGGGTGTTCTTCCACAATCTAAATTTCTTGGTTTATACATCCTAGGATGTCTACCATCGGGGAGATCAATTTCTTGGCAATTGCCATTACATATGCATGGAACACTAGTTGAGAATTACCACACAAAAAAAATTTTTTTTTCACAAAAAGAATTGCTAACACATAAAAAGAAAATTTAGAGGCCTAGAAAGATGTTTTAAACACATATAACAAATTAGGCAAATATTTGGAAAACTGACCAAAATACCCTAATCCTGAGTTTTTCTATAATAACATCTTTCTCATTTTTTATGCTTTTAAGAAGGGAAATAGAAATTAACTAAGAATAGTAACAAAAAATATATTACAGAGTGTCCTTAATATAAACTGGGAAAACAGTATCAGAAAAGTTAAATATGAAAATAAGTGATATTTGTCAATAAAAAAGATAAATTCTAAGTACCTCCAACAGTATGTTGCACGCTATTTCCAGTATTAATATCCAAAAATGTCCCAGTTCCCATGGTAAGTTTCACGTCTCCAGTCTGGAAGCAGCATTCTCCAAACATGGCTGATTGCTGATCGGCGACCTACCAAAAATGTTCAAATGTAAGATGGCTGGTCCTTAGCAGTAGCCTATTTCACTGTATCCCACTGTCTCCTATACTATATTCTCATACTTCAAAATTTTGTTTTCTTTTTTCCTTTTCTTAAAAAAAAAAATCCCTGGAAAGAACAAAGAGCAACAATAAGATAGAAGTCTCTCTAGGGAATGTGCCTCGGGAATTTTTAGTGGGCAATCTACTTTATGATTTTTAAGTGTCACAGGAATAATCTTAGAAATAAAGGTCAGAATAAAAATTGCGCAGAAAAAACAACAAAGATTTTTTTAACTTAAAAGCAGTTTCATTCATTAGTCAAATAACTGACCTCACAAATTTCTCTTTTAATGAGTGATAGGTGTATGCTTAATCTAAATACATGTAGGTCGAAACCACACATTCCCAACCATACATTTTTGTTAGAAGAAAAAATATAACATCTTGTGAAAATAATTAAATGTACATATACATTGTTAAGTAGCAAAAATTCAATGGAGTAAATTTTAAAGATCTAATTGGCTTTATTAATTGATGCATGAATTGGGCAGCACCCTATCTAGCAGAGGTGAGCTCCAAAGGGCTAACGAAAAGGATAGTTTTTAGAAGCAGAGAAAGAATGGAGAAAAAAGGAAACTATTGGCAAAGAATCCATTGTTTTAGGCAAGGTCACCTTCCTAAGGGGAACAGAGGAGTCTATCGTTAAACTTCCTAGTGCTGACCAGGAAATTCCCATGTTGACTGGTTAAGGGTTATATTTCTGGGGGTTGAAACTACAGATAGATTAGCTGTTAAGTCTTGGTTAACTGGCTTGGGACCACCATTTGACGCCTGTGGTTTTCTTTTTAACAGTTTCCTCCCCTTTGATCAGACTCTCAGCTTAACTGAGAGATGTGATCAAAATTTAAAGCATTAGCGCCATTCTCTGCCATCAGCTCCAAAGCTGATCAGTTGTTACTGGTCCTTTGTGTGGCACTCACAGGTCATGATGGTTTTTTTGCTTGATCTCTGTGACATTCACAGGTTACAACTTCAGGTTCACAATTTCTAAGTCAATTGTCCTTTTCATTCCTTTTCTGACATTCCAGTCTTGGGGAGATCATTTGCTTGGTGGTTAGCAGTTAACATGCATTTAAAGCTTTTGAGAGAATACAATATACCAGGGGGATTATTACGATAACTACAAGCAGGATAATTCCCAGTGTTTCGAGAGCACTTCAGAGCCATAGTCCCCAAGACTCAAAACAATTAAAATCAAAGAAAGACCCTGCTGAAGAAGTTATTCTTTTAAACCAAGCAGCTTGCTCAGTGATCTTATGTAATTAAATTTCAATTTCCCCAGAAGGGTTAATCCAGATATAGCAGGTGGTGTTGGCCACAGCAGAGGTACCTCCTTGTTCAGCTAAAAGATATTCAGGGGCTATCCTACTATTAAGAACAACTTTGGCCAAAGAGTCTAAGGATCTTTGTTGGACAGCAGTTGCTTTAGCAGCAGATTTTGCAATAATTTCAAGAATTGAGAAGTTCCTGATCATAGGTTTATTTACACTTATCCCTAATAAGGTACGTAGGGACCTACCAAGAGGAATGAATCTTGCATCATAAAAGCCTCCCAGCAGATCCTTTCTAGCTCAACAATGAAACTTCTGGGGAGTTGTCCAAAGAAATGTCTTATTTTGCTTGTGAAAAGTTAGGGGGTCAGTTAGACTTTCTCATGGCCTGAAATAAAAGGTTGTTCTAAATTCCAAAGGTTTACCCCCTTAACAATGGCCTGGGGAGAAACAGATGAGGGCATTTTCTTTCCAGGTCAATGTTACAGTAAAAGAAAGGAGAAGGAGAAAGAGTTTCATGTATAAAGTTTAAAGTCTTGATCCATAGTCTTGGGCAGAAGCAGGATGCCTTGATGTAAGCAATTTCTCTTCCTCATCAATTCGATTTGGAGGTTTCCAGTGTCTGTACAGGGCCTGGTTGCAGGTGGAGCCTTCACAAGCTGAGAGATATGTACTCAAGGCTCCATCCCTTCTGGTTTTGCAGCAGTATCAGTGATCAGGAGCCCTTGGTAAGATTCCTCTTCAAATGGGGCCTGAGAGCTACCTTCCTCTGATAATGTTTCCAGAATACCTAAATCTCCAGGCTCTACATTGTGACCAACAGGATCATTTGAATTGGAATCTGAGAAGGTTTCTTTAACTTGTTGATGATAGGCTTGAGCATAAGATATTAGAGGTTTACAGTAGTTGGTCTTAATAGCATGAGACAACAAAGGATCAGCAGACGCTTGTATACTGACAGAATTTCAATAAGTTTTGCAAGGTTTTCGTTAAGGCTCATAGGATGTGCCCTGTGAAATGGGCGCCTCGATTGCTGCAGATTGTGGAAGGTATGCCCCAAATGGGAAAACGTTTTCTAACAGTTTCTTTGCTACTGTGAGGGCATCACAGCTTTGCAGCAGGGAAAGGCTTCAACCCGTCCATAAAACATACAAACAATAACAAGAATATATTGATAACCCATTGTAAATGGCAGTTGAATGAAGTCCAGTTGCAGGTGTTAAAAGGGGCCAGAGCGGGGAGGTCTGAGGCTCTGGGAACAAAATCAGTTTTTCCAGGAGGACCTGACAAATCAGAAATTCCTGGTAAATTGTTTTTGCAATATTATAGAAGTCTCCCTCCCAATGTCTATTCATAATTTGGGTCATCTTAAATGCCCTATGGTGCATGAAGGAATACACAAATTGAAAAATAGTGTTTGCCAGGGAGCTGGGAAGAACTAAGCAGCCATCTTGGTTTTCTGATAGCCCCAACTACTCATTTAATTGGCAATGTTTACCCATCTTAATATCTCTGACTCAGCACCAGGCTGTTGCCATGTTATAGGACATTAGCATGGCAAAAATCTGGCAATGAGAGGACTTTTTTTTTTTCAGAAGCAGAATGGACTTTATGCACATGCACCAAAATCTTACAACATAAAGAAGGCTTAGTATTACTTCTTTTTTAAAAATTTATTTACTTAAATTCAAGTTAGTTAATATCCAGTGTAATAATGATTTCAGGAGTAGAATTTAGTGATTCATCACTTACATATAACATCCAGTGCTCTACCCAACAAGCGCCCTCCTCAATGCCCATCACCCATTTAGCCCATCCCCCACCCCACACCTCTCTAGCAACCCTGTTTGTTCTCTGTATTTAAAAATCTCTTAAGGTTTGCCTCTCTGTTTTTATCTTATTTTTCCCTCCCCTCACCTATGTTTATCCATTTTGTTTCTTAAATTCCACATAGGAGTGAAATCATATATTTGTCTTTCTCTGACTGATTTATTTTGCTTAGCGTTAACACTCTCCACTTCTATCCACATTGTTGCAAATGGCAAGATCTCATTCTTTTTGATTGGTGAGTAATATTCCATTGTATATACATACCACATTGTTATTCATTCATCAGTCTATGGACATTTGGGCTCTTTCCATATTATGGCTATTGTTGATAGTGCTGCTATAAACATTGGGGTACATGTGCACCTTCAAATCAGCATTTTTTTTATCCTTTGGATAAATACCTAGAAGTACAATTGCTGGGTCATAGGGTAGTCCTATTTTTAATTTTTTGAGGAACGTCCATACTCCAGCGTGGCTGCACCTGTTTGCATTCCCACCAGCAGTGCAAAGGGGTTCCTCTCTCTCCACATCTCTCCAACATCTGTTGTTGCCTGAGCTATTAATGTTAGCCATTCTGACAAGTATGGTTTTGATTTGCAATTGCCTATGATGAGTAATGTTGAGCATCTTTTCATGTGTCTGTTAGCCACCTGGATGTCTTCTTTGGAAAAGTGCCTATTCATGTCTTCTGCCCATTTCTTCACTGGATTATTTGTTTTTTTGGGTATTGAGTTTGATAAATTCTTTATGGATTTTGGATACTAACCTTTATTTGATATGTCACTTGCAAATATATTCTCCCATTCCATCCAATGCCTTTAGTTTTGTTGACTGTTTCTTTTGCTGTGCAAAAGATTGTTTCCTTTGCTGTGCGGGGGATCTCATACCCCCCGCTGTTCAGGCAGCCCCCACAGAATAGTGAGGGCAGTCAGCTCACCCCACTCCAGCTCCACAACTCTCCTACATTTTTTCTTTGGCATGCAGCTGGGATTCAAAACCCTAAGTCTTAAAGGACCACGTGGATCCTTTCCCTTCCTCTGGAGTACAGCTAATGAAATTTTGGCTGGCACCTACAGGGTCTTTTGTCCTTGGGGAAGCAATAAACCCTCTTCCAAAAGCCTTCCAGGAAGGGAATGTTCTCTCCCAGTGAACCCTGGAGATCCCTATACCACCCTATGCACTCCATGGCCAGCTCCCTCCTCTCCAGAAGCATGAGCCACAGCTCTGGTCCAGAGAAAGTTGTACACTTCCAAAACCTCAGAATTTGAGCTCCAAACATTGTTTGCAAAACACATCTGGGACCCTTAGTATTTCTCACTCCCCAGTCCATGGTCCAGAGAGGTTTTCCCTCTTGTGTCAACTCTCAACCTCTCTCTCTTACCCTCCCTTGTCCCTCTCCACAGAAATGGTTCCCTCCCCTCAGCAACACCACCATTTTTCTCTCCCCAGTTCACTTCCATGTACCTCACACTTGCCAAGCTGTCTCCCTCTACCTGTAGGGATCCTTCTGTCACTCAGTGGATAGATTTCCTGGATGTTCCAAGTGATCAATACAGCTGTGTTTGAGGGACAAGGAAAATCCCAGTCCCCCGACTTCTCCACCATCTTCAGTGCCACAGCCTCTTAATGAATCTTTTCTTGCCCACTATTACACTGCATCTAATGATCATTTTGAAATGTAAATTCATTCATGCCCTCCCCCTCACACAGAGTCACTTAAGCCTCTAGTGGTTTACCAATCATTTAGAATAGCATTTCCAATGCTTACCAGAGAATAGAAAGTCCTGCATTATCCACTATGCTATGTATAGCTTTCTTTAATTTTATCTTCTAACACATTCCTCACGGTCATGAAACTCTGGGTGCTCTGACCCCAACCATCCCCTGATCTTTCTAAAACATTACTCCCTCTTTGGCATCCACCATTCTCATTGCCTGGTACGCTCCTCCCATGTGTATCTATGTGATTGCTCATCCTTCTTTTGGATCTCTGCTCAGAAGTCACTCAGAGAGGCCTTCCTTGATTCTCGTATTTGACAATGCTTCCCATGTCATTTAACATATCAAATAAACTTAAATAGTTTAGCAAATTCTTTGGAATGTTCCAGGCCAAAAAGACTTAAGCCAATCCAAAGTCCAAACAAACAGGGGCGCCTGGGTGGCTTAGTCAGTTAAGTAGCTGACTTTGGCTCAGGTCATGATCTCACGGTTTGTGGGCTCGAGCCCAGCATCAGGCTCTGTGCTGACAGCTTGGAGCCTGGAGCCTGCTTAGATTCTGTGTCTCCCTCTCCCTCTGCCCCTCTCCTGCTCATTCTCTGTCACTCAAAAATGAATAAATATTAAAAAAAAATTTTTTTTAAGTGCAAACTTTGTCTTTTTAAAACAGAAAACCAAACTCTAACTTTGTATCAGTTTAGTTTTGATATTAAAATCAATTCATTCCAGTCTGAGTCCTGACCACATATACAATTCCTTTCCAGAGATTCCTTTTTCACAAACTTTCTACAACTATTTTTTCCTAAAAAAAAAAATACATCTCAATTCCTTACACCTTTTTTGTTTTAATCAAAAACATATATTTTACTTCCCTTGCATATGGAGATGTTTCCCTTATTATTTCTAGTAGTGTTAAACAAATGGGAACTGTCTGTTATACCAGCATTCTTTAGATTGGCAAATTTATAAATGCATTTTATAATTTTTAGAAGCATATGCCTTTTAAATTTTCCAATGTAGCACTAATGATGTGGGGAACAAAGACAAAAGAAAAAAAAATAATTTCCTTACAACTTCGAGCCCATTGACAAGTCCTTGAGACAGGAAGTAACCTTCCCCTAGGTACTCAGCGGCCTCAATGATAACACTTTGCTAAGGGCAAAAGGCAATTTTAGCTTAACATTATCCTGACCTCCAGGATCCTGTAAGTCTCCTTTAACATATAAAAATTCTTTTAGAAACCTCCTTTATCTCTACGCCCCAGGATATAGGTTAGCAATCATCCTCCAAGCATATGGCTCACTGATACACATCTAAAGGGTCTCATGACTAAGGTTTTATTAGACAGTACTTTTAAATGACCTTTTCCTAACAACAGCTAGCCCTTAAAGGTCCTGGAAACCTTGTTTCCAAAGTTCCTTAGAGACTTATGCTATCCCTAAACCCCTCCCAAGAATGTATATAATCAGTCACCCGTCACTACACCAGTACAGCTCTTTCCTATAGGTCCTGTCCCCATGCTTTAATAAAACCACCTTTTTGCACTGAAGACGTCTCAAGAATTCTTTCTTGGGCTTGGCTTTGAACCCCAGCATTTCCACATCACTGAAACATCCAATTATATTTTAGTTTTTCTGTAATAAGAAGCCACAAGTAGATAAAACTATGTTCAATAATTAATGTTTTAGTATTTCATGTTATTTACAAATAATCTAGATATTTAATGAATTTAACTTAACTCATTACTTAACCTAACTCAGCAAAACCTTAAGATGTTGGGTTACCAAAAAGATTTAGGAAACTATTTAAAAGTTTACCTAAATTTTTGGGGCGCCTGGGTGGTTAAGTCGGTTGAGTGTCTGACTTCAGCTCAGGTCATGATCTCACAGTTTGTGAGTTTAAGCCCCACGTTGGGCTCTGTGCTGACAGCTCAGGGCCTGGAGCCGGCTTCGGAGTCAGTGTCTCCCTCTCTCTCTCCCCCTCCCCCACTTGCTCTCTCTCTCTCTCTCTCTCAAAAATAAAAATAAAACATTTTTTAAAATTGGGGCAATTTTGGGACTGGTGAAGAAATAGGTAAACTTTGGATTGCCTCTAGAGCTACATTTTTAGTTTTGTAAAGATTGTAAGATAAGGACAGTTGCTTTCAATTCCTCTAAAAATTGGGTTGTAACTTAAATGACATAGGTTGATCCACCTATCCAACTATATTATTCTCGGTTTGCTTCATTTTCTTCTAGGGACATACTTTGAATTTTCAACATTTCTGGTGGTATTGAATAAACCCCCATGGGTGTAAAAAGGGTCCCCAAAGAGGTGCAAAGGATACTACCTTCCCTAGATCTAAAGTCACTCTCAATGACAGTCAAAATAAAGAACACTGCTGACAGTGTAGAACCTGCTTGGGACTCTCCCTCCCTCTCTCTCTGCCCCTCCCCATGTGCTACGCTCACGCTTGTACATTCTCTCTCACAAAATAAATAAATACACTTTAAAAAAGAACTTTCATAGGGGTGCCTGAGTGGCCCAGCCAGTGTCAGACTTCAGCTCAGGTCATGATCTTGCAGTCTATGAGTTCGAGCCCCTTGTTGGGCTCTGTGCGGCGGGCTCAGAGCCTGGAGCCTGCTTTGGATTCTGTGTCTCCCTCTCTCTCTGCCCCTCCCCTGCTCATGCTCTGTCTCTCTCTGTCTCAAAAATAAATAAAAACATTTAAAAAAAATTAAAAATGAACTTTCACCCTTTGCTGGCTCCTGCTAGTTTTTCTAGGAACCCCTCTGCAGGCTCTGATATCTACCAGAGTTTCCTCTTGACTGTTTCATGGAGTAATGTAGCAGTGTTATCAGAAAATCCCTCAGTTTCAACAACTCTAAGAGAGGCCTATTTGGGTGTCCTCCTTTGAAGGTAAATACAGGGGTGTCTATAAGGCCATTAATGTGGTAGAGTTTTGTTTATCATTGTGCAGTCTTTTCAGAGTGGAAAAACAATTCAGACTGAGGATGAGTGGAATGAGTATTCCAAGGAGGAAAGAGCGGAGCAGTAGGAGTTACATCAGTCTTTTGTTTGGGGTACTTCTTCTATCTTTAATTTTTCATTAGCCTTTTGCAATGAATCTTTTAATGAAACAACTTGGGAATTTTGAAACCTTTTGGAGGCTTCTGCTTGCCAATTAAAACAGGTATCTCATTCTGTTTAATTTGGGAATCCTTGCTTCCAAGTGCATTTCTTTTTTTTTTTTTCTTTCACTGTTTATTTATTTTTGAGAAAGAGAGAGAGAGAGAGAGGGAGGGAGAGAGAGAGCATGAGTAGGGGAGGGGCAGAGAGAGAGGGAGACACAGAATTCGAAGTAGGCTCCAGGCTCTGAGCTATCAGCACAGAGCCCGAAGCAGGGCTTGAATTCAGGGACTGTGAGATCATGACCTGAGCTGAAGCTGGACACTTAATCGACTGAGCCACCCAGGAGCACGCCAAGTGCATTTCTTAAATGATATTATCTCATTGGAATGTTCCCATAACAGCAATTGTATTTCTAGGTTGTAATTCCCTCGAAGGCTGACAGCAGTTTGGTAGGATTCTAGGTGCAAATGAAGTTAACCCATATTTCTGTCCAGCCATATGTAGCTGCAAATGGGGTGTAACTCATATTTCCGTCTGGCCTTATTTTGGAACCCCAACCTGATGGTTACCCAGCCAAGTTCTTCAGGACACAAAACAAGCTTAGGAAGATTGTGCCATTGTTGCAAGACACCTGCAACTGCCAGGACTATAGTTCTTAGACATAAAGTAAGCCAGGTGTGCCAGAAGGTGGCATGCTTGACTATTTAGAATTTAAAGATCCCGTTAGCAAGCCTTTGGGTTTCCGGAGCTGAACTAATCCTTAAAAGGGACTTCAGGTTGGGGCTGTTGGGTTGGGGATCATGCATATTTTACAGTTCTATACAGTACCTTACTGTATAGAAGTTTTCTTGAGGTTGATGGGTGAACTTGTGTCAATCTAACCTACTCTGTGATCAACTTCTTCTATTTTCTTGAGGTGGTGAGCGCTCTAACACCCTTTAAATGCTCAACCTGCACCGACCAATTTTTGCAGTTTTTTGGCATCTTGAGATCTCTGACAGCAATAGCTTTTATCTACACAAAACAAGACAAACATGTGCACCTTAATGTATCAGCAACAACCAAGAGATGTTACTGTGTCCTGGCCAAAAGAAGGCCCTGTGCTCACCACCACCAATTCTTGATGGGTGGGAACCTTGCTGGGGTTTTCCAGCAATTCCAAGGAAATTGTGGTCTGAAAGGCTAGGGATTTGGCTCTGGGCAGACCCTTTTGTCAGCTCAGTTGGGCTCCAGGCAAAACTGCCAGCCCTGGGCATAACCTTCTGGCAGCTCAAGCTAACCCACCCTGTAAAGGAAAGCCAATTAGACTGAGGGAGCTTGAATGCACAAAGAGCAGAGCTCAGAACCAAGAGGGAACTTACCCACAGCCCTCAGAAATAGCGAGAAAGACAGTGAATTCAAAGGGTGTGCGGGATACCATGCCTGCTTCTCTTTGTCCCTGAATGCTGCTGGAAATTCACTTTGGATCTTGTTGCTGCCTGCCACCCAATCTGTTTAATAACAAAAACTTTAACCGAGTAAATTTTAAGTTCTAATTGGCTTTATTAGTCAATTCATGAATCAGGCAGCATCCCATCTAGCAAGCAGGGGGTGGGGTGGGGGTGGGGGGTGGGCTCCAAAAAGCTACAGCAAAAGAAAGATTTTTTTTTTTTTTAGTGTTTATTTACTTTTGAGAAAGAGAGAGACAGAACGTGAGCAGGGGAGGGGTAGAGAAAGATGGAGACAGAATCTGAAGCAGGTTCCAGGCTCCAAGCTGTCAGCACAGAGCCCAACGCGGGGCTCAAACTAAAAAAACCACGAGATCATGACCTGAGCTATAGTTGGACACTTAGCCAACTGAGCCACCCAGGTGCCCCAGAAAAAGAAAGATTTTTAAAGGTAGAGAGGGAGTGTAAAAAAGGAAATTATTAGCAAAAAAAAAAAAAAAAAAAAAAAAAAAAAATCCATTGTTTTAGGCAAAATTGCCACACTATGGGAAATTTGCCTATCAGTAAATTTCTTAGTGCTGATGGAAAATTCCCATGTTGACTGGCTAAGGGTTACATTTCTGGGGTTTGAAACTATTAGGCCATGTATTATTAAGTCTTGGTTTACTAATTGGGCCACCATTTGGAGCCTTTGGTTTTCTTTCCTTTCTTTCTTTTTTTCTTTCTTTTTTTTTAAATTTTATTTATTTTTAAGGCAGAGAGAGACAGAGCATGAGTGGGGATGGGGCAGAGAGAGAGAGGGAGACACAGAATTGGAAGCAGTTTCCAGGCTCTGAGCTGTGAGCACAGAGCCTGACACGGGGCTTGAACTCACAAACTGTGAGATCATGACCTGAGCCGAAGTCGGACGCTTAACCAACTGAGTCACCCAGGCGCCCCATCTTTCTTTCTTTTTTTTTTTTTTTAAAGATTTTACTTTAATTTTATTTATTTATTTATTTATTTATTTACTTACTTACTTACTTACTTACTTAAGAGAGAGAGAGAGTGTCAGGGAGGGAGAGAGAGAATTTAAAGCAGGATATAGGCCCAGGCAGAGCCTGATGTGGGGCTTTATCTCAGGACCAGGAGATCATGACCCTCAGGTCATGATCAGTTGGCTTAACCAACTGAGCCACTTAGGTGCCCTAAGATTTTATTTTTAAGGAATCTCTACACCCAATGTGGGGCTCAAACTTCCAGCCCAGAGATCCAGAATCTCATGCTCCACTCACTAAGCCAGTCAGGCACCCATCTTTTTAACAACATACAGCAATATTATAAGGACCAAAACTCCATCTGAAGAATACTTTGTCACTAACCATCAATTCTTCCAGCCATACCTTAATCTGAACCTGTGTCTACCATTAGGTTGAATAAGTCTAATCCTCTCTAAGTGACCAGGAATTTGTAACTTAGGAATTAAATTCCCCTCCCCTTACCCGATTCCTCCATCTACTATAGCAACCATACATCTAGGGAAAGATGGTCTGTACTTCCTACTTAAGCTATTATAGGAAATCAAAGTCAAGGTCAGAGTTTCAACACCCCCCCCCCCCCACAACCAGCTGGTAAATCCTTGAGATTCTCTAAGTTCTAGCTCTCTCATCCAGACAGAAAGAGTACAATCAAGAAAATCCTCAAAAACCTGAAACAGCTAATTTTTCTCTCTCCCACAGTTTCTTTACTGGTACATGCTGGTTAAGGGTTTCATACAACCTAAATACAACATTCTTCTTTAAATTGTCTTGTCACTGTTTGGTTACACTGTATCAAATACAACTAAGCATTGGCCCTATCCCTGTTTTTTGTCTCAGAGTATCCAATATAAACCACACGCTACTCAGAATACAACATTTAAAAAAAAATTAACAGCTTTATAAAAAGCAATACATATACTTCTATATACATATAGAAGTAAGGAAAGATTATAAAGTGCTTTCACATAAGGCCCAGTGATCCCCTTTCCAGAATACAAAAAATTACTTCTGATTATATCCAGGGCACTTTAACTTAAAAAGAAAAAAAAAACACTTTAATTTTATTCTGCAAGGACCTTCTATGTCTCTTAAATCTAATCCCAACTATTCATATATATTAGTTTATACTCTACATGGAGAAACCCCCAAGTTTTCTACTTACCAAGGCCACTACTGGTATAGGCACACCAAATATCTCTTCATCCACTGATCCAAAATGGTGGCTTCAAATAAAATTAATTAAAAAGTCAGTTATAGCTCTAAAAATATTAATTCTAAAATTTGGCAAATTGATTTTCACATAGGCCAAAAAATTATATAATGGACACACAAGCATCTCAAACAAATAATAAAATGCTTTCCCTACTAAAGCAAAATTTTGCTGGTTTCTGTATCCGATGTCCATTAATACCTCGTATCCCTCACAGGAGGCAGGAGAGACAGTGGTATTGAAAGCAGGGAGGTCAGGAGCCCACTCCAACACATCTGAGTATAAAAACATATCATCAGAATCCAAGCTAAATGATACAACAATTAGTGATTGAAAAGGAAGGGAAAAAACCCTTACCTTAAAAGGGTCAAATAGCCCAGTTGCACTGGCATTTGAAAAATCCGTGGCAAATTCAGAACCTAAATTTACATTGAAATAATATATTATCTGATGGTATCAATCAACAACTATCCCTAGTTTATAAATTAGACCTTTGGCCTCAAAATCATTCCAAAATGTCTATTTCCAGGACAAGGTCTCCAAAGGAATTTCCCACTTAATCTTTTTGAACTTTTAGAGTTTACAAAAGTACTTTCAAATACACTGTCACATCATGATCCCCAGCTTCAGGATGAGGAAAGGGGTTCAAAGATGCAACGTGATTGCCTAGAGTGACCCAGCTGCAAAGTGGCACATCTGGTATTGAACTCATGTTACCACTTTTGAAATTAAGACTGTTCCTCCACCTTCTATTTGAGGGTTCATCACAATTTAAATATCACCCTCCTTGGGGTGCCCGGGTGGCTCACTCATTTGAGCGTCCGACTTTGGCTCAGGTCATGATCTCGTGGTTTATGAGTTTGAGCCCCACATCAGGCTGCCTGCTGTCAGCACGGAACTTGCTTCTGATCCTCTGTCCCCCTCTCTCTCTGTATCTCCCCTGCTTGTGCTCTCTCTCTCTCAAAAATAAATAAAACATTAAAAAAATAAAAAATAAAAATCATCCTCTTACAAATTCAAAATTAAGGTAACTTTACTACTGCATGGAGTTACTGGGGTACCAAAAAGCAATGTATTTGGGATACAGGAAGGAAAAAAAGGAACCTCTATTTTTTTTAGGTGAATCATTTCTGTCATTTCTAGCAGTCAAATTTCATTACTTGTTGTGGAGGAGGGGTGGAATCCTTGGGTGGCTCAGTTGGTAAAGCATCTGACTCTTGATTTCAGCTCAGGTCATGATCTCATGGTTTCTGAGTTTGAGCCTCACATCAGGCTCTGCATTGACAGTTCGGAGCTTGCTTGGGATTCTCTCTCTCCTTCTCTCTCTCTGCCCCTCCCCGGCTTGCTCACCCACAATAAACAAACATTAAAAAAATTTCAAATCATGGGAATCTACTCTCGAAGCCAAAACTACAGTGTATACACTGTATGTTAGCTAACTTGCCAATAAATTATTAAAAAAAAAGTAAATAAGTAAAAAAAAAATTTCAGTCACTGGAGACAGATCTATCAGATCATCTTTACCTTTTGTGAGCTTGTGTAACAACCAGGTATCAATAGTCCCAAAGCAGCAATTATCTTCTTCAACTGCCTTTTGCACCTTGAAAACACAATGGCACAAAACTGACTCAAAACGGTTAAATTATTGGGGCGCCTGGGTGGCTCGGTCAGTTAAGCGTCCAACTTCGGCTCAGGTCATGATCTCGCTGTCCGTGAGTTCGAGCCCCACGACGGGCTCTGTGCTGACAGCTCAGAGCCTGAAGCCTGTTTCAGATTCTGTGTCTCCCTCTCTCTCTGCCCCTCCCCCGCTCATGCTCTGTCTCTCTCTCTCTGCCAAAAATAAATAAACATTAAAAAAAAATTTAAAAAAAAAAGGTTACATTATTAAGTACACAATTAAAGGCCAAAGAATAAATACAATATAATCCCTTTTTTTTTTTATAAGAATGAATATATACAGGGGTGCCTGGGTGGCTCAGTCAGTTGAGCATGTGACTCTTGGTTTCAGCTCAGATCCTGATCTCATGGTTTGTGAGATCAAGCCCTGCACTGGGATTCTCTCTCTCTCTCCCTCTGCCCCTCTCCCCTGCTCATGCTCTCTCTATAAAAAAAAAAAAAAAAAGAAAAGAAAAAAAAAAAAGAAAATTTTTAAAAAAAAGGAATGAATATATACATAAAGAAACTATTTTTAAAATATACATCAAACAGTTCTAAGCAATTACTATAAGGTATAAAAGGCTTTAATTTCACATGAAGCATGTATTTTTGTGATGAATAAACAAATAAACTTTGTTCATCACAGAAGTATATATATATATATATATATATATATATATACATTTTTTTAAACATAAGAATAGGTTTAACTATAAGAGGTCTAAAACAGGGGATGGTACACTATGACCACAGTTCAAATACAACCCATTGCCTAACTCTGTAC
This sequence comes from Panthera leo, assembly GCF_018350215.1. Taxonomy (NCBI): domain Eukaryota; kingdom Metazoa; phylum Chordata; class Mammalia; order Carnivora; family Felidae; genus Panthera; species Panthera leo. The sequence goes on along the minus strand of NC_056687.1, from coordinate 121,080,012 downwards.
AGCAAGTTAAGAATGGTTTTTAAATATTATAATTTTTTTTTTTAAAGAATACTTTGTGACATATGGAAAGTACATGACATTCAAATTTCAGTGTCCACAGATAAAATTTTACTGGAACACAGCTATGCTCACCTGTTTATGTATCATCTATGGCTGTTTTCACACTACAATAGCAGAGTAGTTATGACAGAAACCTCATGGCCTTCAAAGTTTAAATTATCACTAACTGGCATGTTACAGAAAAAATCTGCTAACCCTTAGTGTAAAGCATGCCACAGAAAACAAAAGTATCAAAAGCTCTTTAAAATACCTAATAGAGAAAATGAAATGCTTATTGAAATATCATTATTACTATTTTTTAAAGAGGCTCTATGCCCAACATGGGGCTCGAATTCACGACCCTGAGATCAAGCATCTCATGCTCTTCCAAATGAGCCAGCCAGGTGCCCCCAATATATTATTTATTTTCAAGATATTATTAACATAGTAGAAACAGTGCCCTGCATCACACTTTACCACCTCTCTCTTATTTGTCCATCAAGACTAGCATTTCCTGGCTTTGCCAAACTTGTCATCCAATGGCTATATTCCGTGTGGCCATTATCTCACAACGTCATTACTTCCCTACTAGAGCCTAAGCTACTTAAGAGCAGGAACTAAATTGCATTCATATTTATAAGCGCAACACCTAGGAGGGTTCCTGGCATATAACAGATGTTTAAAAAATGCTTCCTAAATAAATGAGATAAAAAGAATGACAAATGAATACACTTACGGATGGATTATATGTTAAGAGTAGAAAGGATCAATAAAATGAAAATGACATAAATTCCAAAAAAAGAAGTCACTTGTAGATTGTTTGTAACAAGTATTTTGAAGATTCAAGTTTTGTAAAACTTAAGTATGGAGTGCTTAAAGTAATATTACTTTATTTCAAACTCTCTTTAAATTTAGAAATTGTGATTCTAAAATTTGTTCCAGATTAGACAAAGGTTAATCTGTATTTCAGTGAGTAGCAACAATGCCTGGAAAGTAGTAAATTCATCTGTTCATTCAAAAAATGTTTGAGAGCCCAGTCCTCTGATAGGTAGTAGGTCGATACGAGGCTATGAAGACAGAGTTGATATTAGGGCTTCCCAAGGTAGGAGGATCAAGGTCAACTCTCCATGCTTTGGGAGAAGACTCCAAATGCCTCTACTCTATGAATAAGAGTAAACCAGAAAGACAGGTTCTCACAGGAACTGAAACTCAGTTTTAAATCATCTCAGTCACTAAACTGGATTGAGGTAATCCTGGTGTCTAGAAAAATGGAAGAAACATAAATCTTATCCAGAGCAAGAAAATGCTATGTTAAGGCTCTCATAATTTCTACACACAATTTTCCAAATACTATGTCTAGCTGATATACATACACATGCATACAAATAAGTAACTAGGCTCACCGAACTCATCAAGTTGTATATATTAAATATGTTCAGCTTTTTGTATGTTAATCATACATCCATAAAGTATTTTAAATTTAAAAGAAATGAAATAATCAGGCCTCTGAGGAAACAAGAGAACGTGAAAATAAAAGAGAGAGAAAGACAGAGTCCATGGGGCTACACATACTAGAATAGTCATGGACTTTAAAATACCATGCTAATTATGTAAAGAAAAAAGTTCTAGAACTAAAAAAATTAAGAACTTCATGGATGGGTTTTAACAGCACATTAGAAGCAACGTAAGAGAGAATAGATATGAGAGAGAGGTTAGAAGAAAATATCCAGAATGAAGTACAAAGAGACAAAAGAATGGAAAATATGAAAGAGTGAGAGACAAAGGGTATTTAATGAGAAGGCCCAACATGCATATAATCAAATTTTCTAGAAGGAAAGGAGATAAAGAGAATGGACTAGAAATGCCCTTTGAAAATAATGGCTGTAAAATTTTAAAAGCAACAGAAGATACCAAGGAATAAACTCAAGACACCCTACAAACCTCAAGTAGGTTGCCACTCTTAGACAATAGGTGCAGAAAATGTATTTAATAAATTTAACATCCACTAATAATAAAGAGTCTTAGAAGGGGGGCCTGGGTGGCTCAGTCGGTTAAGCATCTCACTTCAGCTTAGATCATGATCTCACAGCTCACAAGTTAGAGCCGTGCATCAAGCTGTGTGCTGACAGCTCGGAGCCTGGAGCCTACTTCGGATTCTGTGTCTCCCTCTCTCTCTGCCCCTTCCCCGCTTGTGCTCTGTCTCTGTCTCCCTCAAAAATAAATAAACATTAAAAAAATTTTTTTAAAAGAGTCTTAGCAAACTAGGAATAAGAGAGAATTTCCTTAATTTGAGAAAGGTTATCTTTTTTTTTTTATGTTTATTTTTTGAGAGAGAGAGAATGCACGAGAATGGAAGAGGGACAGAGAAGGGGACAGGGGATCTGAAGCAGGCTCTGCACCAACTGCAGCAAGCCTGATGTGGGGCCTGAACTCATGAACTGTGAGATCATGACCTGAGCTGAAGTCAGACACTCAACCGACTAAGCTATCCAGGCATGAGAAAACCTAGTACATGGGCACCTAGGTGGCTTGGTTGGTTAAGCATCTGACTCTTGATTTCAGCTCAGGTCATGATCTCACAGTTCGTGGGCTTGAGCAGTGTGTTGGGCTCTGCACGGACAGCACAGAGCCTGCTTAGGATTCTCTCTTCTTCTCTCTTTGCCCCTCCCGCATGCACACTCTCTCTCCCAAAATAAGTAAGTATTTAAAAAGAAAAAAGAAAAAAAGACTTACTACAAATTCTTACTAAATGGTGAAATGTTTAAAGCTTTTGTTCCAAGATCAGGAATGAATGAGAAAAGAATGTATGTGACCATCCCTTCTAGTCAATATATCCTAGAAGTCCTTGTCAATGTTTAAAAGGAAAAGGCATATTTCTATAACATCTTGTTATGTTAAAGAACTGCAAATTAAACCAGTGAGACGCTACTTCACACCTATTAGAATGGCTAAAATCCAAAACTGGTATCAAATGTCAACAAGGATGTGGCCCTCTCTTTCACTGTTGGTAGGGGTGTAAAACAGTACAGTCACTTTGGAACACAGATTGGCATTTTCTTACAAAGCTAAACATAGTCTTACCATTGGATCCAGCAATTGCACACCTAGGTATTTACCCAAATAGGTTGAAATTTATGTTCATACAAAACCTGCACAAAAATGTTTATAGCAACTTTATTCACAAGTGCCAAAAATTAGAACCAGAAGTGTCCTTCAACAAGTGAATGGATAAACAAATTGTAACAATCTAGGCCATGAAACACTAATCAGTGACAAAAAGAAATGCACTACCAAGCCACAAAAAGACATGGAAAAACCACTGTCTTTATATTTCTTCCCTTCTGCTCCTGTGAGTTCAGTTTGCCATCTTTTGCCAGTGTCTTAAGGTACAATGTTAGATGCTTTGTTAATATAGTCTCTATACATGGGGAACCTGGGTGGCTCAGTCTGCTGAGTGTCTAACTTTTGATTTCAGCTTAGGTCATGATCTCACAGTTTCTAAGACTGAGCCCTGCATCAGGCTCTGTGCTGACAGTGTGGAGCCTGCTTGAGATTCTCTCTCTCTCCCTCCCCCCGCCACTCTCAAAATAAATACATAAACTTTAAAAATTAAAAAAATAAAAAATATATATAGTCCCTATACATAATAGTCTTGCTATTAATTTCTATTTAAACACTGATCTTGGTGCAACACATAATTTGGTATGTTTTCATTTTCATTCATCTCAAAGTATTTTCTAATTTCTCTTAGGATTTCTTCTTTTACCTACTGGTTATTTAAAAGTACATTGTTTGGGGGCACCTGGGTGGCTCAGTCAGTTGAGCGTCTGACTTCGGCTCAGGTCATGATCATGCGTTCATGGTTTCGAGACCTGTATTGGACTCTGGACTGACAGCTCAGAGCCTGGAGCCTGCTTTGGATTCTGCGTCTCCCTCTCTCTCTGCCCCTCCCCTGCCCACACTCTCTATCTCTCAAAAAATTAAAAAAAAAAAAAAAAAAAAAGTTAAAATTTTTGTAAAGTACACTGTTTGATTTCCATATATTTTTGAACTCTCCACATTTTTCTGCTAATTATGTTTAATTATGTTTTTAAGGATTTTATTTTATTTTAGCGTTTATTTATTTATTTTGAGAAAGAGAGAAAGAGAGCAAGCACGAGCAGGGGAGGGGCAGAGATTCCCAAGCAGGCTTCACGCTGACAGAGGACAGCCCAATGTGGGGCTTGAACTCACCAACTGTGAGATCAAGCCCTGAGCCAAAACCAAGAGTCAGACACTTAACCAACAGAGCCACCCAGGCGCCCCATAAGGATTTTATTTTTAAGTAACCTACACCCAACGTGGGGCTTTAACGCACAACCCTGAGATCAAGAGTCACATGCTCTACCTACTAGGCCAGCCAGGAGCCCCATATCTGTTATGTTTAATTTCATTCATTATCAGAGAAATATTTTGTATAATTTCAGTCCTTTTAAATTTATTAAGGCTTACATACAGAGAAAGACAGATACCATATGGTTTCACTCTTATGTGGATCCTGAGAAACATAACAGAAACCCATGGGGGAGGGGAAGGAAAAAAAAAAAAAAAAAAAAAGAGGTTAGAGTGGGAGACAGCCAAAGCATTAGAGACTGTTAAAAACTGAGAACAAACTGAGGGTTGATGGGGGGTGGGAGGGAGGGCAGGGTGGGTGATGGGTATTGAGGAGGGCACCTTTTGGGATGAGCACTGGGTGTTGTATGGAAACCAATTTGACAGTAAATTTCATATATTAAAAAAAAAAAAAAAGAGAAAAAATAAATAAATAAAAGAGCTTGTAGGGGTACAAGTGAAAAAAAAAATAAATAAATAAATTTATTAAGGCTTGTATTATGGTGTAGCATGTGATCTATCCTGGAGAACATTCCATGTACTCTTAAGAATGTATATTCCGTTGTTACTGGAGATCTCTATAAAAGGTCTAGTTAGCTTATACTGTTGTCCAAGTTTTCTATTTCTTTGTTGAGCTTCTGTCTAGTTGTTTTATCCATTATTAAAAGTGGAGTGTTGAAGTCTCCAACTATTACTGTTGAATTGTCTATTTTCCTCTTCAATTCTGTCAATTTTTGCTTCATTTGTTTGAGGCACTGTTACTACATACATATATGTTTATAATTGTTATATATTTCTGATGGATTGACTTATCATTACAAAATGTCCTTCTTTATCTCTAATAACATTTTTTGTTTTAAAGTCTATTTTGGGGTGCCTGGGTGGCTCAGTTGGTTGAGCATCCGACTTCGGCTCAGGTCATGATCTCCTGGTTTGTGAGTTTGAGCCCCACGTCGGGTTCTCTGCTGACAGCTCAGAGCCTGGAGCCTGCTTTGGATTCTGTGTCCCCCTCTCTCTCTGCCCTTCCCCTGCTCGCACTCTGTCTCTCTCTGCCTCTCAAAAATAAAGAAACATAATAAAAAAAATTTTTTTTTAAAAGTCTATTTTGCTGGATATTAGCATAGCCACTTAGTTTATGATGCTGTTTGCATGAGAGATCTTCTCCATCCTTTTACTTTTTAATGATTTGTATTTTTGAATCTAAAGTGTTTCTCCTATAGACAGCATGCAGTTGGATCTTCTTTTTTATCAGTCTAAAATCACAATGAGAAAGTACCAGAATGGCTAAAATAATAAAAAAAACCTGATAGTATCAATTATGATGGTAAATGAAATAAGAAGTCCTCTCATTGACTGATAGTGGGTATGTGAATTGTCAAAAACTGTGGGAAACTTTTTAACACTATCCACTAAAGGTGAAGATACACATATCCATTCATGCCCTAAAAATTCCATTCCCATGTATAGATGTAACAGAAATGCATTTATATGTACTTCAAAGACAGTATTAGTCATAATTGCCCCAAACTAGAAATAACTCAAAAGGACATGAACAGAAGGGATAAACAGATAGAGATATAATCATATATTGAACACCAAATAGCAATGAAAATGTAAGAAAATTAATTTACACCCAATATGGGTATATTTCATAAATATAATATTAAACAAAAGGAGTCAGACACAAAAAAATAAACACGGATTCCATTTATACAAAATTCAAAAAAAATTCAGGTAAAACAAAAAGATAGTGTTAAGAAAGAAACATATAAGTCAAAAAGTAAAAGTGGAAAGAAAATCTGATACACAGTTTCATAATGTTCTGTTTCTTGATTTAAATAGTGCTACACAGGTGTTTGCTTCACAGTGTATCACTGGGTGGTATAGTTTTGTTTTGTTCCATTTTCTATTATGTGTTATGACTCACAATAAAAAGGTTTAAAAAAAAACCGAGTAAAGATTCCTTGTATTCTATCCCAATATGTAGTGGACACCTAATTTTCCCTGAAATAATCAAATTATTATCTTTATTCCTTTAATTTTCTCTTTCCTGTAGTCCATACACACACACAAACACAGGCACACACAATCTTTCCTTACCTCAACCAGGTTCTGTAAAATCCAGGCCAATCTCAAAGAAACATGCTGGTTTGTGAAACTGAACATACTGACTGCAAAAAATCGTTTACTTCTAGTGAAAAAGTGTAGCACTCGGCAGGAGCTCTGTATTAGCTGTTAAAAAAAAAAGATATTTTAGGAAAATGCACTTAATGGTGTTTGATATTTCTATATTAATTCTACACATATGAAAACAAACCCAATAACAAATCATTCAACTACGTCTAGTGTTCTCAGCACCTAAGAACATGGAGTAAAGCAATGTTACCCCAAGTGGACATTTGTATTCTAACATACGAGATATAACACATCTACTATGTCCTTCTTTAATAAACACAAAAAGCTCAAGTCTTTTATTTTATTATTATTATTATTTTTAATGTTTATTTATTCTTGAGACAGAGACAGAGCGTGAACAGGGAGGGGCAAAGAAAGAGGGAGTCACAGAATCTGAAACAGGCTCCGAGCTGTCAGCACAGAGCTGGACGCAGGGCTTGAATCCACGAACTGTGAGATCATGACCTGAGCCTAAGTTGGATGCTTAACCGACTGAGCCACCCAGGCACCCCTCAAGATAAAGTCTTAAAAAAAAAAAAAAAAAAAAAAGGGAAAGGGATGCCTGGCTGGCTCAGTGAGCAAAGCATGAGATTCTTGATCTCGGGTAATGGCTTTGAGCACCACACTGGGTACAAAGATTACAAAAAAAAAAAACAAAAAAAAACAAAACAAAACTTAAAAAATATAAAAGAAAAAGAAAAGAAAAGGGGGAGAGTCAAGGGATAGGCTATATTCCTATATGAAATATATTTTGAATGAGGTTACTATTAACCCATAAGGGAAATTTCCCTACACACTAAGTACCTAAAATTGGGATATATGATTTCACTGAACACTACCTATACTTAACAAAATCAAACATGAAATATATATAGTTTTAAATTTGCTTCTTAGTAAGCAAAATCTTTAGTTAAAAAGAAAAAGCCTCTCACAGAAAACCTGCTTTGAGTTTTAAGGTTTGTAAGACATAGTAAAAAAAAAAATCAAAAACAAAAACTCTATCCTGCCACCTACTACAAGAATGCCAATGGACAATTCAACTTCTGAAACTGATGTTTTAAAGAATATTCACTTATAGAGAATTTACTGCCTTCTTGCATTTTTCCCACTGTTATTACTCACCCCTCCCCTAAAAAATAAATATAAAGGTTTGGGTTTATTTACTAAAATAATAAGTGTAACAATCAAGAAAATGTATAGACTCAATTCTCTCTACATTTTAGTTTTGTCCTTTGTTTTTTAAGTTTATTTATTTTGAAAGAGAAGGAAAGAGAGAGCGGGGGAGGGGCAGAGAGAGAGAGGGAGGGAGAGAGAGAGAATCCCAAGCAGGCTCCTCACTGTCAGCACAGAGCCTGATGTGGAGCTCAAACTCATGAACCCATGAGATCATGACTTGAGCCAAAATCAAAAGTCAGGCGGCATTCAACCTACTGACCCATCCAGGCATCCCTTGAACTTTTTTTTTCCTTTTCGTTTTGCTGAAAAGTTCTACTCTTAGCAAATTTTAATTATATAATACAGTGTTATTAATTATAGTCATGTAATACATTAGATTCTCAGACCTTATTCATCTTATAACTGAAAGTTATAGCTCTTTTAACTTCCCTTTCATCTCATTCAGTGCTCAAACTTCCTGTGTTTCTACATATTTTGCACTGTTTATTAAAAGATAAGATGTCCTTGGGGCGCCTGGGTGGCTCAGTCAGTTAAGCGTCCGACTTCAGCTCAGGTCATGATCTCATGGTCCGTGGGTTCAAGCCCCGCGTTGGACTCTGTGCTGACAGCTCAGAGCCTGGAGCCTGTTTCAGATTCTGTGTCTCCCTCTTTCTCTGACCCTCCCCTGTTCATGCTCTCTCTGTCTCAAAAATAAATAAATGTTTAAAAAAAAAAAAAGATAAGATGTCCTTGGGACGCCTGGGTGGCTCAGTGGGTTGAGTGTCCGACCTCGGTTCAGGTCATGACCTCATGGTTGGTGAGTTCAAGCCCAGCATCGGGCTCTGTGCTGGCAGCTCGGAGCCTGGAGCCTGCTTCAGATTCTGTGTCTCCCTCTCTCTCTGCTCCTCCCCTACTCATGCTCTGTCTCTCTCTCTCTCAAAAATAAACAAACACTAAAAAAAAATTTTTTTTAATTTAAAAAAAGACAAGACGTCATTAAAGTATTTAAAGGGACGACCCATAATCCTCTCTCTGATGTGTTATATGTTAACGAATGCCTCAAACTGAAAGAGGTTTTTCTTCCCTAAGAACACTATACTTTCCTCTATTTAAAAAATTAGATTTCATATCCTTCTATTAAAAGGTATCTTCTATTAAAATGCAGATACCCGGGGTGGGGGAGCACACAAAAAGTATTAAGAGTTCTAACACCTGTACTTTTTTTTTTTTAAGTTTATTTATTTATTTTGAGAAAGAGAGAGCACACGCAAGTGGGGGAGGGGCAGAGAGAGAGGGAGAGAGACAATCCCAAGCAGGCTCCGTGCTGTGGGCACAGAGCCCAAAGTGGGGCTCAACCCCATGAACTGTGAGATCATGACCTGAGCCGAAATCAAGAGCCAGACACTTAACTGAGTCACCCAGGCACCCCTAACACCTGTACTTTCATATAACATACGAACAATTAGCATTTTGTTCTTACATTTAACAAATATTTATTGAGTACCTTCTATGTACCAAGGAACTGTGCTAGTCCTTGAGAAACTAGAGTGAACAATATAGGCAGAGTCCCTGCCTTCTTGAAATTTACATTCTAATGGGAAGAGAAAGACAAGTAATCAAATCAATAAATGAGATAATCTAAGAAGACACCGTAAAATAAACCAATATTGAAGGGTACCACCAAAAAAACAACAAAGAATCCTGTTAGCTAAATTACAATGAAATGCTAAGATATAATTGATGGTTAAACTGATTTTAAAAATTGATGGTTAAGAATACATCCTGCTTGGGGCGCCTGGCTGGCTCAGTTGGTGGAATGTGTGACTCCTGGCCTAGGGGTTGTGAGTTCAAGCCCCATGTTGGGTGTGGAGATTAATTAAAAATAAAATCTTACAAAAATATATCCTGCTTAAAATCACCCCTTTTAAATTAGAAAAAAAAAGTATGTCTTATAATTCACACATTGCTGGGGGGAAGGTAAATGATGCAGCCACCCTGGAAAAAGTTTTCTGACAGTTTCATATAAAACAAAACATGCAATTACCATTTGACCTAGCAATTAATTGTACCTTTGGGGTATTATCCTAGAGAAATGAACACTTACGTTCACATAAATGTCTGTACACAAATGTTCAAAACAGGGGTGCCTGGCTGGCTCAGTCGGTTAAGCGTCCGACTTCGGCTCAGGTCATGATCTCACGATTTGTGGGTTCGAGCCCCGTGTCGGGCTCTGTGCTGACAGCTCAGAGCCTGGAGCCTGCTTCAGATTCTGGATCTCCCTCTCTCTCTGACCCTCCCCCATTCATGCTCTGTCTCTCTCTGTCTCAAAAATAAATAAACATTTAAAAAAATAAAAAAATAAATAAAATAAAAAAAACCACAAATGTTCAAAACAGCCCTATTTGTAATAGCCAAAAACTGGGATTTCACAGATGTCCTTAAAAAACAGGTAGTGCATCTGTACCCCTGAATACAACACAGCAATAAAAAGAAACAATCTACTGATTCAGGTACAACTTGGATTCTCCAGGGAATTACACTAAGTGAAAAAAGCAAATCCCAAAGGTTTTATACTGCATCATTCTAGGTATATAATATTTTTGAAGTCAGAAAATATTTTTAATGGAGGACAGATTACTGGTTGTGAGGAGTGATGGATGGGAAGAGGCTGGAGAGGTGCACAGGACAGAGATGGCTGTGGTTATAAAAGGGCAACATAAGGGGCCCCTGGGTGGCTCAGTCGGTTAAGCGTCCGACTTCACCTCAGGTCATGATCTCACGGTCTGTGAGTTCAAGCCCCATGTCTGGCTCTGTGCTGACAGCTCAGAGCCTGGTGCCTGCTTCAGATTCTGTGACTCCCTCTCTCTCTGCCCCTCCCCTGCTCATACTCATGCTCATGCTCTGTCTCTCAAAAAATAAACATTAAAAAATTTTTTTAAATAAAAATTTTTTTAAAAATAATAAAAGAGCAACATGAGGGACCTTTGTAATGATGGTACAGTTCAGCGTCCCGACTGTGGTGGTGGTCATACGAACATATAAAAGAACTGTACAGAAGTCAGAACACGCCCACATACAAACAGAAAAGAATACAAGTAAAATAGGGAAATCTGAATATGATCTACAGATTGTATCAATGTCAGTATCCTGGTTGTGATGCTATACTCCAGTTTTGTAAACTGTTACCATTGAGAGAACCTGCAAAGCCTATAAGGGATCCCTGTATTATTTTTTACAACTGCATGTGAATCTATAATTATCTCAATTAAAATTTCAGTTGAAAAAATTATACGTCTCAAAATCTGTGAAATATGGTAAGTGCTGTGAAAGAAAGAAAGGGCGGTTTGAAACAGACTGGAGTCGGGGAAGGGGGTCATGCTACTCTATATAAATAAGATGGCAGGAAAGGCCTCACACAGAGGAGGTGGCAGGTGAGCTGGGCCCAGAAGGATGAGAAGAATCCAGTCATGATGGCAGGAGAGCCCCTTGCAGGTCTGAAGGTCTTAAGGTGAGAGGCTGCTTGGGTGCTACAAGAACAAAAGCAGGCTGGCAAAGCTGGAGCCAGATCCTTAGCAGCTTCAGGGAGGAAGGGGTCTGGGAAATGGTCAGAGTTGTCGACAGAGCTGATCCATGGTAGGGAGTTAAGATTTAGTGCTAAAAGCAAAGAGAAGCCTTAGCAATCATTAAGCAAGAATCAGAACAACAGTGAGAGGAAGCATGGCTGCTGGAAAGACTGGAGGAAAACAATGGTGCCAGGAGATTGCCAACACACTTTAATTACTTCATCAAGTTGCTTGGAGCTAGCCTTGGCTAAACTGACAACTTTGGTGCCATTTCTGGCACATACACCCTAAACATTTCCAGGAGCCTCAATCAATAAACCATAAGGATCTGGGATAGGATGGGTGCAGGGTGGGGTTCCTCCACTGGCAGGACAGGCCCTGGAATCATGTGTGCTAAACTGTAAGAATCCGTGCACATTTTTTCCTAAGAGAAACCAAGCTTACATCATGTGCATGTTCAATATCAAGTAGATGAAGTGCTTTAAATGCAGAGTTTTGTGTATGAAGTCAGTTTTGTTTTTATTATTATTTTTTAATGTTTGTTTATTTTTGAGAGAGACAGAGAGTGAGTGAGGGAGGGGCAGAGAGAGAAGGAGAAAGAGAATCCCAAGCAGGCTCTGCACTATCAGCATGGAGCCCCATGTGGGGCTCGAACTCACAAACTGTGAGATCATGACCTGAGCTGAAATCAAGAGTCGGACGCTTAACTGACTGAGCCACCCAGGCATCCCTATAAATTGTATAATTTTAAATTATACCATTCAAAGTTCATGACATTTTCTTATAATCATTTTCAACTCCTTAATCACTCTTTCCTGTACACAGCATCTCTCAGTACTCAGCCTTACAAGTTATTAGAGCAAGGTATATCCTCATATATTAAATTTTTTTTTTTTTAACGTTTATTTATTTTTGAGCCAGAGAGAGACAGAGCATGAATGGGGGAGGGTCAGAGAGAGAGGGAGACACAGAATCTGAAACAGGCTTCAGGCTCTGAGCTGTCAGCACAGAGCCCGACGCGGGGCTCGAACTCGCAGACCGCGAAATCGTGACCTGAGCTGAAGTCGGACACTCAACCGACTGAGCCACCCAGGCGCCCTTGCATCCTCATATATTAAACTAACAAAAGAAAAACCAATGTGGGTGACATTATGGCAAAAGTGTTTCTTTCACTCATGCATTGCTGTCATATTCTATAATATATTCATGTTTGTTTCCATATAAAATTAGTGTCTCCAAATAGTTATTGAGTCAAATCAATGCTCCAGATACTCTCTGAAGCACCATTCTGTAGAGGCACCTGAGTTGAAAAGGCATTTAGCTGTGTGGCATTAGAATATTTAAAATTGCAGCATGCAATACTAATTATAACATCACATATTGCAGGTCTGGCCACATTTGGAAAACTGTCTTACCCTCTGACTCAGTAACCCCACACTTATGCTGCCACCACCACTATTGTCACTGTCATAGTCGTAACCATTGTCATTTGCTACCATGATGTGGTAGGCATCAGATGAAGAGCTTGTGGCTGTCAGCCAGTTATGCGTCTTGATATCCATTCTCCACTTTTAACAAAAGATTATGAAATTTGGACATTTCTCTATTTTTTCTGGACATGGTCTGCATTTTGTCCACTTCTCCAAGAACGGTAACATGAATTCTCACTCACATGAGACGCTGAGGTCCATCCTAAACCTTCTCAGGGCTTCCTGAAGTGTAGTTGTTAAGTACTTTAGTCTACCACATATGCTTTTGGGTGACAATTATGAAGTTTCCCTGATGTGAGGAGTGTGCATATGTGTATTCTCTTCTCAACATTCTAAAACAGCACAGGTAGGAGATTATACAGGTAAGGGACATTTACAGGGAAGACAGTAATATCTAAACCACAGAAGATAAGAAAAAGATTACCTTCATTAGGAATGAATTATTCCAAGATTTTACCAGCTCAATAGCTCTTAGATCTTGCCAACTAATGAAGTTGTGAAAATGATTTCCCGTTTTCCTAAGAATGATAAAAACAGTATTTTGAGACTCAATATAAATCAGAGACTATAGTAAATAAAAGATCTGGCACAAGAGAAAACAAAATTAGAGGCAACACTGGAATATCAAAGTATAATTTAATTAGATGGGGCTTGCCAAATGATTTTTTCATTTTATAAACTGAACACATTTTGTAACAATTATAATGTGATAAATAAAATGAAATTCTAGATCAAATTCTATCAAAAAAGATATTCTTTTTGAAGCAGTACAACGTGCACACGTCTAAAAAAAAACACATCTAATAAGAAGGCCTTTAAAGACTTGCTTATACACTTTAAAAAGCAAGAAGCCAATGCTTCCTCCCTTCATTTTACTTGAAACACACAATCAGATAAAAACATCTGTGGCTACACAGAAGAGCTGAAATATTGCCTGACCCTATTTCTATACCTCTCACCTTTGGGACTGGCTTATCCTCTGCAACCTACGAAGCTTATCAAAATTTGTCCAATTAGAAGAAGTTCAACAAACTCTGGGTCAACACTACAATAAAAGTACAGAACTAAGAAATATCATAGAAATAAGTCATTTTCCTTTTTGGCTCCTGCAAATTCAACCACTGACATCTACTAATCTTTGACATACAACTCAGGCTTGCTGTCTACCCTATTCCAGGTGCCCCTCTGTGTGAGTTTGACCACATTCAATTCCCTAGACTGTCATTTCCCACACTTCTTAAGCAGTCCACACCCATGGGCACATCCTCAACTTTATTACCTGGAAACATTCTACACCCGAAATTTTAACATTCCAATATATTAGTCAACACATCTAGCTATTATTTCAGTTCTCTCAATCTTACTCTGTAAATACCTTCCCTTCAGGGGCGCCAGGTGGCTCAGTCAGTTAAACGTCCAACTCTTGGTTTCAGCTCAGGTCATGATCTCACAGCTTCATGGGTTCACGCCCAGCTCTGCACTGACAGTGCGGAGCCTGCTTGGGATTCTCTCTCTCCCTCCCCCACTCCCACTGTTTCTGTCTCTCTCAAAGTAAATAAACAAACTTAAGAAAAAAAATACCTTCCCTTCAAACTCACTGTAACCATTAATCCCTCAAACACGTGTCTTCCTACCAACCTCTCAGGCTTCCGTCCTTTCCTGCATCCCATGATCTAGCATACTCTCTACCCCGTGATTCTCTCTCTTTTTAAAAATTGTGGTAAGAAGGGCGCCTGGGTGGCGCAGTCGGTTAAGCGTCCGACTTCAGCCAGGTCACGATCTCGCGGTCTGTGAGTTCGAGCCCCGCGTCAGGCTCTGGGCTGATGGCTCGGAGCCTGGAGCCTGTTTCCGATTCTGTGTCTCCCTCTCTCTCTGCCCCTCCCCCGTTCATGCTCTGTCTCTCTCTGTCCCAAAAATAAATTAAAAACGTTGAAAAAAAAATTTAAAAAAAAAAATTGTGGTAAGATATATATAACATAAATTTGCTACTTTAAGCATGTTTAAATGTGCGGTTCAGTGGCATCAAGTACATTTCACAATGTTATATATTACCATCACCCTTATTTCCCAACATTTGGGTTGTTTCTACCCCCTTGCCTTTGTGAATAATGCTGCTATAAACACTGCTATGCAAGTACCTGTTTGAGTCCCTGTTTCAATTCCTTTGGGCATATACCTACGAACAGAATTGCTGGGTCATCTGGTAAGTCTAGTTTTTGAAGAACTGCCAAACTTTTTCCCACAGTGCTGCACCATTTACATCCCTGCCACCAGTATACAAGAGTTCCAGTTTTTCCACACCCTCACCAACACTTGTTGTTTTCCATTTTTTTAATTATAGCCATCCTGATGGGTGTGAAGTGGTATCTCATTGTAGTTGATACGTGTTTCCCCAAGGACTAATGATATTGTACATCTTTTCATGTGCTTATTGACTATCTGTATATTATTCAAGTCCTTTGTCCATTTATGAATTGCTTTATTTGGGGTTTTTTTTGGTGTTGAGTTGTAATAGTTCTTTATATATTCTAAATATTAATTCTTTATCAACTACATGATTTGCAAAAAAATATTTTCTACCATTTTGTGAGTTTTCTTTTCACTCTCTTAATAGTGTCCTTCCCTTTCATTTTTCACTTCTTTTTTTTTTTTTTTCTTTTAACGTTTATTTTTGAGACAGAGAATGAACGGGGGAGGGTCAGAGAGAGGGAGACACAGAATCTGAAACAGGCTCCAGGCTCTGAGCTGTCAGCACAGAGCCCGACGCGGGGCTCGAACTCTCGGACCGCGAGATCATAACCTGAGCCGAAGTCGGCCGCCCAACCGACTGAGCCACCGAGGCGCCCCTCATTTTTCACTTCTACTAATGAGAATCATAGCATTCACCTACATTCATGAACACGTTACTTCTTTTTCCTCCAGTGATCCAAACAGCCACCATTATCATTAGCACAAATCAGAGACATGATTTTCCTACTGTAGTCCTCTTAGATGAAATTACAAAGCAAACACACCAAGATGCACACCAAGACGCACACCTTCCACATTATAGGCCGTAGTCAGTTTCCAGAAATCTAACTGCACATTTAAGATATCAATGACTAAATTTTCCTAGACATACATATGTATTTTTTTATCTCAGCCTCACAACCCTGAGATCAAGACCTGAGCTGAGATCAAGAGTCAGATGCGTGGAGAAACGGGAACCCTCTTGCACTGTTGGTGGGAATGCAAATTGGTGCAGCCACTCTGGAAAGCAGTGTGGAGGTTCCTCAGAAAATTAAAAATAGACCTACCCTATGACCCAGCAATAGCACTGCTAGGAATTTACCCAAGGGATACAGGAGTACTGATGCATAGGGGCACTTGTACCCCAATGTTTATAGCAGCACTCTCAACAATAGCCAAATTATGGAAAGAGCCTAAATGTCCATCCACTGATGAATGGATAAAGAAATTGTGGTTTATATACACAATGGAGTACTATGTGGCAATGAGAAAGAACGAAATATGGCCCTTTGTAGCAACGTGGATGGAACTGGAGAGTGTGATGCTAAGTGAAATAAG
The DNA here is from genome assembly GCF_018350215.1 of Panthera leo. Classification (NCBI taxonomy): domain Eukaryota; kingdom Metazoa; phylum Chordata; class Mammalia; order Carnivora; family Felidae; genus Panthera; species Panthera leo. The sequence goes on along the minus strand of NC_056687.1, from coordinate 121,063,652 downwards.
CCATACAGAGAAAGACAGATACCATATGGTTTCACTCTTATGTGGATCCTGAGAAACTTAACAGAAACCCATGGAGGAGCACAAGGAAAAAAAAAAAAGAGGTTAGAGTGGGAGAGACCCAAAGCATAAGAGACTGTTAAAAACTGAGAACAAACTGAGGGTTGATGGGGGGTGGGAGGGAGGGGAGGGTGGGTGATGGGTATTGAGGAGGGCACCTTTTGGGATGAGCACTGGGTGTTGTATGGAAACCAATTTGACAATAAATTTCATATATTGAAAAAAAAAAGAGTCAGATGCTTCACAATCCCAGACTTCAAGTTATACTACAAAGCTGTAATCATCAAGACAGTATGGTACTGGCACAAGAACAGACACTCAGATCAATGGAATAGAATAGAGAACCCAGAAATGGACCCACAAATGTATGGCCAACTAATCTTTGACAAAGCAGGAAAGAATATCCAATGGAATAAAGACAGTCTCTTCAGCAAGTGGTGCCAGGAAAACTGGACAGTGACATGCCGAAGAATGATCCTGGACCACTTTCTTACACCATACACAAAAATAAACTCAAAGTGGATGAAAGACCTCAATGTAAGACAGGAAGCCATCAAAATCCTCGAGGAGAAAGCAGGCAAAAACCTCTTTGATCTTGGCCACAGCAACTTCTTACTCAACACGTCTCCAGAGGCAAGGGAAACAAAACCAAAAATGAACTACTGGGACCTCATCAAAATAAAAAGCTTCTGCACAGCAAAGGAAACAATCAGAAAAACTAAAAGGCAACTGACAGAATGGGAGAAGATATTTACAAGTGACATATCAGATAAAGGGTTAGTATCCAAAATTTATAAAGAATTTATCAAACTCAACACCCAAAACACAAATAATCCAGTGAAGAAAGGGGCAAAAGACATGAATAGACACTTCTCCAAAGAAAATATCCAGATGGCCAACTGACACATGAAAAAATGCTCAACATCACTCATCATCAGGGAAATACATATCAAAACCACAATGAGATACCACCTCACACCTGTCAGAATGGCTAACATTAACAACTCAGGCAACAACAGATGTTGGTGAGGATGCAGAGAAAGAGGATCTCTTTTGCATTGTTGGTGGGAATGCAAGCTGGTACAGCCACTCTGGGAAACAGTATGTAGTTTCCTCAGAAAACTAAGAATAGGACCACCCTACGACCCAGCAATTGCACTACTAGGCATTTATCCAAGGGATACAGGTGTGCTGTTTCAAAGGGACACATGCACCCCCATGTTTATAGCAGCACTATCAACAATAGCCAAAGTATGGAAAGAGCCCAAATGTCCGTCGGTGGATGAATGGATAAAGAAAATGTGGTGTGTGTGTATACACACACACACACACACACACACACACACACACACACACACACAATGGAGTATTACTCGGCAATCAAAAAGAATGAAATCTTGCCATTTACAACTACGTGGATGGAACTGGAGGGTATTATGCTAAGTGAAATTAGTCAGAGAGAGACAAAAATCATATGACTTCACTCATATGAGGACTTTAAGAGACAAAACAGATGAACATAAGGGAAGGGAAACAAAAATAATATAAAGGAGGGGGGCAAAACAAAAGACTGATAAATATGGAGAACAAACTGAGGGTTGCTGGAGGGGTTGTGGGAGGGGGGATGGGCTAAATGGGTAAGGGGCATTAAGGAATGTACTGAAATCATTGCTTCACTATATACTAACTAATTTGAATTAAATTTTAAAAAATAAAAAATAAAGTTAAAAAAAAAGTCAGATGCTTAACCCAGGTGCCCCAAAGACATATTTTTAAAATGCAAATTGTACATTATGTCAAAATAATTTCAACATGGCTTTATTTTTTATTATTTATTATTAAATTTGGGGCAATTTTTATACTTCAGAGACTTCCAACAGTTAAGAAAATTAAAGAAAAATTAGTTGTCAAAAATATGAAAATATTTTAATAGTGTTCTCTGATGCATAAAAGTTTTTGATATTGATGAAGTCCAATTTATCTATTTTTTTGTTTTATTAACTGTGCTTTTGGTGCCATTTAAGAAGTCGATGCTAGATTCATGGTCATGAAAATCTTCCTCTATGTTTTCTTTAAAACTACAAAGTTTTATCCTTTAAATTGAGTCTTTGATCCATTTTGTGAGTTAATTTTTATATATAGTATGTGGCAAGGGTCCACATTCATACTTTTGCAAATGAAAATCCAGTTTTCTCAACTTTGTTGAAGACACATTTTTCCACATTGCCTGGTTGGTGTCGTCAAAAATCAGTTGACCATTGTATTTGATTCCTTAGGCTGCCATAACAGCTTAAGACAAAAGCAATTTATTGTCTCAGTTTGGAGGCTAGACGTCCAGAATCATAATGCTGCCAGGGCCACACTCCCTCTAAAATCTATAATGGAGTCCTTCCTTGCCTTGTGCTGGCGGTCTGTAGCAATCTCTGGCATTTCTTGGCTCATTGCTGCATCACTCCAACCCTTCTCCTTCACATGAAATTCTCCATATGTCTGTCTTCATGTGGCTGTCTTTGTATGAGGACACTAGTCACACTGAACTAGAAATCCACCCTACTGCATTATGGTCTCATCCTAATTTAACTAATTACATTCGCAGTGACCCTATTTCCCGAGGTCAAATTTTGATGAGCTGTTGTTGCTTCTGTTGGGTTATTTCCCCCAAATCTCCCTCACTCCTAAGTGTGAGATTACTGAGTCCAAGGGTAAGAAGACTTTCCAACTCCTCATATGTGGCCAAACCTGCAACAGTTGATGTTATAGTCAATACTGCATATTGATTATAATACCACTTCCAATGCCTTCTCAGCTAGGGTGCCTGTACCAGATGGTGCTTCAGGGAGCGTCTGGAGCATTGGTTGTACTTGATAACTATTTGGAGACATTAATTTTATATGAAAATAAATATATTAAAAAATATGAGAGCAATGTATGAGTGAAACACTTCTACCATAATCTCACCCAGACTGTTATTTTGTTAGTTTAATATATAAAAATGCGCCTTGCTTTAATAACTTGTAAGACTGAGTACTGAGAGGTGCTATTTACAGGAAAGACAGAGTCATTATGGAGTTGAAAGTGGTTATAAGGAAATGTCATGAGTCCTGAATTGTACAGTTTTAAATTATACTATTTATTATGTGTAATTTTATATCTTAATGTTTAATTTTAGTCTTTAACAGATTAATTCATCAAACATTCCTTAGGGTGTGACTAATTCCTTCAGTCAGTGAGATGCGTAAAACGTATTCCTTTGAAAATAAATGTGATAACTCTAGAAATCTGGTTTACTCCCTCCTCAGGGATTGCTGATTTTTCTTCCTTGAGGGTTGGAGTTGTCAGTGTGTGACTTTTCCAAACTATTATTGCAAAGTGTGTATTCCTTGTTGTGTGTAGTCACTGAAGTTTCTGTGACTTCTGTTCTCTCTGTGTCAGTGAGCTGACAAAGATTTTCTTAAATGTCTGGCTCCAGAAAAAAACCATTAAATCTCCCAACAGACACTGGTTAAGAAAGCCACTGCAGCTGAGAGGGCTGGAACCTAAGTAAGCAGCTGTGCCAGTCCCGTGGGGCACCACCAAGGCATAAACCAAAGCATAAACATCCAAATTTTCTTAGGACAGTGTCCCTACTGCTTGTCCTAGTAGCAGCCACTCACTCCAGTAATGGGAGCTGCTTTTCCCATACCCACAGAAGCACTGAGGAGTAAAAGACAGTGGTCAGTTTGCACACACCCTCTTACCTGAGAGTAGTTGCCGCTACTTTCATCCAGCACTCCCCTAGTTGTTAGAAGGCCTAATTAGGTTCTAGAGTTTTGAAGCAGTTTACTACAACCTCTCTTTCCAGCTCAATGATTGCTTTGACCAATCCTCACAGGTTCCTACTCCATTATTCTTCATGAGGTTCTTTTTACCCCTTACCTTTCAAGTTAACCATCTATCTTCCCAATACCTAACCTGGGATCATTCCAGCTTTCTTCTGTGTCTGCTTTCTTTGTTTTTAAAAATTTTTTAAGTTCTTTTTTAGTTTATTTATTTTGAGAGAGAGAGAGAGAGAGAGAGAGAGCGAGCGCACAAGTGGGGGAGGGGAAAGAGAGAATCCCAAGCAGGCTCTGCACTGCCAGCTCAGAGTCAGATGCAGGGCTCGAACCCAGAAAACCGTGAGATCGTGACCTGAGCTGAAATCCGGAGTCAGAGGTTTAACCAACTAAGCAACCCAGGTGACCCTCCTGTGTCTGCTTTAAATGCCAGAACCTTGTGAACTGGTACCGATCCGTACGTACGGAATACAACCTAACAAAGCCTTCAATGTTTCCTCATAACCTCTCATTACCTCAACCAAATGTGGTACAAGTACAATTCAGATTTCTCATCATTCATGAAAAGTATATTCACTGTGGTAACCACTGTCTTCCTTATTTCCAGATTTACAGGCTCATTTCTATTTGACTTGACCATTCTGCAATACTGATTCCGGACCATCACTTCATCCTACCTAAAACTCACTTTCCTGGAGTGCCAGGGTGGCTCAGTCGCTTAAGCGTCCAACTTTGGCTCAGGTCATGATCTCATGGTTCAAATCTGAACCCCACTTTGGGCTCTCTGCTGTCAGCACAGAACCCACTTCAGATCCTGTCTCCCCCTCTCTCTGCCCCTCCCCTGCTGTAGCACTCGCTCTCTCTCAAAAATAAACAAACATTTAAATTAAAAAAAATAACTGTCACTTTCCTAAGCTTCCATGATATCACTGTGCTGTTTCTCCTCCTACCTCTCTAAGTATATGTTCTCTGGTTTCCTCTGTAAATATTTCTTCCTTTGACTGCCAGTTAAATGCTGGTATCTGCTGAGGGTTATATGCTTGGTCCCCTTCTCTTTTTAACTAACTGTTGTCTGTAAAGAAATCTGACCCACACTCATGAATGCTGTCAGCACAGGACTACTCACCCATCTACAACTCTAGGGCCAGCTTCTCACGTAATTTCCATCCCCTCACAAATAGCTACCTTCTACTTATCTCCTAGAATTGCTCCATGCCACCTCAAATGCAACACATCCACCCCAAACCTGCTGCCCCTCTTTCTCTAGTGTGCCACACTTGGGTTAATGGTATCCTTTAGCTACTTCAGCCAAAAACTAGGGGGAAGTGGGGAGATCATCCTAAGTCCACAGGGATTCTGTTATATCCCTGGAGTTTATATTTTAATGGAGGGGAGAAACAAATGAGTAATTAAAACTATCATTTCATATAAGGATGATGCCATGAAAGAATGCATGGTAAAAGAATAGAGTAACTGGGGGTGGGCAGTGTTTTTAGGTATAAGAGCAGAGACTTGAATAAGCAATTGTCTTCAAAGACACTTCCCCGTCTTCCTCTCATTCCTCTCAAATCCACGGTCTACCCTGATTCAAGAATATTCTTTCCAGGGGCACCTGGGTGGCTCAGTCGGTTAAGCATCTGACTTGGTTTCAGCTCAGGTCATGACCTCATGGTTTATGGGTTTGAGCCTCACATCGGGCTCTGTGCTGACAGTGAGGAGCTTGCTTGGGATGCTCTCTCTCTCTCTTTGTTTGCCCCTCCCCTGCTCGTGCTCTGTCTCTCTCAAAAATAAATAAATAAACATGAAAAAAATTTTAAAGAATATTCTTTCTAAAATGTAAATTTGGTCATATTACCCTTCTGCTTAACAGCTTTTGATAATTTCCCACTACTTATAAGAGATAAACTCTTTACCACAACAAATGGCCTTTCCTGGTCTGGGACCTTGCCTTCCTCTCCAGGTACAACTCAATCACTCAAACATTTGAAGGCCTACTATGTGAAGGTACTGTTCTAAGTGTGAAGGACCTAGTGAGAATAGGGCAGACAAAAATCCCAACACTGGGGGCGCCCGGGTGGCTCTGTCAGTTGAGCGTCCGACTTCGGCTCAGGTCATGATCTCACAGCTCGTAAGTTCAAGCCCCGCGTCAGGCTCTGTGCTGACAGCTCGGAGCCTGGAGCCTGCTTTGGATTCTGTGTCTCCCTCTCTCTCTCCCCTCCCCTGCTTGTGCTCTGTCTCTCTCTAAGATAAATAAACATTAAAAAAAATTTTTTTTTAAATCCCAACACTCATGGAACTTCTTACACCTATGGGAGATATGTAATAAATAAATATTCAAATAAGTAAATAAGAATTTTGGATAATGATAAGTGATATCAAGAAAATAAAATGGTAAATTGATGGGCAAACAAAATGGTCAGGGAAGGTCTCCTGGGAGAATGATCTCCATGGTGAGGTCGGAATGATGAGAAAGAGGTAAGATCTCAGGTAAGAGCGTTCCAGATAGAGGGAGCAACAAGTGCAAAGCTGCTCCTAATAAAAGTAGGAACCAGTGGGAATGTTCAAGAAACAGAGAGCAGGCTAGTGTGACTGGAGCACAGACTAGGAAGAGGGTAGTCAGAGAGAAGATCAGAGTCAGGAAGAAGTCAGAACCCTTGGGTATGGTGCCTTCCCTATTTCACCCTCCGAATTCCAAAGTACCTTTGATTCTTCAGACACTCCATACTCTTGTGCCTCCTGTTTATGCCCTTGATTTGCTCTTTTTACTTAGAAAGCATCTATTCACGGGGTGCCTGGGTGGCTCAGTCAGTTAAGCATCTGACTTCGGCGCAGGTTATAATCTCATGTTTCATGAGCTCGAGCCCTGAGTCAGGCTTTACATTGACAGACCGGAGCCTGCTTTTGATTCTGTCTCCCTCTCTCTCTGCCCCTCCTCCACTCCCATTTCTCTCTCTCTCTCTCTCTCTCTCTCTCTCTCTCTCTCTGTCAAAATAAACAAGCAAACAAGCAAACAAACATGAATATATTTTCTACCAGGGAAACCAAATACTCAATTACTCACTTACTTACTACAGGACGAAGTCCTATGGAGGAGAAATACAGAAGGCCATGAGTATCCTTAACAGGAGACCTTGCCTAGTGTAAAGGTCAGGAAAGGCTTCTTTGAGAAATGACAACAGAACTGAGCTCTGAAGGATGAGGAGGAGCAAACGAGGAGAGTGAACATTGCTGACAAAATGTGTTACACATTCGAAGGTTCTCAGGATGAAGCATGGTGTGTTAAATGTTAGCACAGCTGAAGAACAAAGGGATAAGACCACAAGAAGAACGAGGCATCATTAATTCATAGCATGGTAGAAGACAATCTAGAATACTGATCTTAAAAAGTAACACATATTCCAATATTCACTTAGCAGTGATGTGGGTTTGTTTTACCTATGTCAACAATAAAAAAACAAATGGAGGAAAAACACGACAAGCAATATGTAAATGAGTTGCCTTAAACCTCTCTAACACAGTGTACCATTCCATGGTTCCTAATGTATTTCTGTCATAAGTAATTGGAAAGAACCATTAACACAAGTATCAAGTACTACAATAAAAGATATATTTGGTGCTGTGGGAACACAGTCATTTACATACTTGTATTATGAGACTGTCAATTTCTTGAGGGCTAGTCTTCTTATTCATTTTCATATTCAGCTCTGTAGCCAGCACACTGCCTTACTCCCTGTAAGTCCTCAAACAGTTACTGAGTGAATCTCAGTTTGCCTGCATGACTCATAGTTTGTGTTACTAATTGGCACACACCCTGATCTGAGGTTAGCTGGCAGAAGCCTCCCTGAGAGACACAGGGATTGAAGGAACAAAACAGATCCGATTTTGTAGAACAAACAAATTTAAAACAACCAAAATAGAGGAGATGTACTATAGCTATGGTCAGATACAGGCTAAACACACCACTGACTAAATACATTGAAAAATACTTTAATCTGAAGAATATGAAGAAAAGTCAAGGCCTGTAAAAAGTTAATAAACACCAAGCATCTCAAGGAGGGGAAAGGAGGAAACAAAAAAAAAGAAAGTTAAATGTTTTAGGCTTACTGACAGCAACAACAGGAAAACAATGTTTCTATGGCCGTGATGATAGAAATGGACGGTGACCGTAGGGGAAAGAAAGAGTGAGTTGGGAGGAGGTGCTGGCCAGGTCTGGAATGCACAGTAGATTGTGCCAGGGTCCTGTCAATCTCTCTCTAGAAAATGAGCTCAGAGCTGTGCCCACTCACTCCTGTGCTGTATCTCAGCTCTTTGTTGGGGAGGTTGTAGATCTGCCAGCATTATGTGCTACATGGCACATGGTGCCCAGGGAGCACTATTTTAAGACTCTATTATTTTAAGGTAAAAGAAGCACAAAGCTTTGTGTGTGTGCGTGCGTGTGTGTGTGTGTGTGTGTGTGTGTGTGTGTTGAATATCTAGTATTTCCTACAAGCAAAGTTTCCAAAACTCATGATGAAAGAATATGAACATCTCAAAAAAGGACAGCCAAGAAGAAAACTCAAAATTAATTGTCTGAGGAAGAAAGCCTATCCTGCCAAAATGACAACAACACCAATAAGGGAAGTGAATGGTCTTGGATGGTCTTGGAATCTGACCCTTCTATTTCTCCTAAAAGTGAGGTATGGTCCTACTGCCACACAAAAACTTTGCATCCTAGTATTTTGACCTTCCTGTCATGAATGACCTGGAATCTAGGTTCTGATGAAAACAATCAATGTGGCCAATGATCTAATCTCCAAATCCAACAAAACATGACACTTCCAATCAGTTGTTTCCCTAGGAACACTGTCCTGCCTCAACTTCCATACCACCCACTTCCCAGATATGTGTTTGTCCTGTCATGCTAGCTTTTTGCTTTCTGACTCCCAATTAGTTGGGGGGCAGGGTGGATACTCACTGTCTAAATCCTCAGTCTTCTTTTCTTTTATCCATATAATCTCTACCAGAGAACACACCTACTCTTCTGGACTTTATCTATGTCAACAGTTCTCAACTGGGAGTGATTCTACCGCCCAGGGGACACTGGCCAATGGATGGTGATGTTTTTGGCTGCCAAAACCAGGGGGGGAGGGTGCTATTGGTAACTGGAAAGCAGAGGCCAGGGATGCTGCTAAACACCCTACGATGCCCAGGATAGCCCCAACAACAAAGAATCATCTGGCCCAAAATGTCAACGGTGCCACTGTTTAGAAACCCTGACCTACACAGATGACTTTAAATCCTTTACTCTTTTATCTGACACATGTATTACCTATTTAAGACTCGCTGTGCCCAATGCACTGGGTGGGGAGCTGGGGGAAGGCACAGAGGGACTGTAGACGCAGGCATCCATCTGAGAAGCATTATACCCTCAAAGAAAGAGCACCTATCTGGAGGAAATGAGCCATGCCTCAGTATAAACCAGACAAATGTTCTAACCACCTTTAGGGGATCTCCATATCCCCATGTCCCAAACCAAACACTTTATCATCTAAAGATGATAGTATCATCTATCATTCCCTTCAACCCACCATCATCACCACCTAACTGGTTCCTCCTTTTATGTTGTCTATAATTTCAATCATTATCTTCCCAAACATCACTGGTAAATTTAAACTTCTTCCTCTTGCCCAGTACTGAATTAGAGGCCAAGTCCTTGTGAATTCACCCTGATTATGTTTCTTATACTTATTCTTACCCCTATATCTACCACTTTTCTTCCTCACTGCCCCTCAAGATGCCCTTTGGTGTCTAGGGCTTTATAACAAAGAAACATTTTATAGAGTTTTGCTGGTATCATTTTTATTTTTTTTATAATTTTCTTTATTTGAGAGACAGAGAGAGAGAGTGGGAGAGGGGGCAAAGGGAGGGAGGGAGGGAGGGAGGGAGGGAGGGAGGGAGAGAGAGAGAGAGAGAGAGAGAGACAACTCCAAACAGGTCCCATGCTCAGCACGGAGTTGAGACATGGGGCTCGATCCCACAACCCTGGGATCATAACCCGAGCTGAAATCAAGAGTCGGACACTCAACCGACTGAGCCACCCAGGTGTCCGTTGTTAATGTTTTTAAAGAAACTCATGTTGAAGGTAATATAGAGGTAGTGGGAAGGGCATATGTTTTGGGGTCAAAAAAGATAATTTGGAATCTTGGCTCTATTTATTAACTGAGTGGCCTTGAACCACTTACTTATTTCGCTAAGCCTCAGTTTCTTTCTCTGTAAAAAGACATATTACATAATACCAAATTAATAAGTATGTTTGTTAGGATAATAGAACCTGAAATATCATAGGTATTCACTATATGGTAGCCATTATGATATTATAATTACGTTTATACATACCTCATATGTTGTAGGTACTTAAATATCAAATTTGGAACAGACTGAAAATATAAACCATAATTATAGAATTGTGTTTATGAAATTTGTTAGAATCTCCTGAATCTTTTTAGATATAAGCTAATTTTTAAGATTTCAATCCATGCTTATTTGAAAAACTAACTCACCTCAAAAGAAAGGAATGGAGAATTGTAATGACAGTAATAATATTTTTATTGTTATTATTTAATAGAAGTCAAGCCCAAACAACATGCAGGAGTGTACTTTAAAACGCCAGAAAGCAGGCCCACTTTCATCCCTCTTAACCAAGCAAAACTCTTAATTCATAAATTTAAAACTCCTCAAAAAGGTCTTACAGCAGCACACTCACTATGGTATGAACCCAGCAACAGAATGTTTATCAAACAACGTACTTACTTGTTCCATGTAATAAAAGTTGCTCTCTGTGTTGAAATGCCAAGACCAACAATTTGATTCATCTCTATTCCTGCAGCTAAAAATAAAGATAGGTAAAACACATGGGGGTAAAAGCCAGTGAAGTTTTCTTTATAATATTAGAGTATGGGAAATAGATCATTCAATATAATCTTTAAGAAAAACATCTGGGTTTAGCATTTAGTAACATAACTGGAGCTAATAAAGAAAGCATTACTAAGATGATTTTGTAGTAATTTTTTACTTAAAGGGAAAAAGGTCATATTTGAATAATAGCAAAATGGGCTTTTGCTTTAAATGTTAGGAAAAAAACAAACAATACTCAAGGTTACTTGGATTGTATTTTCTTCTTGTAATACTAAAAGAATGGATCTTAATTCAAGCAATGATCAACCTATGAAAATTAATACAGGGAAACCTCTCTAAAATGCAGTCACAGCCATACCACTGGGTCAATTACAGGAAGACCTATCAGTTTTAGACCCCACGAAAAGAATCCTCAGCAGAAAAGAATTGACAATCACAGGTCCTGATAGGAAAAGACGTACACTGCATCTTCCATAACAAATCTACTACCCAAGCCAATGAGAAACCATCATCACCCTAAACTCTTGCTTGTCTCCCAATGGACCACAGTTCAAAACAAACCTTCCCAACTTCTTTCTCCTTTTTAACAAAATAACATTCCTCTTTTTTGTTTGTTGGACTAGCCTATGGTTTTTGCCATAGCTTGCTTGTCCCAAATTGCAATTCTGTTATTCCTGAATCAACCCCTATTTGCCGGTAAAACAACTTATTTTCAAGATCAACACACCATAATAGAAGCTGGTTGATGACAGTAAAGGAAAATCCCCAGGGAAAGTATTATAATTACTGAAGCTCAGATCTTATTTTCCATACAAACAAATGCTAAATGCAAATAAAACATGGGTTTTTTTGGTTCATATTTCTTAAAATACAGCTACTTGAGTATTTTTCATGATATTGTTTTTAAAAGAGCAATTTATTCCACTAGGAAAAATAGGGACAACTTCAATTTGAGTACCGAGGAAGACATATCACCTCACATACAGTACTTCTCTCAAAAATATTTAACCTGAAGCTAATCATGAGGAATAAATCAGGACAAGCCCATAATGTAGGACTGTCTAATAAACTGGTCTGTACTTTTGAAAATTGTCAGTGTCATAAAGAACACACTCTAGATTAAAAGAGACTAGATAGACTGACTGCTACATGCAATGCCTCATCTTTGGCCGGATTCTGGATGGGAAAAAAGCTATTAATGACTGAGATAAGAGAGGACTATTGAAGATGAAGCATTAGAAAATATTACTGTATTAATGTTAAATTTCCTCTAAGATAAGTGCACTGTAGTTATATAAGAGAATTCCCCTTTCTTTTTTAAAAAATATTTTTTAACATTTGTTTATTGTTTTGAGAAAGAGAGAGAGAGACAGAACACAAGCAGTGGAGGGGCAGAGAGAGAGGGAGACACAGAATCCAAAGCAGGCTCCAGGCTCTGAGCTGTCTGCACAGAGCCTGACGCGGGGCTGGAACTCATGAGCTATGAGATCATGACCTGAGCTGAAATCAGATGCTCAACCGACTGAGCCACCCAGGCATCCCGAGAATTCCCCTTTCTTTGGAGATAATGTTCAAGTATTTAGGGAGAACAGGTTATTATGTCACAGCCAATGTTCAAATGGGTCAAATAAAAGAGTTTGCAAAGGATGGTAAACACTACTAAACATGTTTGAATCTGGGAAAAAGGTATACAGGTATTCCATGTACTACTGGAACTTTTTAAAATAAGTTTGACATATTTCAAACCAAAAAAGGTAAGAAGGAGAAGCAATTGAATCACAAAAGTGAAGTAAAAGATCTTTTGGAATTCACATTTATAAGTCATCTTTTGCCATGTTCTTAAAGAAAGTTGCATTGAAAATGTTCTTAAAGAGCTAAGATTTCAGACTGTCGCTATGGCCAGGACAGCACTTTGCATCAAGAGGCCACACAGAAAAACAAAAACAGGGGCAGCTGGGTGGCTCAGATGGTTAAGTGTCTGACTTCAGCTCAGGTCATGATCTCACAGTTTGTGAGTTCAAGCCCGGCATTGGGCTCTGTGCTGACAGCTCAGAGCCTGGAGCCTGCTTTGGATTCTGTGTCTCCCTCTCTCTCTCTGCCCCTCTCCGGCTCATGCTCTGTCTTTCTCTGTCTCAAAAATAAGTAAACATTTAAAAAAAATTAAAAAACAAAAAAAAACCCTTGTCTAACAATAAAGGTATCTCAAGTGTAAATTTCTAACAGCAGGAACTGTGTGTTATAACTTTGTTAATAAATAACCTCTGGTATTTTGTACACAACACGAAATCAAATGAGCACTAACTACAACTAGGAACGAAGAAGGAAGGTGAACCTTTATACTACAGTTGAAAAAAGACTTAAGCCAGAGGAGAGAGTTGCCATTACCTTTCCTTGACAAAGTGGTTAATGGTAAACCACAAATGTCAGCTGAAAAATACTGGGAAATTGTGACCCCAGTAAAATACTATTTGTATAATTATAGCTTAGGCAACCCACAAAATTCTAAAGACTGAGGAAAACTCTTACTAACACAAAATATACTTTATTATTTTTATTTTTCTAAATCTAATTACCTTTAACAGACTCTTTTATTACAGCAAGAAACTGAAGCCAGAGAACATCAGGATCAATTTCAACCCAGCCAGTTTGAGGATAAAGACTTTGTACCTATTTAGAAAAAGGAAATTTAATAAAAACAACATTAGAGCACGTCAATAATATCTGGGTCTTAAAATTACTGGTTAAAATGATTAACAACATGATTTTATTATCTAATTCATTTTTATTGTTAAAATGCAAAATAGGAAATAAAAAGTTTTCTTTTGTTCATGACTTATAGAAAATTTTAGTTTTCTTTGTCCTTACTTTCCAAATTTATCTTTATTTTCCAAGTTTTCCAGAATGGAGATGTTCCATTTTTATAACAAGAGAAATATCTTTTTAAATATAAAAATCAACAAATCAAGTACCAGGTTCTGGTTCAGACTATGATGAAGGAAGCACACTCCACCCCATCTCTCCCACTGAATGCATGGAGCAGCTATTTGTGGACTCCACAACTGAACTGGTGGTAAGTTTCCCGTTTTATTTCCTGATCTTCCCTGGCCTGGACTCAAGGCAGTCCACAAAACCAGAAGTGAGTACCAGGGCGCAGTGGAAACTCCAAGAGAAGCTCTCATGTTTTGGCTAACAGAGAGAATGGGAGAAGTCCTCCATATTTCTTTTTTCCCCCACTTTGCCCACATACGTTTGTACCTAAGCTATCTTGTAGTAGTGGTTGCATCAGTAATCACAAGCACCTAAAATACTGAAGGAGGTAAAACTTCCTCTCCAATCAGAGGAGCTGTGGCCCAAGACCCTCATGGCTTTTTTTCTCTCTCTGTGCTTCCTGATGCGTAGCCCCAGCTGTGGGCATAGGAAGTGCCAGCAGAGTAGGGTAATGAAAGCTCTAGCGTTCTGGCAAGAGTAGCCACAAGGGGAGGCTCAGGGAATCAAAAAGTACCAGGAAAATCTCAGAGAGGGAGGGGCTTGGGAAAGCTGCTCCAGAAAGTTGTGAATGAATCTCGAGGCTCACCTCAAAGCTGCACATGTGTGAATGTAATCCTAAACAGCATAGCAAAGATGTTAAGAATAGAACTAAGGGAGAGACCACTACCCAGGTGCCAGACTGACAACTGGGTGGCAAATGCACAGGACAGATGCAAATAGTACCACCAAGATTTTGGAAATAACCAAGAGTGAAACCAAAGTCCACAGAAGGGTAGCCTGAACCGAACTGCATTCATTGCCTGGTAAAAAAAAAAATATCAACATTCATCATAAGATTTACACAAGACCCAGACTCTTATAACACAATATTCAAAATTCCTTGATACAATCTGAAAATTATAAGGTATGTGAAGAACCAGAAAAATCTACCCTCACATGGGAAAAGGTAATAGATACTAACGCCAAGATGACAAATATCAGATCAAGACTTCAAAGCAGCGATTATAAAAATGTTCCAAGAAAGAAGGGCAAATTATTTTGAAACAAATGCCAAGATAAAAAGTCTCAGCCAAGAAATGTTAAGACAAAAAAAATATTAGAACTGAAAAATACAATAATTAGGAAAATGGGGGAAAAGGAAAGATGCTGGTCAAAGGGTACAAACTTTCAGATATAAGATGAATAAGTTCTAGAGCCCTAACATACAGCATGGTAACTATGGTTAATAATAATGTATTGTGCACTTGAAATTGCTAAGAGAACTGTTGTGAAGTGTTCTCAACACACACACGCACACACGCACAAATAGTGATTATGTGAGTTACTGGGTATGTTAATTAGCTTAATTGTGGTAATCATTTCACAATGTATATGTATACCAAAACATCATGTTGTACACCTTACATATATACACAACTTCTACTTGTCAATCATACCTCAATAAAGCTGGTAAAATCAATTTTAAAAAAGAAAAATATAATAATTAAAATAGGGGCGCCTGGGTGGCTCACTCAGTTGAGCATCCAATTCTTGATTTCAGCTCAGGTCATGATCCCAGGGTCTTGGGATTGAGTACCACATTGGGCTCGGCACTGAGCATGAAGCCTGCTTAAGATTCTCTCTCTCTCTGTCCCTCTGCCCCTCAGCCACTCATGCTCTCTTTAAAAAACAAAAAACAAACAAACAAAAATCCTGGATGGCCTCAATAGTAAAATAAAGATAATAGAAGAATGGCAGTAAACCAAGATAGATCAATAGAAATTATCTGACATAAATATAAGAAAGGAAAAATATTGGGGAAAAAATCAAATAAAGCCTCAGGGATCTATGAGACAAGAGCAAAAGGTCTAGTATTTATATCATCAGACTCCCCAGAGAAGAAAAGAAAGAGTTCAGTGAAGAAAAAAAAAAAAAAAATTACTCCAGGGAAGTAACAGTGCTGAAAATTTCCTAAGTTCAGTGAAAGATTTAAAATCTATATATTCAAGGGGTGCCTGGGTGGCTCAGTTGGTTGAGCGTCCAACTCTTCATTTCGACTCAGGTCATGATCCCTGGGTTGTGGGATCAATCCCTGAGTCAGGGTCCGTGCTGAGCATGGAGCCTGCTTAAGATTTTGTCTCTTTCTCTCTCTCTCTCTCTCACACTCTCTCATTTTCTCTCTCTCTCTCTATCTCTGTCTCTCTCCCCTGCCTGCATGCCCTCTCTCTCTACAATTAAAAGACAAAAGGTTAATGCAGAAGGACAATGAGAAGAGAGCAAACAGGCTCAGACCTAGGTTTTATCAAATGTTGTTAATGATAACAGTGAGTGTGTGGGTGGCACATGGCTAAAGAGAGCAGAAAGATGATACTTCACTCCCTACTCAGATTGCACCGCATCTTTATTCAACCCCGGCAGAGATTCCATGGTAAATTAGAGGTACCTCCAAAGGTTGGGATGCCAAATGAGGCTGAACACACAAGATCGGTTCAAAGTCTTTATAAGGATCCCCAATCCCCTCCTCCAGCCCCATCACTGCCCCTACCTAACCAAGCAGATGGTAAAAGGTTTACTCTCCAGAGGGGCTGATCCAGAAGAGTTCTTTCCCTGCAAATACCAGATATAGCTGAGTGGGGTAAGACTACTGAGTGGTACTGAAAATATGAACAAATAGCCAACCAAAGATCGAACATGTAAGAAAAGGCCAAAATAAAGAAAAAAAAAGGAATGCTGAGGAGACAGTGACTATGTGGGGAGCATGAGGGTGACAAGGTCTGATATGAAAAAAGAATCCACTGAGTTCTGAGACATATTTAACAAAATCTACTCCCTTTCTATCTAATATTTGCTTTTTTCTAGGCAAGGCTTTCATGACCATAGACAAATGGCTCAGCTGCAACAAACACTTCCTCATCCAAAAAAACTCAAAGTGGACATCACTGCCTCAAGTCTACAAACCTTCAGACTTGATGGTGGCACTCCACAGTCACTCCCCCCACTCCACCAGCCCAGACATCTCACTATCCCCAAACATGTCACAACAGAGAAATCTCTTGTACTGAAGGAAGACCACACCGATTAGACAAAAGTATAACCAAAGCTAACAAGATCTGTTTTGTGGATTACAAACAAAACAAAAAGACAGCAACCAGAAGTTTTCAAGACTGTCCAGAAGGGTACACAGTAGTAGAGGCCATACTGTTTTCTTTGAAGTGGCCTTTCTATCCTGTTCTTCCCACCAAGATGTTATTGTTTTCCATGGTTTCTCACAATAGCATGATGTTCCAATGGGGAACATGATAAACTTTCTCCATTTTTAAAATTAGAAACATCAAATATTGACACGTGGATTTAGTTTGTAACACCAATATTCAAGAATCTATAGAAAGATTTGCTTTTAAAATACAAATTAGGGGCGCTTGGGTGGCTCAGTCACTTGAGTGTCCAACTCTTGATTTCAGCTCAGGTCATGATCCCAGGGTCGTGAGATAGAGCGCTGAATCAGGCTCTGTGCTCAGTGGGGAGCCTGCTTAAGATTCTCTCTTTCTCTCTCCCCACTGCCTCCCCCTATGCCTGCCTCTCCCCAGCTTATACTTTTCTCTAAAATAAATAAATACATAAATAAAGATAAATAAAAAGTACAAATTATTTTAAAAGCCTAAAAACGTATCTCTGCTGCTAAAAAATGAATGCCATAAGAAATAAAACTGGTCTTCTGAGAGGCCTGGTATTAGCCTCCTAACATAAGGGTTCATGTTTGGGATTTCAATTTTATGTAAAAAACTAACACAGCCTATTTTGTTCTTGTCTCTAAAGGGTGATCTCTTCACTTTTTCTTTCTCTCTTTCTCTTTGAAGCTATTTATGCAGCAGCATCAATCGAATCCTATACTAAGAGGTTTTGGGTTTCTACTATGCAGTCTTACCATCATATTAGCAGAGGTGATTTTCATCTGAGAAAATATACAAAAGTTCTGTGTCCAAACCAAAGTTTCATGAAGCAAACTGAATTCTTAATACTTTAATTAAATGCAATACAGTGATTTATTCTGTACCCATGAGGTAATAAACCAGGTGCTAAGGAGCAATGTAGGCCAAAAAGATCCTTCTTCTCAAACAACTCCAGCTATCTGAAGTAAGTGACCGACCAATTGCTGATTGTTCTTTTCTAATTTGTTATGGACCAACAATTTTTTTTAATGTTTACTATTTATTTTGAGAGAGAGAGGGAAAGCATGCATGGGGGAGGGACAAAGAGAGAGGGAAAGGGAGAATCCCAAGCTGACAGCCTGGAGCCTGACCCTGGCCAATCCCATAAACTGCAAGATCATGACCTGACCCAAAATCAAGAGTCTGACACTCAAGTGACTGAGCCATCCAGGTGAACCATGGACCAACAATTTTTTTTAATTTTTTTTATTTCTGAGAGACAGAGCACGAGAGGGGGAGGGGCAAAGAGAGAGGGAGACACACAATCCCAATCAGGCTCTAGGCTCATCGCTGTAAGCACAGAGTGTGAGATGGGGCTTGAATGCACGAAGGGTAAGATCATGACCTGAGCCAAAGTGGGATGCCTAACCGACTGAGCCACCCAGGTGCCCCTGGACCAACAATAAGACACAATTAAAAAATTTTCTAGGGGCACCTGCGTGGCTCAGTCAGTTGAGCCTCCAACTTCACCTCAAGTCATGATCTCACACTCTGAGTTCAAGCCCCGCATCGGACTCTGTGCTGGCAGCTCAGAGCCTGGAGCCTGCTTCCGATTCTGTGTCTCCCTCTCCCTCTGCCCCTCCCCTGCTTGCAACGTCTCTCTCAAAAATAAATAAACATTAAAAAAAACCAAAAAGACGCAATTAAAACAATTTTCTAGGGGCTCCTGGGTGGCTCAATCGGTTAAGTGTCTGACTTCAGCTCAGGTCATGATCTCACGGTTTATGAGTTTGAGCCTGGCATTGGGCTCTGCTGTCAGCACAGAGCCCGCTTTGGATCCTGCATCCCCTTCTCTTTGCCCACCCCCCCCCCCCCCCGCTTGCATTCTTTCTCTTAAAAATAAATTAAAAAATTAAAATAAAACAATTTTCTCGGAAAAAAATTACATACAAAAGAAAATCCCAAGTGTTTCAGTATTAAGGTCAACAGACATAAAATTACTCTACCAAACTGCTACACAAGTTTCTAAATCTTAGTTTCTTTATCTCTACCCCAGATGCCCAGGGACTACACTTTGAGAAGCAGTGCTGTAAACTCCTACTACAGTTGGAGAGGCATTGCTAAAAACTCCTCAATCTAAGTGCTTCATCCGTTAGGGCAGGGACTTTTTGTATGTTCATTAATTCACATGTCTTTCCAGACACATCACAGTAGAGAGTGTGAGCAAAACATTCTTTGCTCCTGCTATTCAGAGCAATGTTGATTCAACTTTGAGATTCCTACCTCATTTCTCAAAAGTTAATCATTTGCCCCTAATAAAATAGCAACCAAAACTTTGTATTTTCTGACAATCTGTGTCTCCCTTTGGTTCCAAATACTTCAATTCCTTAAACAAACACACATACAAACAACAACAAAAACCCCACGACTGCCTAAAACAAAAGTACTGTGTGTCTAGAATTATGAGGGAGACTGTGTGAAAAGTATCATTGTGTTGTGATAAAGACTCATAAAAAGATAAGACGCATGCAGTCACTGAAGGACAGTGTTCTTTCAGGTTGGAGGAGGGTTGTGTGTGTAGGTTTCTGCACAGGTAGCCAGAGAAGGGCCCAGCAAGTGGCTGGGCTCCCAGCTCTCTGTCCTGGTCCTGAAACCAGAATGAAATTCCCCCGTTTTCTCAAAGCAGTAACTTGGCTAGACATACTCCTGGCAAGTGCTATGGTTGAAAAACACTGCTAAGAGGTTGGGAAGAAGAGAGGGAACTGAGCAAAAACAAGAGTCCAAGGGCTGATGGGAATGGTTTAGGTAACTAATGGCTCCTAACGCGGCAATCAAAAAAGATGTTGATATTGGAAAGAAGGGTAAAAACACCATATCCAACCAACATTATTTTTGGTGCACTTGTAGAAATTAACACTTCATTAAAATAAGAACAGAAGAACATCAATCTGTTGGTCGCTTTACTAATAACAACAAGGAGTTGGGAGGTTTCTCAAATCAGAAAAAGCTATTTTTATCAATGTTCAAAGATGGAAAAGATAGGGCCCCTGGGTGGCTCAGTTGGTTAAGCGACCGACTTCGGCTCAGGTCATGATCTCACTGCTCCTGAGTTCGAGCCCCACGTGGGGCTCGGTGCTCACGGCTCAGAGCCTGGCGCCTGCTCTGGATTCTGTGTCTTCCTCTCTCTCTGTCCCTCCCTAGTGTGTGCAATCTCTCTCTCTCTCTCTCAAATATTAAAACAAACAAAACAAAACAAAACAAAGCAAAATCCAAAGATGGAAAAGATAAAAGTAATGACAGCAGCCTTCAAAACTTATCCAATACCTCCCACATCCATGAAAATCAGTCCCTCAGGTGAGCAACCAGCACTCTGACAGCAGTTAATGAAGACAAATGAAGAATGGACAATAAATTCTGTTAAGATCTGAAAAATGTAAATGTAAATAAAGACGGGACTGGAGGTCTCCTAAGGAACTGGGAAAAACCTAGCAAGTCACAAAGCACCTTTTGGTTGGATACGCGCGGAGTGCCCTGCCCGGCCCTGCCCTACGAGTCTCCGCAGTCCCACGCAGGAAAGGCTGGAAAGGCGAATCCGCAGGTGATAGAAGCAAGCGAACGACCTGGTCACAAACCCGGCCCCTCCAGCCCTCAGCCAGAACAGGAAGGGCGCACAAGTGTTAGCCCTGTACGGGGAGGAAATTCGGGTATCTGCCCGCTCCCGGTCCGCGGCTCAGGGCCAAGGGCCCGCCGGTGCTGCAGGTGGCTGCATGCAGCTTGATGAGGCGGCCCCACCCGCTCGCCTCCCGCTACTCGATCCCGCATGCTCTGCGCGACCGTAACCCGTGGCCCCGACGCCCGCTCCCCCGTCACCTTCTGCGCGCTGGAGCCGCGGATCAGCGCCGCGTGGTCATAGACGTGGCAGCGGATGACCGAGCTGCCCACGTCCAGCCCCAGCACGAAGCCTGCGCGAGGCAGGCCTGGCGCGCTCTGCTCCGGGCGCCTCTGCTCTGAAACCGCACGCACCACGACCATCCCGACCCCGCAAACCTCTCCGCAACAACCGCCTACCGAGCGGGCGCGTTTATAAAGGCCCGCACCTCAGGGGCCGAGCGCGCCCAGCCGGGCCACCGCCCCCGGCCCGCCCCTCCGCGAGATCCGGGAAGCGTCCCGCCCCTACCGCAGCCCCGCCCCTGCCGCGGCCCCGCCCCGACGCCGTGACATCACTGCCGCGCAGAGGTCCTTTCGGCGCGGGGGCTGGGCGCTGAAGGCCCTGAGGGTTGCGCGGAGGTGAGCGAGTTTTGGGAGGTGGTCGTCGCGTTTCTTTTCACCAAAGTTACAATTTATGACAGTTTTTAAAAATAAAGTGACCTGAAAAGAAGTTAAAAATTCATTCTGAAGTATATATTGATGAGCAGAGCCTAGCTCCTCCCGCAGACCACTCTCCCAAGAAAACCTGGTAAAGTTTGTGCGTGTAATACACATCGATAAATACTTGTAAATGAAATAACACACGAGGAGTAAGACCTTCTCCAGCCCTCTGGTAAGGAAGAAGGGACAAAGCGTAGGGTGGCCACTTTTACCCCCCCCCCCGCCCCCCCCCCCTCCAGCAGTCTTTCAGACAGGACAGAAAGTCGCAGAAAGGCCTAGGGAAATTTTGAGATTCCTGTAGCTTCCTTTCACCAGCCTTCGCAGAAGGTGGTCCAGCTCCAAAGGTGCAGTCCTGATCTGTAGGGAGCAGGAAGGTGTTAATGCCTGCTTCAGCAGCCTCTCCGCTACCACCAGCACCAAAAAACCAGTGCCTGAAAATATTCATTATCTTCTTTTTGTAAAATTATGAAAGTAATATGGATACATGATTTTTGGAAATGTTTAACGGTACAATTAAAAAGTAAAGGATATTCATTTTGAACCGAATTGTCCTTTTGACCAAACTGTCACATTAACCAACTTGCTTTCAGCCATTTTTACCAAACTGGGCTCTTTGGCCATATTACTTGAAGCTTACAACATACACCTATGAGAGTATATTCTTTTGTCTCTGTACCTTGTTTCTTTACAGTAGTACTCATTCCAAATGGCCTCAGGATTGCTTTCACCAGTGATGAAATTAAGAATTTTGGCGAGTCATATATGTGTTAATCCTTAGTATTGTAACTTGAAATGAATGACTAATGGGTTGTGTACTGATCAGAGTTTCCCAGAGAAACAGACCCAGAAGATTAGAGAGAGAGGAAAAGAAGGAGATTGAGATTTTAAGAAATTGCCTTGCATGTTTTTATGGGTGCAAAGTTCCAGAAATCTGTAGGGCAGGCTGAAAGGCTAGAGATTTAGGTAAGAGTTGATGTTACAATCTTGAGTCTGAATTCTACAGACTACAGAATTATATATTCTGGTTCCTCTTCAGATTGCATAAATCTTTCGCCTTTTATAAATTCAAATCAGTTATCCTATTATCAAAGGATCAGAGAATGTGAAAACGAGGACTTCAGCAACCACTTAGTCTAGTGTTTCTTAATCTGTTTCCACTCTTGAACACCTTTGAGACCCTGATGGATGCTATCTTCTGAGAATATGCTTATATACACAAAATTTGGCATGTA
Organism: Panthera leo; assembly: GCF_018350215.1. Classification (NCBI taxonomy): domain Eukaryota; kingdom Metazoa; phylum Chordata; class Mammalia; order Carnivora; family Felidae; genus Panthera; species Panthera leo. The sequence continues at coordinate 121,041,173 of NC_056687.1, read as the reverse complement.
ATTTCAGGTGTTGGGTATGGGATAAACTAAACATGAAGTTCTCAGGTTAAAAATCCAGAGCTGATTTCCCAAACCTGGACAATTGCCTAGGAGAGGGCTGAGTAGCAAAGGGACCCTGTGTTTCTTCCATGTTCATTGTTCTCTGCTGGCATCTCTTACCCTGCTCTGCTCTCAGGGCAAGGAGCCTGTGGGCTATAGGGCACAAGGTTCACAAACTCTGAAGGTCCCTTTGATAGTGGGCCAGTCCACTGTTCTTGAATCAGAGGCCACTGCTACTCTGAGCTCCACCACCTGGCGGCCCTGGTCTTTATCTGGGTCCTCACATTCTGGGCTTGGCCTCAGAAGTGGCCCTGCTCTCCCTGGCTCTTTCCCACCACTGTCACTCCTTACACGTTCTCCTCTTACACCAGAGACCAGGATTACCACTCATTGTATCATCTTGTACACTCCCAAGAACTTGGATTCACTTCCTCAAGACTAGATCAGAAAGTACACAAGGACCACCACACCCTAAAGGGAAGTGAATGGTGCTTCAAGGCTGAACCCAGAAACCTCAATGCCTTCCTGCCTCCAAGGAAACTAGTCACAGTCACCTGCTAGGCTGACCAACTGTCCCAGTGTGCCCTGGACTGGGGAACTTCTTAAAACATAGGATTTGAAATGCTAAAACCGGGACAGTCCTCCTCGCTACTCAGAGGCTCTTGGCGTCCACCGGTGATTTTCTTTGGGACACTGGCTACCTCATGTGTAGATGTCAACCACTGCTTTCTAGACATCTTGAGGACAGAGATGGGGGCTTAGTCTTCTTTTTTCCTCCAAGACACACAAAGTAACTGCTCGATGACTGAATGAATAAACAAATAAATTAGTATGTTCAAGTCCCTGTCCGACTCATCCGTGTGACTTGGCCACAAGACAGAGAAGTGAGCCCTTCATAGTCCTGCATGAATCTGGGCATGTTATCATATGGCCGCCAATGCAGACTTTCTAATGTGTAAGGAAGGTGTGGAGTTGTGCCGGCTGCCCTAAGTCCTGTATTTGGAACTGAGCCCTGGATACCCACATAAATAACAAGTCAGCTCCTTTTTCTTAACCTTTATTTTATGCACCCAGTCTGATTTGGATTGGACTCCTGCCTCAGTTTCCCGATCTGTATTCACTCCTGTGTCTGGAGTCCTAGCCTGAACACCACTACGAGACAGAGGTAAATGTACCATGAAGTGCATGAAGCTGACGCTTCATGCCCCCTACTTGAAGGGGCCCCTGCCAAGGTCCTGACAAGAAACTTAGCTAACTTTTCAGAGTTCCATGCTGTATTTAGCATTTGCAAAAGTGAATTATTTTGGTATTTTTTTCTCTTCAAGCAGGCCCCCAAATTTTACAAGCTTCAGATCCCACAAAACCATAATCTTCCAACGCTTGTGAGTCCTCAGAAATTCCCTGTTTCTCAGTGTCTGCACTCACTCTTCTGGACCCCAGGTGGTGGTGCAGAATACTGCCACGCACCCACTCCGACTCACTGTTCTGAACTCCTTGCATATTGACAGCGGAGATCGAGTCTGTCCTCTGTACACAAATCTGAGACATCATGGTGGTAAGCACTGGCTTCCCTTCTTGGGGCCAAATTAATCCACCCCTGCCCATACCTCACCATTGTTCCACCAAGGTGCTTGCCTGCCTTGCTGTTGAGCCCACTCACACCCTGAAGCAGTCAAACTGGAAGGAATGAGAACCAAGAACTTCAAATTCTCAGGCCTGATGCCCATCAGGATCTGAAAATAAAAGAGGACTTTGGGCCCCACCAAAATCAAGGGGAGAAGTGGAAATTGAAAGGAAGAATAACTATACTAAAAAAAAAAAAAAAAAAAAAAAACCCAGACTAGAGGAAGTTACTTCAGAACCCAAATAAATAAACAAAAGTCCATAGTCACATGCATCCTAGCAAACAAAGCATAAAGGAAAATGTGAATTTTATATCTGTCAGAAAGAGAAGTCACATGAGTAACTGCTGTGCCGATTACTGCACTTATACATGTGTGTTCAGTCCTGCGTGTTATCTCACTTAATTCTCTCCAGAACCCAGTAAGGGTCAGTGTGAACTTGCATGGTTAGTCCATGATGAACCCAGGATTCTCCCCCTGTACTGTGATTCTTCAGTGCACCTGAAACATCAACTGTTCCAGAGGTCAGCAATGAGAACTACTCCTCCACCTGATAGGTATGTCTGTACAAACCCCACAGCATCATTGCCACGATGTGTGGAAGCCTTCTTCCAGCCTTCAGAGAGAGAAGTGAATAGGTACATTTTCTGTCCAAACCTTGAGGGGACCCTGCAGAAATAGAGGCCTCTTTTCACGGCTGAGCTGCTGACAGTCTCAGAAAGGGTTACCATCTAATATAAAGGAAACCACAGTCACACCTGCCATACCTGCCCAGGTATCTGCCCATCTCCACACTCTTAAGAGGCATCCTGTGTCAGAAACATGAGAAGGCTCATTCCTCCTTCTCTTAAATTCTCCCCACCTGAAGTGTATTAAGTGACAGAAAATCTTTTCATTCACTCACTTATCTGTGTATGTTGTGGGAAGGGAAAGAGCTTTATAATGCACAGGTTTGGGAACATGCCTTTTATGTTTATGATCATCCAGTGTCTGGAAAGTTCTAAAGAGAGGGCATTGCTTAAGAGGAGTATTCTACCTCCCCTTCTGATTTCAATCATCCTGTTTCGCTCATGGTCAGAAGCCTTTTATTCAACTATGGACATTATCAAATCTCCAATGAATGAGTTCTGTGAGTTAAGATAAAAACCACATTAGAAAATGGCTAAAAAATTTTTGTTTAATTCATAGATACAAATAAAACTTTGTTTTTTGAGGAAAAATTTAGAAGTTCTGTATAAGGCAATTAAAAATCCAAAGTAAAGAGTGGTCCTGCATAAGAAAATGTGGGAAATTACTGCTAAGCTTTCAATAATAAAGATTTCTATCTCTGCTTTTTGGCTAAGAAGCCAAAATAAAAAAAGGAAATTTCTTTTCACATATTGCTCAGCTACTGTTGTCACTATTTTCTTCCCTAACACCATAAGATTCTCATTTTTTAAAGCCAGGTTTATTGAGATATACAGTTCCATGAATTTTGATGTATACATCTGTGTAACCACCACCACCACTGAGATAGAAAATATTTCCATCACTTGTGAAAACTCCCTTTGCACACAGCACTCTGAATCATTTACCATGAGCATAAGGTGATACATCATCTGCAAACATAGCTCAGAATTCTTGACTTTAGCAGATTGATCTCAGTCATTTTAGTTTCAGCCCATTACAAGAAGTTACAGTTTCCAGACTGACTTTAAATGAGCCCATCCTATGACGCATGGGCAAGATGTGTTGACCTAGGGGTTTTCACCAAATAACATACTTGTGTAAAGCTAAGCATAGTAAGTTACAATTCTGGGTTCATTTGTATGACTTGAGTAAATCCAAACTATTTGATATGATTGTTAGCAATGAGGACAATTTAGTAGGCATGTTTACATTTTATGTTGTCAAAGAAAGAAAAACCCTGCTTTGCAATGTAGTTACTACAACCTAGGCTAAGTGAGATAAATCAGACAGAGAAAGACAAATACCATATGATTTCACTTTTATGTGGAATCTAAGTAACAAAACAAATAAGCAAACAAAAAACGGAATCAGACCTATAACTACAGAGAACCCACTGGTGTTTGCCTGAGGGGAGGCAATTGCGGTGGAGGGGGCAAAATGGTGAAGAGAAATGGGAGATACAGGCTTCCAGTGTATGGGATGAATAAGTCATGGGAATAAACATAATGAATATACAACATACAACATACAACATAATGAATATAGTCCTTGATATTGTAATAACGTTGTATGAAGACAGATGGTATTTATACTTGTGGTGAGCTTAGCGTAACATATGGAGTTGCTGATTCATGAAACTGTACACCTGAAACTAGTGCAATATCATGTATCAGTCACACTCAAAAGAAAGAAACAAAGAAACAAAGAAAGAAGGGAGGAAGGGAGGGAGGGAGGAATTGGAAGTATATCATGCTTTAGTGTTGTAAAACAGATGAAACTTAGAATAAAATCTAATTCGGAACACACTGGAAAGAAAGAAATAAGGAACCAATAATAATAAACTAGACTTTAACTGAAAAAAAGTACAGTCAAGTCTCATTATTTACAGCAGTTGTGTTCTGTAAAGACATCACCAAAACTGAGTTAGCAAACACTGAACTATTTCTCCTGGAAGCAATACAGGATGGGCACCTCCATCAATGACTCAATACATAACCTTGTTTTATGTGTGTTTCTCTTTAAAGATATCTTATTTATTAGTTATATATTGTTGATTTATTAACATTGAACTCACAACCAAAGTACTATAATTTATGCCTGAATGAAGCTTATCTAACACATGTATTCTCTCTGTAGGGCACATCACAACCTTCTTATGCTTAGGGACACTACGCAGCATTTCACTACACACTTAGGAGCCCTTCTAACCGCAAAATCACGAATAAAAAGCACAGATGTGAAAAGAGTGGCACTAAATATTACAAAGAACATCTGTTTACAGTATAAGAGCTGAAACAAGAAAGCAGAATGTTGCTTTGATGAGTGTGCACATCTGTTTCTGTCCCTGTCTCTCTCTCTTTTAAATCTGTTGTATATAGATTTAACAATGTGCTTATCGGTCTATTTGCTCAGCATTGCTTTTCATACCTCATTCAATTTCCATCTTTCTAGGTCGATTTCTTTTTCTTAGCTTATATTTGAAGAAGTAGTTCTTTCAGTGAGGATTTTTGAGTAATAAACTTCCTTTATTTCTGAATATCTGAAAATAGTATTTCCTTACTTTCAAAAGACAGTTCAGCTTGGTAAAGAATTCTAGTTAGTTGGACAGTTATTCTCTTTTTTAAAAAATTTTAAATATCTTTTAAGTTTACTTATTTATTTTTGAGAGAGAGAGAGAGAGAGTGAGCAGGGGAGGAGCAGAGAGAGAGAGGGAGAGAGAGAATCCCAAGCAGGCTCCACACTGTCAGCATGGAGCTCAATGTGGGGCTTGAACTCACAAACCATGCGGTCATGCCTGAGCTGAAACCAAGAGTCAGACACTTAACGGACTGAGCCATCCAGGCACTGCTGAATGGTTATTTTCTTTCTGCACTTTGAAAATACTGTTGCATTGGCTTCTAGCATTGTCATCTCAAGTAAGTTTGCTGCTGGTCTGATTCTTTGTCTTTTGTGTGTACTCTGTCTTTTCTCTCTGGTATCTTTAAAGTTTTCTATTCAGATTTAATGTTCTGATCTTCCTAGAGGTGGACTTATTTTTTATTTATTCTTTCTCTTTTTTTCTGCTGTGCTCATTTGTTTTGTTTCTTAAATTCCACAGGTAAGTGAAATTATATTGTATTTGTCTTTCTCTGACTAACTTATTTCACTTAGCAGAATACTCTCTAGCTCCATCCATGCTGTTGCAAATGGCAAGACCTCATTCTTTTTTATGGCTGAATAATATTCCACTGTGTATCTACCACATCTTCTTTACCCATTCATCAATTGATGGGCACTGCTTCCATATCTTGGCTATTGTAAATAATGCTGCTATAAATAGATAGGGTTCATGTATCCCTTTGAATTAGTGTTTTTGTGTTCTTTGGGTAAAAACATAGTAGTTTGATTGCTGGATGGTAGGATAGTTGTGTTTTTAACTTTTTGAGGAACCTCCATACTGTTTTCCACCGTGGCTGCACCAGTTTGCATTCCTACCGACAGTGCAGGAAGGTCCCTTTTCTCCACATCCTCACCACTGCTTGTTGTTCCTTGTGTTGTCGATTTTAGTTTTTGATTTATTCTACTGGGAACATCCTGTTGTGACCTGTCAGTTGGAGGACATAGGTCTTCAGTTCTGGAAAATGGTTTGCTTTGTGCACATTGCCTCTTCCCATTCTCTCTATTGTCTTCTTAGGGAGCTCTCATCAGATATTTGATTTGAAAAAACTTATTCTGACACAATTTTAGATGTACAAAAAAGTTGCAGGGTATCACAAAGAACTCCCATATCCCTTCTACCCAGATTTACCAAATGTTAATATTTTGCCACATTTCGTCTTTTTCTATTTAAACATGTGCCCTTTTTTTTGAAGCATTTGAAAGTAAGTTGTAGGCACAACGCCATTTACTCCTAAGTACCTGAGTCAGAGTTTTCTAAAAACAAATATATTCTCTTACATAATCATCATACACAATACTATTAGCTAATCTAGAGAGCTTATTCAGATTTCACCAATTGCCACAATAATGCCCCTTACAGAAAAAGAAAATCCCAGATCATGTGTTGTAATCAGTTGTCTTGTTTTTTTTTTGTTGTTGTTTTTTTTTTTTTTTTAAGTCTCCTTTTATTTGGGACCATTGCTCAATCTTTCTTTGTCTTTTGTGACATTGACATTTTTGAAGAGTATCGGCCAGTTATTTTGTAGAATGTCTTTCATTTTGAGTTCATCTGATGTTTCCTCATGATTAGGTTCAGGTTAGGTACCTGGGTCAGAGTAGCACCCACGTGATGTTGGGCTATTCTCAGCAGGGGTGGGACTAGAGTAAGCCAGAGGGTAGGTACTTAATATGCAGAATTTACGGAGATGTTCATTCTCAAGTACAGAATCAGCCCTAAGTGCCTAGCTTGCCTCACCCTAGTGCCAGGCCTGTTTCTCATTACATGGTATTAGGAGATATGTGTTATTGTTGGTTCAATGTGATATCTGTTGGACACTATGTTAAATAAAGTACATTCAGCCAGCTTACTTCATTGCGCAGTTACTATAACTTTTTTTTTTTTGTAATTAAGAAATGTCTTGGGGCGCCAGGGTGACACAGTCAGTTGAGCATCTGACTTCTGCTCAGGTCATGATCTCGTGGTTCTTGGGTTTGAGCCCCACATTGGCCTCGCTGCTGTCAGTGTGGGGACCTGCTTTGGACCCTTTATCTCCCTCTCTCTCTGCTCTTCCCCTATTCATGCTCTCTCTCAAAAATAAATCAACATTAAAAAAAATAATAAATGTGTTATAAGGAGATACTTCGAGATTATATAAATATCCTATCACTTTTCAAATTTTTGCCCAGTAATTTTAGCATCCGTTGGTGACTCTTGCCCTAAGCAATTATTAAGATGGAGGCCCTTGGGTTGCTCAGTCGACTGAGCATCCAACTTTGGCACGTGGGTCATGATCTCACGGTTTGTGGGTTCAAGCCCCACATCAGGCTCACTGCTGTCAGCCTGTCAGTGCAGAGCCTGCTTCGGATCTTTTCTCCCCCGCATCTATTTTCCCCTCCCCAGTTTGTGCTCTCTCTCTCTCAAAAAAAAAAAGAAAAAACAGTTTTTAAAAAATTACTAAGGTGGTTGCCAATTTTTTTTTTCATTCCCTCATTCTTTCTACATTTATTAGTTGCCTTTCTATGGTCAGGGCAATTTTCCCTTCTTCCCATTTGTTTGTATATTTTAAACATACTTCTTGAAAGTCTGTTTCAGACTGCTGTCTTATCTATTCGTCTTGGAGCGCAAATACTCCCAGTAGCTACATATGTTCCCCCACATGTCCAGTGGTACAGTTTCTTCTGGGGAGCTGTTCTCTCTTAAATTGTGAGATAATACATGGAGAGGTTCTCTGCAATGGAAATTCTTTATGTTGTGGGTTATGAAAGCACTCTTATAAAGCACTTTCAAGTTTGCCTCGGCCAGGGCCTAAAAGAGAGATTGAGAGGAAGAAGGGGAGGGGTAGAGAGAGACAGACAGACAGAATCCCAGCCAGGCTCCACACTGCCAGCACAGAACCCATTACAGGGCTCAAACTCATGAGCCAATGAGACCATGACCTGAGCCAAAGCCAGGAATTGGACAATCAACCAACTGAGCCACCCAGGCAGCCCTCAGATGAGTTTCTATGTTAATTTACCTGGTTGGAGCTCCCACCAAATGCGAGTATTGTGAATTCAGACCCAGCACTTGCTGGTGGGTGGCATAGGGTCAAGCAGTCAAGCAGCAGTGATTCCTAGAGCTCAAAGTCAGCTTGCCACACTTCCATGTATTCAGCTACCGTGGAGAAAAACCCAAATGGATTTAGCACAGCAGGCAGCATGACTTCTTGTGTACATTGGGTCTTCTTGCCCCTGAGGCCCAGGTGGATGCTATGCCCACAGTGAGTCCGTGTCATAGCTGAGAAGCACCGAACTTAAGAACAACCCCCATCTTTTGAAGGGGCTGCTGGCAAATGTCCCCAACCTTTGCCCCTGAGGACAACGTTATCATTATTAGCCTTATCAGGAAATAAACCTGCCCTCAGATCCAGAGGGAGATACCTTCTCTAATCCCCACATCTGTTTGGTATCTAAACATCCTTGAAGAGTGTAGGATAAAAGTTGTCACAAGACATATAGAAATGCCATGGAGAATCTCCCAACACAAAGTCACTTTTCCCACCTGAGCAGGAACTCACTGCTCTAACCTTAAGAACACTGAGAATTGCTTTTCTTGGTTTCAAGCATGACAGTATATAAAATATTTTTTGGTTGCTGTTGCTAACTAAGTATTGATCAGAGTGTCTATTGATTTGACTGGGAGTGGAAACAGACAAGCTTCTGTATGACTCAGTGCTTCCTCCTTGCCAAATGCCATTTATTAAGTGTCTATTTCCTTTCTTAAGCTGTTCGGAGTATAGATCCCAACCAAACCTGCCACTATTTGCCAATGTCCATGCAGTACTACCAATGTCAGACCCCTGTCTCAAGTGTTTACCCTGAGTGTAATCATAACAGAAAATATAATAGAAAACAATTGGACAAATTCAGACTAAAAGATATTCTGCATAACCAGCCTGGAACCTTCAAAATATCAATGTTGTGAGAGATAGGAAAAGAAAAAAAAGCTGAGAATTTCATTTATATTAAGGTAAATTAAAGGGAGGTGACAACTAAATTCAATGTGCAATCCTAATTGGATCTTAGATTGGGGGGTGGGGAGTGGTTTTAATATCCTGGAAATTTGCATATGACCTGTATATTAGCTATAGAATTCTATTCACGTTAAAATTCCTCATTGTGATAATTTGTGTTTTTGTAGGAGAATGTCCTTGCTCCTGGGAAATATATGCTTAAGAATTTTGAGGTAAAGGATCAGAAAAGGAGAAAGATAAAGAATAAATGGGGCAAAAATGTCAATGACTGGGGAACCTGGGTGATAGGTATGTAGATGTCCATTATACAATCTTTGCAACTTTCCTATAGGTTTGAAATTTTTTATTTATCATTTTTTAAGTTTATTTACTTATTTTGAAGGAGAGAGAGAGAGAGAGAGAGAAAACACGAAGAGGGGAGGGGCACAGAAAATGGAGGACAGAGGATCCAAAGTGGGCTCTGTGCTGACAGCAGAGAGTCTGATGTGGGTTTTTTTTTTAAATTTTTTTTTACATTTATTTATTTTTGAGACAGAGAGAGAGCATGAACAGGGGAGGGTCAGAGAGAGAGGGAGACACAGAATCTGAAACAGGCTCCAGGCTCTGAGCTGTCAGCACAGAGCCCGACGCGGGGCTCGAACTCACAGACCGCGAGATCATGACCTGAGCCAAAGTCAGCCGCTTAACCGACTGAGCCACCCAGGTGCCCCCTGATGTGGGGTTTGAACCCACGAACTATGAGATCATGACCTGAACTGAAGTCAGGCACTTAACCTATTGAGGCACCTAGGCTCCCCTGTTTGAAAGTTTTTAATATTTTATTTATTTTTGAGGGAGAGAAAGAGAGAGAGAGAGAGAATGCAAGCAGGGGAGGGGCAGAGAGAAAGGGAGACACAGAATCCGAAGTAGGCTCCAGGCTCCAAGCTGTCAGCACAGAGCCTGAGGTGGAGCTCGAACCCATGAACCGTGAGATCATGACCTAGCCGAAGTTGGATGCTCAACCTACTGAGCCACCCAGGCGCCCCTCTGTTTGAAAGTTTCTAAAATGAGGAGTTGGGGGGAAATGCTCAACACATTTGTACCTTCACTTATGAAGTTCTTTCTGATAGATTTGAACACTCTCTTTGCTGTATTCCACAGGGCCCTATAGATACTTCTATCAAAGCATACAGCCAGTTAATCTTCTGCACCCACTCGTGTAACGCCCCGGATTTAGAATCCAAGAGACCACCAAGGAGCCGATACCGATGCAAATGCACAAGGGTTTATTTGCAAGCTCGAGCTTGGGCCCAAGTATACCCGACACAGCGGAGCAGGGACTTGGACCCCTAGGTTAAGAGGCATAGCAGTTTTATAGGGGCCAGTGGCCAATGAGATTGTAACACACACAGAAAGTTGCATAGTCATGTCAGTCCACACGCAGGTGGCCAATTGAATTACAATTTACCCTGTAGTAACTGTTTGAACTAGCCTATCACTCTGGTCAGAAGTGCCGCACAAGTTTGGCGGGCAAAAGGCGGGGTTTAAGAATTGGCACGCAAGTTTGGCGGGCAAAAGGCGGGGTTTGCATTCTTTGGCGGTTAGGGGTTCCACATTCCTATATGAGCCGGTTTCCAGTAAGGGTGTGCTCAGCGGCTTGACTAGGGTGGGGGAGTGTCTTAAAGCAATAAGCAGGTCATGTGGGGGTTATACATGAGATGGTGGGTGTAGCACAAAATGGAGTTAGTCTTGCTCTGCTTGTCCAGGGGTAGGGAATTTTTGTTAAATACCTTGGGTCCCACACTCCTTTCCCTGGATAGAGACCCTCCTGAGGGCAGGGACTCAGTTTCTTTCATCTTTGTAGTACCACCACCAACTGTATAGCAGAGGTGAAATAAATGCTTGTCGAATAGACCAAAGAAGGAAGCAACAATCTCAGAGTTTAGCTAAGCCCTTTTGGAAACCATTCCCATTTTCAGACCTTGCCAGTGAGCTCCTGGCATTGACTTCCTACCACGAGCTGCTCCTGTGATTGACATTTTTATAACACGACAGTTTGTTCATCAGACAACCTAAGTATGTCACTGTGAACTTCCTCACCCAGATTGAGTACCAAAATGTTAAATGAAACAAGGGTTCACTCTGATTCCTGAGATCAAAATCTTCAGTATGAGAGGAGTGTGTTTATTCTGGTCCTGTTTCTTATCTGTAAGGCAGTTCTCCCGATAAATTTTCCCTAAAGCCAAGGACCCTTTTTAAAAAAAAGAGATTTTAGTGTAAAGCCTGGTCACACTCTCTTTGTTAGACTAAATAGATTTTATCTTTGTTCATGTGTTTTCTGTCCACTTATTTAGCACTTGAAAAAAAAGTTTAGTGGGATGCGTTGGCCTGTTTTTCCATTTAGAGAAATTATAGTTACTAACTGGGTTGAATTCAAATAGTACTTATTAAGGGGTGCTTGGGTGGCTGTTGGCTAGCCGTCTGACTCTTGATTTCAGCTCAGGTCAAGATCTCACAGTTCTTGAGATTGCGCCCCACATTTGGGCTCTGCAATGACAACGCAGAGCCTGCTTGGAATCCTCTCTCTCCCTCTCTCTGCCCCTCCTCCGCTCGCATACAGTCTTTGTCTCTCTCACAAATAAACTTAAAAAATAAACCCCCCAAAATCAAATAATACTTAATAAGAATTAGTTTTTGTTTGTCCCATGACTCTTGGGTGTTTACATTTTGGTATATATACCTTTCTTCATATGTATATATGTATTCCGATATACACATGAAAGGTAAAATCCCTCAATTGGTCATGTTGGCTATGATTTTCCTGGTCATGATACAGTTTGCCTAATGTAGGCCAAAAAAACTGCCTAGAACTACAAAGGCCAAGACCTCTTCTTATTTTTAATAGTATTAAAATTTAGTTTTTCTTACTATAGCTTGACGAACTTTTGCCCACAATTAAAATATTATTTTGGAGGGTTAATGAGACTCATCATTTTTCCATTCTATTTAACATCTCTGGTTACAAGAACAGGGTTTTTGCCACCTTTTCCGATAATAGGATTTTGAGACTTGAATTTCAGTTTAGCCTAATGCCTCTTAATCAGGATATTCAATTCTTTTCTGAAAACTGGAATAGAGTCATCTGGAAGTTGATCCTTTCAAGTAAACAATGCACACATTTTGTTTAACCATGTTTTTAAAAATGTCACCTGTTGGAATAAACAAACCTTAATCTATTAAATTAAAATTACAATATTGAAAATAAGAGGAAATTATTTGGAAAAAGAAGGCTGCTTTCTGGAATTAAAATAGACTTCATGCAAAAAAAGACACACAACCCAATTTCAGAACAGGCAAAGGACTTGGGGCACCTGGGTGGCTCAGTTGGTTGAGTGTCTGAATCTTGATTTTGGCTCAGGTCACGGTCGAGCCCCAAGTCCGGCTTGTGAGATTGAGCCCCTAGTTGGGCTTGTGCTTGGCATGAAACCTGCTTAAGATTTTCTCTCTCCCTCTCCCCCTCCCCTACTCTCTCTCTCTTAAAAAAAAAAAAAAAAGTAAACAAAAAGAATAGGCAAAGGACTTGACGAATAGACATCTCTCAAAAGGAGATATATTATAAATGGCCCTAAGGTTGCCATAAAACGCCATAAAGTTATATTATAAAAGGCCATAGGTTAAAAGTTGCTCAACGTCATTAAGTCATTAGGGAAATGCAAATCAAATGAAATGGTGGTCATAATTCTTGTTTAATGTTTGTTTATTTTTGAGAGAAAGAGAGAGACAGAGCATGAGCAGGGAGGGGCACAGAGAGAGGGAGACACAGAATCCAAAGCAGGCTCCAGGCTCTGAACTGTCAACAGAGCCCGACACGAGTCTCGAACCCACAAACCATGAGATCATGACCTGAGCCGAAGTTGGACCTTAACCAACTGAACTACCCAGGTGCCCTGGTCATAATTTTTTTTTAAATGGAAAATAACAACTGTTGGTGAAGATGTAAAGAAATCGGAAACTTCATCCATTGCATCTTACATTTGTAAGATGGGACAGCCATTGTGGAAAACAGTTTGGTGATTCTTCAGGAGACTAAATATCAGCCAGCAATTCCTCTCCTAGGTAAATGTTCTAAAGAAGTGAAAACAAGTGTGGGAATAAAAACTTGTGCCTGAATGTTTATGGCAGCACTATTAGTAACAGCCAAAAGGTGGAAACAATGCAAATGCCCATCAAATGGATGAATGAATAAACAAAATGTGGCACATCCTGACAAGGGAATAATAGTCAGCCATGACAAGGACTGAAGTGATACATGCTGTAGCATGAATGAAACTTAAGCACTATGCCAAGTGACAGAAGTCTGATCCAAAAAGCTGCTGTAACACAACATTTCACAAGTGCTGTCTTGAGCCAGTTTTGAAGTCATGGTTAAAATTTTCATTTCCCCTGCCCCTTTGTGGGTAATTTGCTAAGAACATTCCACCCTAACTACTTCCTTTTTGGGCTCTGACACTCCTGGGTTTTGACACATATTTCCAGCTGCTAGAGGCCCCTAGGTAACTAACACCCAGGGGTGGCTTCTTCTTGCTTGGACCCACAGAATTATTCAAAATACTTGGTTCTCAGGAAGCTCACAAAACCTCTCTAATCCCACCCTGCTTGTCACTCATAAACTGCCTCCAACAAGTTGGACTTCCAGCTTATTGTTACCTTGTTCCAAGGTGCATCTCCCTGTATGGCCCTGTGAGGCTTCCTTCTTTCATTTGGAGCTATCAATAACAAACACGTCTCTCCAGTTTGTGTGTTCTGTCATCCAAGGAATCTATAATTATACCTAATATCATGTAATATAAAACAACTAACATGTTATTCTACTTATATGAAATACCCAGAATAAGAAAATCCATAGGGGCACCTGGCTGGCTCAGTCAGTTAAGCGTCTGACTCTTTGATTACGGCTCAGGTCACGTGAGATCGAGATGTGGGATTCTCTATCTCCCTCTGTCTATGCTCCTCCCATCTCATGCTCTCTCTCTCAAATAAATAAACATCAAAAGAAAAGAAAAGAAAAGAAAAGAAAAGAAAAGAAAAGAAAAGAAAACACATAGAAACAAAAATCAGACTTGTGGTTGCCAAGGGCTAGGAGGAAGCAGAATGGGAAGTGACAAGTGGAGTTTCCATTTGGGGTGATGAGAAAGTTCTTCAACTAGCTAGTGGTTATGGTCACACAACATCATGAACGTGCTTAGTACCACTGTGTTGTACACAATAAAGCTGCTAAGACGGTAAATTTTTCTATGTGTATTTTACCACAGTAAACAATAACAACAAAGCTACAAGGCAAAAAATAAAATAAGATAAGACAAGGTCTAAAAATAAAGACTGCACGTATGTGTTTTAAAGTATCCTGGTTTCCTATGAGTACAAGATGACAAAGTCTTGTCAACTTCTCTAAGCATTGGTAACCTATTTTTTCTAAAAATAGACTGACTTTGATTGTATTAAATGCATTTATCAAAAAAAAAAAAAATACTCTACATACTAACAGAATGGCTAACATTAAAGACAACCGGGACAAATTATCCTACTTTGGTGGTGGAACATAAGACAGTACAACCACTTTGAAAAAAGGCTAAAAGGCTAATGGTTTCTACATGAAACTAAATATATGCATATCCTATGATCCACAAATTCCAATCCTAGGTATTTACCCAAGATAAATGAAAAACAAATGTCCCCCAACAGACTTATATAAGAACGTCCAGAGCAGCATTATTCATAAGAGCCCCAAACTGGAAACAGCTCAGCTGTTCATCAGCTGGGGAATAAATCACACGCTATGTCCTTCGCACAATGGACTGCTATTCAGAAATAAAGAGAAACAAACTACTGATACACACAGCATGAATGAATTCTAAAACACTGTATTGAATAAAAGAAACCTTGCATGAAGAGTGCGTAACTGCATTTTCCCATGGATACGAAGTGCTAGAAATGGCCAAATTAATTTTTGGTGAACAAGTTTAGAATAGTGGTTGTCTCTGAGTGTTTGGGGGTAGATATTTATTGGAAGAGGGTATGAGGAACTTTTCTGTGTGTAATGTTTAAGTTCTGTGTCTTGGTAATGATTTAGTTTGCACACATGCATATAGTTGCTGGAACTTATGGAACTGAACACCTAAGATCTGTGCGTTTCATTTTATGTAAATTTTACCTTTAAAGAAACAGAAAAGGAGGCACCTAGGTGGCTCAGTCAGTTAAGCATCTGACTCTTGGTTTTGGCTCAGGTCATGATCTCGTGGTTGGTCAGTTTGAGACCCACAAGGGGCTCTGAGCTGACAGTGAGAAGCCTGCTTGGGATTCTCTCTCTCTCCCTCTCTTTCTGCCCCTCCTGCGTGCGCGCTCTCTCCCTCTCTCTCAAAATAAATAAATAATCTTAAAAAAAAAAGAAACAAAAAATAACCACTAAAATACTGAAATAATGACATGCATGCTGAATGCTGAAATATTTGGGGGAAAGTACCCTGATGTCTGCAACTGACTTTGAAATGCATACAAAAGGAAGACGGATTGTTAAATGGAAAGAGAGATGGGTAGATGGCTAGATATTTGATAGAGTGAGAAAAATAAAATATTAATGGTAGAATTTAGGTGGTGTGTATATGAATGGCAACTCAAGTAATTTTTTTCACCTTTTATGTGTATTGAAAAAATTTTATAATAAAATATAGGAGAAAATAAATAATAAATAATATACATCACCAAACCCACCCTTCTTATTGTTTGTGGTCTTAAAACTTCTCAAGGAAATTGGACAGATATTTTTTAAAACAAGCCACGTACCTCAAATTCTAAGAAACAATTTTTCTTTGTCTAAAAATCTCCGCGATCACCAGGAACAGCAACAAAGCTTTTTTGTCCATCTTGACTGTGCTGACTTTTGACAGCTGGGCCAAGTGTTGGGAGCCAAAGGCTTGCAAGCTTCTTAGTATCAATTACTAAGCTCTAATAGCCAATTACAGTGTGAGCAGATGAAACCCTCTAATTCAGGAGAATGAATTCTTTATTGCCTGAGAGTAACCACTCTGCAATGTCAGTCTCAATTTCCCTTCCCAGCCGATATCCAACTGTGGTCTTCTTGGCTTGTGTTTTTCCTTTACTCCTACCCTTTCACCCACTGTTGTCATGATATTTCTTAAGAAAAGAGCCAGCCATGTACACACTATGCAATAGTGTTACACAATAGCAAATGAACAATCCGTGGCATTATAAAGAAAAGATTTTGGAATGAAAGTGAGGAGATCTGGGCTCTAAATCTGGCTCTGCTGCTACATAATAGGTATTTGACCTCAGGCAAGTCACTTAACTCCCCTGAACTTCATTTTATTAATCACTGCAATGGAGGAGGCAGGCTGAGAGGTTCTTCAAGGTAAATTCCAGCCCTAAGATTCAATGGCCAAGTTTTGAAAGTGCTGATCTCCTACGAGTACTGATTTCCTTACTACACGTTTCTCAATATTGTAACATTTCTCCAATTAGCCTTGACATTTAATTGTATTCATTTTTACTCTTATCAAAGTTAAACATGTATGTAGTTTATAGAATCAAACACTCAACAAGGCTTACTATGAAAAAAAAACCCAGCAGCACACCCATCCCCACATTTATCTGTCCTCAGAAACACTTAAAAAAAATTTTTTTTGAAACTGCACGAGGAGTTGAAAGTATTTAGATATTCATACTTGAATTGTTCTCACCTGAAGGGCTGTTGTTGCCTTCTTACAACACTGCTTCCATCTTTTTCTGTTTCCTTAATGCCAGACCATCTGAAAGTGGGAGACAGATGTATGACACTTCACTCCTAAATACGTCAGTGTGCATCTTCCAAGATCAAGAATATCTCCTACATAATTCTGTCATTGCTATACCTGAGAAAACCCATTCAATAATATTGCCCATACTCAAAGATACCCATTGTTCCACAAAATGTCTTATCAATGAGTTTTTTTGTTTGTTTGTTGTTTTTTGTTTTTGTTTTTTCCTAACCTAGATCCAGTCAAAGTTCACACATTGTTTTTGAGTGTTAGGTTTCTTGAATCTCTCCCAACAGCTCCTGTCCCCAATCTTCCTCGGAAGAGATCAGGCCAGTTGCCTGGACTGGATTTGTTCCAGTTCCATAAATCCCATATTTTTTGACCGTTTCTGTTCATTAGAGTCAGGACAGACATTTTTGGCAAGAACACCACATTGTAGCTGTTGTGTCTTTCCCCTTGCATCACAGCAAGAACCAGAGAATATCATCAGTCCCCTACTACTCTTGGCAACTACAGGTTCCCCTGTGATCCAAACACCATGTGTGTGAAAACTTTTGTAAGCTGAAATGGCAGAAAGTGAAGAAGCAATTACCATTAACTATGTGGAAAAAGTTTTGCACATCCCCAGACCCTCAAAATAACCTCTCTTAGGCTTTTGTGATACCTTAGGACACAGCTTGCTGACAGACGCACAAAATAAATGGAGATAAACACGGATGCTCACAGACAGAGTTCAAAGCTGAGGCGGCTTGATGCTGAGATGCTGAGTATCCGCCCCAGGAAGGAGCTGGGCGCGGCCCCTCTTGCTCCTCCCTGCGCGCTGCCTCTACCACGGCTGGGCTGGCTGCAACGCAAGCCTGAATGCCATTTGTGCTTTTAGCCTTTCTTAGTAAAAGGGAACAAGCTCTTTGGATTTCTTTTAGTTAGCAAAAGCAGATACTAATTAGGTCTTTCATGAAAACAAAGTGGCAGGATGGGACTTTCAAAAAGAGGGATGCCCGTGTGCCAGGCTTGACCCCTCGCCCAGGAGAGTGACCACCAGATGTCACGCTGTGAAGGTGTGCTCTCTCCTTTGTACTTAAGTCACCCACAGAGAAATATCTTGAGACTGTGAGAGCACCTGATTTACAGATTTTGGATTTCTGAATTGTTCTGGAGGTAGAGGTTTCACGAGTCAAAAGTACCATTTTCCACCCAAGGACCATGAGATAATAGGGTAGGACTGAGAAGAAAGTGAGAGACCTTCTCCAATTGCTTTATTGTTTTATTTCCTTTTATTTTAGACAGTCGCATTAAATCTCTTTGTATGTCTCTCCGTAGGTAACATACATTTTCTTTCCCCTCCAGTTTTGGGCACAATCTATTGATTTTCACCATGGAAAAGTACACACACATTTCCACCCACCACCACCGCCTATCTGCATCCTTTCCATCTTCCTAACACAGTTATAACATGATTTTGTTTGGATCACTGTCTGGTGTTTTCATTATCATAACCATTTAAAAATCCACAGTGGCCTAATGTATCAATACTATACTGTGTATCTTCCGTTTGCCCATCCAGTTCCCTCTCCACCCCTTCATTCTGCACGGTGTCTTGGGAGGCTGATATGCATGGACTCCATCATAGGTGTCCCTTATACCATGGTTACCCAGTTGGGTTTGATCAATAAAGGGCACGAGCAGAATATTGAAGGGAAGACAAAATGAGGCCCTAGTATTTGTTCCCCAGCTTTCCTCCCTACGAGGTTGCCATGAGTTAATTGCTTTGTTCTGTAAAAGGCCTCAGTTCTTGTCAGGCAACACTCTATATAATGGCCTCTTTGGGCCAAGCAATGCCATGTTCTTCTTGCCTCTTCAGGCCTGGAGTGGTAATAGTTCCTATGTTGTTATTAGTCTTTTTAAAGTTTGGGCAAATCTGCCTGTACCCAAAAATTATTAGTCTCTTTATTAAAATCTCCTGAATTATGCCATCTATTTTTTTTTTTGCTGGACATGGTATGATTATTTTCCTTGTCTGTAAAACTTTTCTATTTTCTCTGGAATTAATATGTGATCTGATCTTTCTTATTGAACTTATTAATTCAACCCGAATACCTTTTATGCTTTTCTAAATCTCTGAAAATGTTCAGAAACATCAGAAATTTTCTCAAAATCCATTTTTTTTTTTTTTTTTTTTAGTTTATTTATTGAAAGGAGGGGGGCGGTCAGGGAGAGAGAAATCCAGGCAGGCTCCACACTGTCAGCACAGAGCCCCACACGGGGTTTGAACTCATGAACCGTGCGATCATGACCTGAGCCAAGATCAAGAGCCAGACACTTAACTGACTGAGCCACCCGGACACCCCTCTCAAAATTCATGCTTTTAAAGACATTCTTTTCTGGAGCTCTCTAACTTTTTCTAGTTTGTGCTGGTCAGCCTCTAGGCCTAATGGACAGCTTTCATATGGGGATCTGCCTTTGTATCATTATGGAAATTATCTTCGCATGTGAATAGAAATGAATAGAAATGAATAGAATGAAAACCTCTTTCCATTTGGTTTAAATCTTCAGTCTTGGCTTACATTCCCACTCTATTAGTGCATGTCATCTAGTAGTTTCCCGAGAAGGGATACTTACAAGGTAAATTATTTGAGACTTTTTATTTTTAGAGAGAGAAAGAGAGCACGAACAGGGGAAAGGAGCCAAGGGAGAGAGAGAGAGAATCCTAAGCAGGCTTCATATTCAGCATGTAGCCGGACATGGGGCTGGATCCCAGAACCGTGTGATCATGACCTAAGCAAAAATTAAGAGTTGAATGCTTAACTAACTGAGCTACCCAGGCGCCCCTATTTGAGACTTTTATATTAGAAAATGCCTTGGGGGCCTGGTTGGCTCAGTCAGTTGAGCTTTTGACTTCGGCTCAGGTCATGATCTCACAGTTTGTGGGTTTGAGCCTTGTGCTGGGCATTGGGCTCTGTGCTCACAGCCTGCAGCCTGCTTGGGGTTCTGTGTCTCCCTTTCTCCACCCCTCCCTCTCCCCGACTCATGCTCTGTCTCTCTCTCTCTCAAAAATAAACATCAAAAAACATTTTTTTAAAGAAAAAAAAAGAAAATGTCTTTATTTTATCCTAACATTTTATTGCTATTTGGCTAGGTATAGAATTCTATGTTAGAAATTATTTCCAGGGCGCCTGGGTGGTTCAGTCGGTTAAGTGTCTGATTTCGGCTCAGGTCATGATCTCGTGGTCCACGAGTTCGAACCCCACATCGGGCTCTGTGCTGACAGCTCAGAGACTGGAGCCTGCTTCAGTTTCTGAGTTTCCCTCCCTCTTTGCCCCTCCCCCACTCACTGTCTGTCTGTCTGTCTCTCTCAAAAATAAATAAACATTAAAAAAAAAAAAAGAAATTATTTCCTCTCCGTATTTTGAAGTATTCGAACTCATGAACTGTGAGGTCATGACCTGAGTGGAAATCAAGACTTGGATACTGACTGAGCCATGCAGGCATCCCACCCCCACTTTTTTTTTAAGAGCCTGGAGTGGTCCAAGACTGGAAGCAGGGAAAATAAGGGACCGTTGCAAGAGGCCAAGTATGAGAGGAAGTGGAGTTGCATTAAGGCAGTAGTCATGAGGACGGTGGCAGATACGGGGGATGACATTGCACCAGGACTTGAGAGCCAACTGGGTGTGGCGGGGGAGGAATCAAACACGCCTCGTGTTTGTGATCTATATTCTTTGCTAGTAATAAGTGCAGAAATATCACATGATGACATTATAGCAAACATACAAAAACAATGATTTCCTTCTTCACTTAGTGGCCCTAAGGAAGTATCATTGGGAAAGCATCACCCGATTACCCCAGAGATACTAGTTAAGGCTCTGCTGGTGTTTGATTAAGGTGAAGTGGGGAAAGTGGTTTGTGTGTGCTGAATCAGAAAAGATTTATTATTTAGCAGTGATGGACTCCAGTAAAAAAAAAAAAAAAAGAAAGAAAGAAAGAAAAGGTCACAAAAACTGTGTTAATGTTTGTCCCATAGCTGGTGCTGCAGTGTATACATATCCTGGGGTTTCAGTTCCTGGGCTCCTTGCTATGGACACGAGCATCTGTCTGATACTGCTAATTCAGACTCTGCATCCTATTCTCTGTCACGTCCCCTTATGAGGACTCTCTGATAGCACCCCGTAATGATTTTTCCTTTGCAGAGAGGACTAGATAAAGACAATGAGCTGTGACTAACATCTACCATTCTTAACCATGGACTGTGTGCTCCTTCCCCAGAAGAGAAAATATATTGTTTTGTGGCAAAGTAAAAGAGCAAAATTCCCTAACAAAAGTCCCTCTTTGTCTGGAAATCATGCCAGCTTACTTTTTAATGTTCTGATTAAAGAAGAAAGAAAGAAAATTGCTTTTTAGGATGCTGAATGAGGTAGGAGCATTGTGTTATAAATACACAGTCATTTCTATATGAAGGGAACACAGTCTGTAGGCTGGCTCAGCCCCAGTTTCTCTTCCCCCTCCTTTGGAGTCCTTCCCCGAAAACCTGCACTTCCTGGCAGTGCCTGGCACATGGTAGGTCCTCAACTAATACACGTGGAACATATTATTTCAAAGTATATCCTTCAAGCAGTGTTGGGGTTCTCCCTTCTGCCCTCCCAGCCCCACTAAATCTACCCCTGGTCCCCGCTGGCACGTCCTCCATCATTTTCTTTCCCTGTGCCAGAAAGCTCTCTTCTCCTAATACTATGTCACCTCTTGCTTTCTTTGCAGAAGATTTCTGCCCCAGATGTGTGTGGGGAATGCAGACATCGGCCTGTCTGCTATTACGTATCACGGGTCCAACAACACGAATCATTGGAGTGGGAACATGTTCTTGGAATGAACATAACTGAAGAATCCCTACAGACAAAACTGCAAACAGAATGATACATGCTTAAGTTTTGCTGCAAGTTGTCAACACCAGCTTTGAGAGAATCCTCTTTTTAAAACATTGTTTTATTCATTCATTTCCCGTCACGTTACGTTAAAAAAAAAATCAGACAAGGAGAGATAGAAAACCTGGCAACCTTGTACCTAGAGATCTGTACTGTCTTTTCAGCCTGTTCAACTACAGATTTAGTCACAATAAGGATCTTGACCAGGTCAAATTCCTCCAGGTCAAAGGAAATAAAGATAGACATACTGTTTTATAAGGCGGTCACTGCCATCTTGGTGCTGCAAACAGCTGCCTCAGTGCTGTTACTCCAGAAGTTTGAGTTGAATAGGAAAAGACATTGATTTACCTGGGGAAGCTATCCACCCTGATGGCTTCCTTGAAGTCAATCCGGATTCCTGATGGAGCTCTTTTTTTGTGCCTCCCTCCAGAAAAGCAGGGATTCAGGACAGTTTGCTTTGGCAGTCTAACATGTAGTCCATCTTACCATCTTTACAACCCGAGGTACAATTCTAGACCATTCTGAGTGATTTCTTCAGTCAAATGGTCTTGGATATCCTGAATGATAGGTCATTTTCCATTAAAACACATCCTTTCCAGGTTAGCGACCTCTGCTGACACATGACAAACCGGATTCCACAGGTCGTTTTACTACTGCTCCCAACTAGGCATAATATTGGTCATTCGACAACCTAAGCAGAGTGGATGACTTAGCGAGGTGCTTCAGGGAGCTCTTCTAACACTAACATTCCTGGATAGATGGATATATAATAAAGCGGGTAAAGGGTTGATGGTAGAATCTAGGTGGTGAGTATCTGTAGATGTATAATATTTTAAACTGCATTTTTTAGGAAATGTTTGTAATGAGGGGTGCCTGGGTGGCTCAGTTGGTTAAGCGTCTGACTCTTGATTTCGGTTCCGGTCCTGATCTTGCGGTTCATGGGATTGAGCCCCATGTTGGATTCTGCGCTGGCACTGGGGACCCTGCTTGGGATTCTCTTTGTCTCCCTCTCCCTCTGCCCATCCCTCGCATGTGTGCCTACTGTCTCTAGAGCTCTCAAATAAATAAAATTAAAAAGAAAAAAGGAAACGTTTGGTAATGAAATGTTGGAAAAAAGACAAATTCCAGTAAGGGTGTCTGGTGCTGAGGTGTTCGGCACGAGCTCTTTTCTGCCAGGTTTTTAGAGAAGCAGGGAGCCTAGGAAGGGGAATAGCAGTGAGTGGCAGAGCAGGCCAAATCTCAGAGATACTTGTTGAGGGAAAAAGCCAAATTTAAGAATAATGCGTAAAGCATGATGCCATTTATGTAAAATTAAAACCAAAGAACGATTGTAAGTAGTTAATATGTGCAGATAGTGTGTGCAGTATGAAAAAAGGCCAGAAGAATATACACCATACTCTCACAGGAATCTAGAAGGTGGTCACCAAGGTGTTACTCTTACCCATCATGCTTTAAAAATTTGGAGGAAATGTAGCCATGTATTACTTGTATAATTAAAATTTAATTAAAAAAAAAAAAGAAAGTGGGTTTGGAGATCCGAGAGATCTCTTTTGAATTCCAGCTCAGTTATGTACTATATCTTTGGATGCATTAACCTCTTTTTGTCTTAATTTTCTTATTTGATAAGCGATTTAGTACTATTTTTATATAATTATTGTTTTGAGGATGAAAGTGTTATATAAAATGACTGGCACCTAGTGGACACCCCATCAATGGCAACTGTTATTAGTACTGAGCCTTCAGGACAGAACTTCGGGGCTATCTTCATGGAGACACAATTAATGTTTTAATAAGCGACTTGCACCTTTGGATAATACAAACTGTAATGCCTTGCAGCCATCACAGTGGAGTAGTGCCCAGCGTAAGGCATAATATAAGGGGTTGCTCCATCAATCTGTGCCCAGTTGTGTTTTGTAGAACATGGTGTGCTAATGTAATAAGCAAAGAACCTCACTACCATCCATGACCTTCTGGTTGACAGTGCTCTGACTCAGTGATACATTTTGGGCAAGAAATAGTTTATACTCTTGATAATCTGTGAATGTGGTTGCAGAAGTCAATACTTAACATTCGAATGGAAGTACACCAGAGAGGATCTCTGTTAAAATATTAATGGGTTAGCCTGAGTGTCTGATTGTGGAAACTCTGATTCCACATTTCTTCTTTCACTTTGATATCCAACATATGGAACAATAGAAGAGCTCCCAAGAATTGGTGCAGCTGCCTCATTGGTACCAATTCAGTGGATAACTGAAGCAGCATTCTATGATTTCCTGTCTCTATTCTAGTCTCTATAATGTCACCAGTTTTCATTTTGAAAACAAATAGACCCTTCTTAAAATCATGTTAATACTAACAGAAGAGCATTCTGGGGATATCTTCCCATCCCGACTCTTGCTCTAAAGCATGCTGCTCCACAAGAATGGGCCACAGCAGACATGTTTGTATTAGTTGGCTGACCTTACTTGCCTGGGCAGAGGTGGACACCTGACACAATTCCACCCATCTGGAGTTGAGATGGAGACATGCTAGCCCTAGGCTGGTTGCTGGAACTGAGGCAATGTATAGCTGGAACACGGAAGCCGGGAGTGTTCAATAGGCAGAGATGAGAGTAGGAAAGGTAAGATATCCATGTTCTGGATGGCTTTTTTGTTCTTGGTCCAGGCCCCTTTGAAGCCCCGCTATGTTCTTGCTCTTGGATTCTAGGTAATTTTCCTGCATCCATATGATAAATCTTCTACCCCCCACCCTTATTTTATTTTTTCTTGAGCTACTTAAAAATTTTTTTTGATATTTATTTATTTATTTATTTTATTTTTTTTTTTTCAACGTTTATTTATTTTTGGGACAGAGAGAGACAGAGCATGAACGGGGGAGGAGCAGAGAGAGAGGGAGACACAGAATCTGAAACAGGCTCCAGGCTCTGAGCCATCAGCCCAGAGCCTGACGCGGGGCTCGAACTCACGGACCGTGAGATCGTGACCTGGCTGAAGTCGGACGCTTAACCGACTGCGCCACCCAGGCGCCCCAGATATTTATTTATTTTTGACAGACAGAGGGACAGAGCATGAGTGGGGGAGGGGCAGAGAGAGAGGGAGACACAGAATCTGAAGCAGCTCCAGGCTCTGAGCTGTCAGCACAGAGCCTGAAGTGGGGCTTGAACTCACAGAGCATGAGATGGTGACCCGAGCCAAAGTCAGAAGCTCAACTGACTGAGCTACCCAGGTGCCCCTTCTTGAGCTACTTTAAGTGGGATTTTGTTATGCCCAAACAAAGCTGCTTTGACTAAGATAGCCTTCACGATGAAATTAAAACACTTTAACGTGGTCTGTAATGCTCTTTATGACCTAGTGTCTACGTTCACCTCCATTTTACCTCTTACCTGTCTAAACTGGCACCATACAATTCAGCCCTGATCAGTCTCCTCCCTCACTTGAGTCCTTGAAGCATAGACCACAGGCCTCCTGCTGGATCAGAAAAGAGACCCTGATACTTTCCCAGCCTATGAGGTTCCCCTTTCTTGTGGACTTGTTATACTGGTGTTGTGCCTTGTGTTTACTTGTCCTTCTTCTACTGACTTTATGGATAGTCAAGACTAGGTCTTATTCCTATTTTTTTTAATGTTTATTTTTGAGATGGGGTGAGGGGCAGAGACAGAAGGGGACGGAGGATCTGAAGCAGGCTCCGCACTGACAGCAGACAGCCAGATGTGGGGCTTGAATACACGAACCACGAGATCATAACCTGAGCTGAAGTTGGACATTTAACTGAGCCACCCAGGTGCTCCATTATTCCTATTTGTTAATGCTGTGCTTGTACTAAGTCCTTAAAAGATACCAATAAACAACAAATAAAATGAGAGTATATTTTTAACAAAACTACACAGTGTTGATGTGAAAACTAGATTATGAAACCTGAACCTTATAGTATAGCAAAGTGGTTAAGAGTGTAGGTTTTGAAGTCAGACTACTGCATAGGTAAAACCTATTTACATGATAGGGTTATGAGGATTAAAGGGTATAATCTGTGTAAACCATTTCTAATATTGGCCTGGGATATTAGGCACTTAGTAATCAGTAGACTTATTGATTGATTATCTAGGAACTCAGTGAAACATGGCTAACACTCCTACAATTGTAGGAATCAGGGGCTCCATAAAGCATTGGAAAATTCTTAATTTTCTTTTAACATTTATTCATTTTTGAGAGAGAGAGAGACAGAGCATGAGTGGGGAAGGGGCAGAGAGACACACACAGAATCAGAAGCAGGCTCCAGGCCCTGAGCTGTCAGCACAGAGCCCGACGCGGGTCTCGAACTCACAGACCGCCAGATCATGACCTGAGCCAAAGTCGGATGTTTGAGCCACCCAGGCGCCCCAAGCACTGGAATATTCTAAAGGCAACCATTTGCCAAGTTGAAGGGGTTTAACTGGGATGGCCCTTTTATGAGAGCTGTTTACAGGCACATCATACAGTGAGCTTTGGTTACTATCAGGATAAAGCTGTTTTGCAGGCCTTCTTTTATGTAAAAACTGTAAGAACTGCTAGACCAGGATGTGGTTGTTGCTTAAGAGCCTGACTTAGGTCAGCATTTCCTTGTCAACTCACAGGCCGGTAGGAGCAGCTCAAGATGACCTGCCTTCCCCTCCCCTCTCACCACTATTACAGATGAGTGACCCGACCTACAGAGTCACAGAGACCACAGACCTCATAGCCCCATGGAGAGGAGACAGAGTGCACTGGAAGGTAACCCCCTAAGGTTCAGGTCCTGAGAACCTTGATTGTACTTCCTGGATTGTATTCTGTAAGATTGCCCCAATTTCTTGCAACAAATTTCCTTTCCTTAAGCTAGCTTGAATGGGTTTTGGCTTATTTAGTTTTGATGCTCAAGTCAAAAGATTGGTACCAAGATTGGAGAGAAGTCCAATGATGCTATAGAGTTGGGGTGAAGAGGAGTGGTTACTATGGATCTCAATATGAGGAGCTGGAAGTCTAGGGGAATGGAGTGGGAAAATAGCTAAGTTTCCATTGGTAAGTGTAGACCACAGGCCTCCTGCTGGATCAGGGGGCCACATACTATATCAGGATGTGATTGCTCTTTAGAGTCTTGAGTGAAGTCTAGTCTCACTAGAGGCAGTCTGAGGTTTATCAGGCAGACTGGGAGCAGATACAGTAGGAAGAGATGTTCTTCCCTCCTTAAGCCCTTCTTTCCAACTCCTTCCCACCCATACCATGGGAAGATTTTGGTAAAATAATGCATTGGAGTTATATTGTGAGACATGGGTAATATCAGCAAGATGTGAGTCTTGGTAGATTCCCCAGTCTTATGAGTAGAAATGAGAGCCTCTTTCTATGTAGCTCTGTAAGAACCTTCCCTTGCATGG
The DNA here is from genome assembly GCF_018350215.1 of Panthera leo. Lineage (NCBI taxonomy): Eukaryota > Metazoa > Chordata > Mammalia > Carnivora > Felidae > Panthera > Panthera leo. The sequence continues at coordinate 121,014,107 of NC_056687.1, read as the reverse complement.
TAGAAAAGATACAGGGGATCATGACAGGAAAGAAGAACAGAGAGAGAAGAGTCTCCCAGATGGCCAGGTCAGGCACAAGGACTCTACAAACTGGATACTGGAGAGTGACTCAGTGGGAAAAGCATAAAGGCATTTGGCACCATTCAGAGGACTGTATATTTGGGATAGATCTTCATATACAAAGGATAAATCCTTATTTACTAACATTTGTAATACACCTAGTATGTACATAGTGCTTTATACATGTTAACAACACGAAGAATGTTTTCTTCCTTTTAGAAGATGAAGAAACTGAGGCTTATACCTTATGTAACTTGCCAAAGCTAATATAATGACTTATTTACAACTAGTAATAAGTAGAGAAAGGATCTGAACAGTGGCCATCTGAATCTACAGTCTTCAGACTTTCTCCACTAACCATGCTGTCTCAGTTTAAATGACATAGATTCAAGATACAGATATAAAAAGATATAGGGTTTAAGTGAATACTGTAATGTTTCTACTTTTGATACTAATGTAAATATACAAGAAAAAACAGCTTATGAAATCATTCTCAAGGGTTTAATTAAAATCCATATAGCATTTAACATGTATAGATGTTTTAACTCTTTCAATGACTCTCATATTTTAAAATCCTTCTGCACAACATTTTGAGGCTAACTTCATGCTAGAAATCTACAAATGTACAACTTAACACAAAAATACATTCGGAGTCCATTCCAATGCAAGTTTAAAACACTTTAATTGCAGACAATGTAAAGATATTTAAAAAACAAAAACTACAAAATGAGCACATAAAATTCTTCCCTTTTGAATTTTTAATAAAATACTGCTCTGTATAAGATCTAATGAAAAATTCCAATTACTTATAAAATAGCTATGTGAGAAAAGAAATGAGTTAAGATACATATGTATGAATTATACTTATATTGTTTAAATGAACAGAATGTTGAACACTTTAATTATACAGCACACCATTTATTACTCATATATCAAAATAGATGAAAACCCTCAGAGAAGCAACTGGGTGCAAGCAAAAGAAAATGTAAGAGACCTGAGGCAACAAAACAAAACAACAAAAAAACCAAACCCCAAAACAAAGGAAAAAGCCCCTTAGCTGTAAAGGGAAAGGAATAAAATAACTTAAAGCAAACTGTGGACCAAATTCTCAGTCCTATTATTTCATGAGAAACAGTATGAAAATTTAGCTTCACAATACTAAAATATCTGTAGAAGCTTAATTATTTGGCCTAGGCAATTTAATAGTATACCAACTGCCGAAATCAACAGCAATGGGTGTACTTCTGGAAAAAAATTAATTTTTACAGGTTTAACTACGTAAAACTATCTATTGGAAACCAGAGTCTCCATCACAAATTGCACTTGAGATGGCTGAATGCATTGATTGAGCAAGGCATAATTGTTGGTTCACTGACATACACACAAATACAAAAGCAGCTATATTCCTGATATTCTTCATTACTAAAACTATTTTATACATTTTTTCCCTCTTTAAAAAAAAAAAAAAAATCAGTGCCATCTGAGCTTTTAACTCAGTGTTGTAACATTGACACTTCCACACGCCTGCTGACTCAGCACTGTTGTCTCTTTGTTTCAACACTGTCTCTTACTGCCCCCTGGTGGAAGATGGAGAAGTCTGATGGAAATACGAACCAGGTCAGTTTGAAAAATATTCATTTCTGGAATTTTAAGCCTTATCCTGACTAGGAAAAGGAAGCTCCCATGAAAAAGACTATTCCACTGACAAAGCTTACAAAATATATGTAAAGAACACTGCCAGTTTGAGTACTATCACTATCTCTAGAAAAATGATAAAGGAACTTCTGTGATTTTTTTTTTTTTGAGTAGAGAATGCCTGTCACAGTTATTTCTTTCCAATACATTAATTGTCCTCTACAGTAAAAATGCAATTTGAAAGCAAGATGATCCTAAGAAAGATAGCAAGCTCAAAAAGTTGTGGAAGTGTACACAGTTGCTTTAAAAAAGATGCTCTGAACGATGAGACAAAGCACATTAGGCCTAATTTCAATGGAGATCTGGACAGTTCTATTTACTTAATGTAAAAATTAGACTACCATTATAAAAATGTATGATTCATTAATACAAATAGAACAGATGATTAAAAAGTGAGTGAATAAAAAAGCCCCTGCAGCTTATCTATTTCCTTGAGCTAGAAATATAGTCTGAAAATGCAGTGACTGGTATCTTATTTAATTAGATTGCTTCTTCTACCTCTTCACTGACCCTCCCCCTGAAACGAAGAATTTGGATTAGTTTGGAAATATCAGTCTAAAACCAAAGCAAATACCTGATCACCTGATCATAGAAGAGGAAATAAACAACAAAAAACCTGCATTAAGAGTTATTTCTCCCACCAACAGAAAAAAAAAACAAAAAACAACACCTTATCTTTTCACAGTTCTAAAGGAACTACTTATCCCTCTGAAAAGCAAGGAAGTCTTAACTTGAAACCAAGGTACACACAGTGGCAAAAATAATTTTCCATGCAACTGTCTCTCTGATGTTTAAGACTTTAGTCTACATGATGTTTAAAGCAATTACATTCTGTCAAATTATAAAACTCAGGTAATGATCAGGTAATGCAGGAAACGGTAACAAGGTATGATGAGACTAGAAGAATCAATCTTCAAAATTCACTTAATGCGCTCAAAAAAAAAAAGAAATTATTGAATAAGAATATTCAGATTTAACTGCTGTAGTTATGTGGAAGCATGAAGCATTTGGGGACTCTGTTCTTCCGTGCCCTATACAGACCACAGCTTTCACTGAACGTTTATAACAGATTCAACAAATGGGCATATTTCTATACTTTGAGCTGGTTTGAGTCTGCCCCATCCAAAAGGGAAAAATTGTAAGTTTCCCATACTAGTCTCCTCAAGATTATCATGAGATAAAAACAGCCTCTACTTCTCACAGCCTCCACAGGGAGGCACAAGTCCTGTTGATCTATTGACCTCATGCCCACATCTGGAATAGGTCTACAAGGGGGAAAGGAAAAGACATGAAGGCGTGACCACTATCTAGTCACTATCAAGCGCTTTCCTATTTTAATCTCTCTTTAATCTTGACCTTTAGAATACTATGTTTTTTATAAAAGGGAGGAAAGAACAAAAAGAAAACACTTTTACTGCCTACGCATGGAGAATTATCAGCTCACTTTGTTCAAACACGGGAAATATCTTTATGAGTTCGGTGGCAATATGCCTGTTGGAACTTTTCTTGGAGTTTTCAGAAGATGGCACATGCTCTGTACTCTAAAAAAGATGTGGGTTGTGCACTATTTTTAGAGGGGTCACACAGCAATGATGAGTGACACAATTCTTGACTGCTGGTTTGTACAGGTACATAAGGTGAAAAATATTACACACTTTAAAGTAGTAGAGGTTGACAGAAAATTACTGTCATAATTTCAATTTTTTGTATTGTATTCCTGTAATAGATGTTTCCTTTTAAAATAAATAGAGAGTCTGTGAGATAATGAGGACAAACATTGAGAATTATTTCAGCCTCATTATTCAATATCCCACGACAGATAAACATTCCCAACAAGGGAATGCTGGGAACCAATGAACACTTGACTCTGGAAAATTAACAGAAAATAAAATCACAGAAACTCACATGACTATAATAAATGCCAGATAATGAACATTTATCTCTTATACTAAAGGCACTACTAATATACAAATATCCTACTAACATATAGAGAAACTCTGAAATCAGCAGTTAGAGAAAGGAATCCATTTAGTTCAATGCCAGCATTAAAAAACAAATAGACTACTTTAAGACTCATGGCAGAGTTTTTAATGAGTTCAGTGAAACTGGATATAATAATAAGCAGCTCCATATAAACATTATGGTTTCTACTCTTAAAAAAGTATGATAACTTACTTCCTTAAAAATATAAGCATATCACAAAAACTAAAGGATAAATATATATATAAAAACTCAGGCCCTGGTACCACTGAGAAGTTTTCATAAATTCTAAAATAATTTCAACAGCCATAGCTTGAACACTACACACCCACACATGACATGCAAAGACAAAATGCCAGCGTCACTGAACAGTTCAGCATAAAGCTAAAAATGTGGGAACAGAATGAGACAGGCATTTGTCATGTAAATTAAGTACACCACAAACTGATTGTGCCTGTATTATAGCACACCTTAGAATTTTTTAAAAAATTAGAATTTCATCAGTCCCAAGAAGCACTACAAGGATCAACAGTGGAGCTCTCACATATGTTTAGGTAAGCAGGTAAAAAGCTATACAAAAGAGTACACAATTTATTTCAACTAACAACATGATTAATAGATTTTACTTTACTCTGTTAGAAGGTTAATTTGTGGTCATTGTACCCTGTAGATTTTGAAACTTAATTTTATTAGAAATTACTAATGCTGGTTTTTGAGTAATCTAAAAAATTGTAATTACTTGCTCAAATCTAGATTGCTATTTATAGTTCTAAGCAGTTAAATGAAATACTCTGACCAATATTCTAAACTTGCTTTGGTACAAAATCTAGAATAAAGCAAAACTGGCAGCACCACCACAAGTGTGATCGTTTCACAGCAGGTATAAAGGACCCTCAGAGACAACAAAACCTAAGTTAAAATACTTATAAATAAGAGCCATTCTCCTGATAAACTTGTTACATCATTAAAAAGAGAAATAAAATCCACACTTGGTAAATTATACTTGAGGCCCGATTTTCACGCTCCATTTAATTATCCCTCAAGAGTGTCAAAATTTATTATTATTGCACTATGATGTCTACGTCATAGTTTAGGATGCTTCTAATGATGAGGCCAATAGTTAGAGTGGTACATTTTAATGCTTAGTCCACTGATACTATTTTAACACAAGGTTTAATTTAGCTTTTTTTCTTTTTTACAGCTTTACTGAGGTATAATTGATGTAAAACAAACTGTACATGTTTAAGATCCACAATTTGATATAGCATGAAAAGTGCCTGACAACAAATCAAAAATTTTAATTGAAACATATTATTTTAAAATAGCACATTCCAATTTTTTATGAGACACAGATATGTATTTCTAAAAAGCTGGCTGGAAAGAAAAGAAATTAATTTAATTCCAAGTACCAAATTTATTCAGATGGTTTAGGAACACCAAAATTGACAGCCAGTTTTCTTGATTTTCTTCTTGAAGAAGAGCTTGGTGTTGACTTGTGGTGAGACATACTGTGGCCTTGGGAGGCGCCTTCAACTTGAAAAGAAGAAGCAGGTTGAGTAATTTGAGAGGACTTTAAGGAAGCTGATGAAGTCTCCTGTGGAATCACTTTGGTGACACTGGAAGATGTTGGCTGGCTAGTCTGAAGTGGGGTAGCTGGAGCACTCTGGGCCTCCTTACTCTCAAAGTTCTTTTTGTTTGCAACCCTTTTCTTAGTAACCTTTAAGGAATAAAAGCATCACTAATTAACAATGCAGGCAGAAAAAACTAGTGTCATTAAGCATGTTGCTAATATCTGTCAATAATGCTGACTTGTGATTTCTACTTATAATCTCCAAACCAGACTTCAATTAAAGGCATTTAAATATTTAAAAATTCTCTATAACTTAAAGAAAATTTATATTCCTCATTTTAAAATCACTTGTGCTAGAAAAAAATGTTACTTGCTGCAATTATTAATTATTAGAACACAAACTCAAGATAGCAGGAACCAGGTCAGATTGATCACCACTGGTCAAAATGTATTATTTTTTCTAAAAAAATTATTTTTAATTTTTTAAAAGTAATCTCTACATCCAATGTAGGGCTCAAACTCACGACTCCAAGATCAAGAGTCGCATGCTCTACCAACTGAGCCAGCTGCCCCGACTAATGGTCATAATATATATTCTTAGCATCCAGACCAGTACTGGACTTCTAGTTGGCCTTGAATCAGTAATTATTAAATAAATTTTTCTCAATAGTCCTTGAGCATTAAAAAATGAACTCTCTTAAAAATACAGTAATTCTTGGGGCACCTGGGTGGCTCAGTCAGTTAAGTGTCCGACTTTGGCTCAGGTCATTATGTCGTGGTTTGTGAGTTCAAGCCTTGCATCGGGCTCTGTGCTCACAGCTCAGAGCCTGGAGCCTGCTTCGGATTCTGTGTCTCTGTCTCTCTCTGCCCCTCCCCCACTTGTGCTCTGTCTCTATCAAAAATAAATAAAATGTAATATATACATATACACACACACACACACACACATATATATGTATTTATGTATACGTATACATATGTATATGTATGTATACATATACATATGTATATATGTATACATTTATATGTACACATATGTCATATGTATACATATGTCGTATATGACACACACACACACACACACACATACACACACACATTAATTCTCTTTTCAGGTCTCACCTGTAGAGGTATGAACTGATTGTGTACACCACTGGGCATTCCCCCAGCCATGGGCATGGTCCCAGAATATGAAGCATGATGAAAAGGCTTCCCAGGAACTGGCACTGGTGGTCCCCATGGCATTGAGCCAAAGAGGTGAGATGATGAAGGCATTATATTAGCTGTTAAAAATCATGGAAAAGTTCTTTTTCAGTAAAATAGTACCATCAAAACCCTGAAATTTAAGACCTCCTTCCGCTACCCTTTTTTTGGCTTTTATCATTTTGGCAAAGGGCATATATACACTTAACTTATGATTAATCTTGCTTATAACATTACACCTCGGGACACCCCCTTAGGACCATAAGCCATCTATAGGAGTCAGCTTATCATGCTGTCTGGCCTACAAAGGCCAATGGTATCATATACTAATATGAACTTCAGGAATATTTGTAATACTATTTAAAAAAATAATAAAAGGATCATCAAACTGTCCCTTGGGGGAGAAAAAGAGAGAAATCTTAAGGATCTCACCTGCCCCCAGTGCTAAGTTGCTTCCATAGTGATCCCAGCCTACAAAAAAACCAAAAAAACTCAAGTCTTGAAATCTGATCACTTTCATATGACATGTAGAATCTTTCTTTTCCCTATTCTAATATTTGTAATTCAAGGATTTAAAAGATTACGTTTTGTTTCATATTAAAAGCACACTGAACCAGTGGTTTCCAAACCTGATTTCTATATCTGAGTATTTGGGGAGCTTGTGAAATACAGATTCCTAGGCAAGGCCTCAGACCTAGTAAACCAGACTCACAGAGGCCCAGGAATCTGTATTTTTTGAAGCACAGTTGGCATACAGGATTATATGAGTTTCACGTGTACAACATACTGACTTGATATTTATATGCATTGCAAAATGCTCACCATGACAAGTGTAGTAACTACCTGTCACCATACAAAGTTATTAAAATATTACTGAATACATTCCCTCTGCTGTACTTTTTCATCTCCCTGACTTGATCAGTACAAAACTGAAAGTTTGTATTTTTTAGTTCCCTTCACCTCTTGTGCCCATCCTCCAACTCCCTCTCCTCTGGCAACTACCAGTTCAATCTCTTTTTATGAGTCCGTTTCTGTTTTGTTTGTTTTTAGATTCCACATATAGAAGAAATCATACGATATCTGTCTTTCTCTGTTGTACCTTGATGGACACTTAGGTTTCTTCCATATCTTGGCTATTGTAAGTAATACTACAATGAACATAAGGGTGCATACATCTTTCTGAATTAGTGTTTTTGTTTTCTTTGGGTAGATACACAGAAGTGGAATTGCTGGATCATATGGTATCTCTATTCTTAATTTTTTGAGGAACCCAAGGAATCTGTATTCCTCAGATTCCTCAGCCCAGCCCACCTGGGCTCCACAGGTGGATTCTTATTCAGTTAGTACCAGTGCAGCATATGGGAACTACTACATTAAACAATGAGAAGTGAGACACCAGCACATTGCCACTGAAGGAAGATATGTACTGTGTTCATAATTTCTTTTCAGAGAAGTAAAAAGGCAGCCAGACCTATAAGATAGGATAGTTTGATAATTCAGCCACTTAAAAAAGTTTTGGATCAGGAGAAAAGAATCATAATGTATTTTAGTATTCTGAATTAAACATGTACAAATTCTTGCATGAAAAAAACTTTTAATATGAAAAATGCTAAAAATATTTATAAAATTAGGCCTTGATACTACCTATAAGCAACTCTGGTGTCTGTCATAATGTTAAGAAGATCTATTTAAAAGGTGCTATATTGTTGTGTTTTTTTTTTTTTTTTTTGAGGAAGAGAGAGAGAGGGAGCACGTGTGTAAGCAGGGCAGCGGTACAGGGAGAGGGAGAGAGAGCATCTTAAGCAGGCTCCATGTATAGCTTAGAACCCAACTTGGGGCTTGACCTCACGACTGTGAGATCATGACCTGAGCTGAAATCAAGAGTTGGGAGCATAACTGACTGAGCCATCCAGGTGCCCCTAAAAGATGCTATAGTAATCTTATGCATAGATCAACTCCACAATTTCCCCAATGAATCATTGTTCTAAACATAAAATACACTTTCCCCCATTTTTTTCCACTGGGACTTTTTCATATCATAAAGTAGGAATCTATAAAATAACTTAAAAATGTTAATCTGATGCTGAAGTTTTTTCTCCTGATTAACATTTAAATATCTTGGCTTTTCTGGGGCACCTGGGTGGCTCAGTCGGTTAAGTGTCTAAGGATCAGGTCATGATCTCGTGGTCTGTGAGTTTGAGCCCCGCGTTGGGCTCTGTGTTGACAGCTCAGAGCCTGGAGCCTGCTTCAGATTCTGTGTCTCCCTCTCTCTGCCCCTCCCCCACTTATGCTCTGTCTCTGTCTCTCTCTGTCAAAAATAAATAAACTTAAAAAAAAAAAAAAAAAGAAATCTCTTGGCTTTTAGTTTTACTATATATATTTATTCTCCAAAAGTCAGCAGGTATTTTCTTTATAGTTCAGTGAATTTCTGAAAAGAACCATCTTCCAACTTCCTACATGAGCTATGGCTGGCTACAAACTGAGAACAGGATAAGGAAAAGGAACTTTACCTTAATCTCAGTTTTCAGCCAAATATTTGTACTCTGTGCCTGGTGTTCCCGAATCTAGAGAGTCCTCTGGAGAATATACTTCCAGCGCTTTGCCTGAAGGGGCTGTGTGGGGTGGTATCTGAGGAGTCCCATCCCTCCACATACAGACTTTGAAACAATCCCCCTTTTTTCAGCCCGTGCCTCATTGGAAGCTCTGATAGCTTCTGATACTTTCAAGCTCTGAAACTTTTAGGATTTATGAGGGACGAGAGATGCTCATCATCTCATTTGGATTGTCTTCTACAGATACTTTAGGGTAGCTTATCCCTGCTCTGCTAAATTAGTTATTACTCTGTGAATTGCTTTTCTCATCATGAACTCTTTTCAAATCTCTAATCTGCTGATATTTCTTCTTTTAGCTCTCTGTCCTTATAAGTGTAAAAGGTTTACACTTTTAAAATAATTTATTGTTCAGTTTCATGTAGTTTGGGCCAAGAGAAGAGATACTTTGTTTAATATGCATTATTAAGTTTTCTAATGTTTTTAGTGAAGATTAGCTGTGTAGAGCTCCTACACTAATATCTCAGAAAATAAAATTTCTAAACCTGAAATAAACAAATGATTGGTTTTAAAATATAATGAGTAGGATATAAAGAAGCCAACTGCTATTAGGAAAAAGGGGTGATAAAAGAAAAGTTTAATAAGCTTAAGATTTAGAATCATAAAATTATAAAATGGTAGTCTCAAAGAAATCCTGGACACAGTCTAGCATAAATAAGAAAATGGATTCCCAAAGAAGTTATATGATTTTTGCAAAGTCAGGCAGTAAAAGACCCTGGACAAAAAGAGTTCTGATTCCAGAGTGACCATTTTATTCCCTCAGAACACTAGGAAGATCCCAAATGGCTACAGGAAGCAGGGAGCTACCTGCTTGATAACTCAGGCTCTACATTTGAAAGAGGAAGACAGTTATGAGAGAATATTAAGAGACACACAGTAAACTTAGAAACTCCTCATTCTTCATTTTGAAGCTTCATCATCAAGGGCAGTTTCTTTCACATCCACAGCTTCAAAGCCTTATCTGTTCTTTATTCCCCCGACTTGTTTTCCCACCTCTGTTTTGATGTCTAACTTAAACCTAAATTCATCTGTCGGCAGCTACTGGGGAATAAGGGACTGCCTAGAACAAAGAACAGTCCTACTTCAGCTAGACTGGAGGCTATAGAGGGGAATGGTATTTCTAGATAAATCTGCAATCTCTAGTTCCAGTCTTATTTTTCTCACAATTCCTTCTTACATTCCCTAGATATTTAAATACATTTTTGGTTTCCTCAAAATGATGTTTCTTAAAAGAACTTTCTAAAAACAGAAACTCAGTAACAAATATTTAAAAAGGCCAAGTATCTTACCAGTAGGTTGAGGAAAAACTGGAGGAATGGTTCCGGGTGGTACAGCAGGAGGATAATTCGGAAATATTGGTGGAGGAAAAGGGAAATTCACTCCTAAGGAGCCCTAAGCAAGAATTTAAAAGTTAGAAGACAATGCAACAAAAACATCTATAGAGATTAATTAAAAGTTTAGTAGAGAAGTCATGATTAATTCTTACCAACTGTTGTAACGCAAAAAGTGCAGCTTTTTCCTTGGCTTCATTTTCAGAATGGCACTGTGGCCCATGTACCAGTAAGCCATTAGATAATTTCACCTGGCAAACTGTCATCGTCTAAAAAAGAGAACATGAATGTCTATGAAGTTATCTGTCTAGGAGGTTAACCTTCTCCCCTCAAGCTTAAACAAGTAGAATACTTTCATGTGGCATTCTATAAAAAAGAATTCAAAAATTCAACAAAGGACAATCATTTTAAGTTTTGGGTTGCCCTGCAAAATTTAAGAATTGTTTCCTTATCTTGCCATGTTTACAAAATAAAATGCTCTTTAAGCTAGCTGAAGGGTCAGGCATCCTAATGTAAATGAAAGCCAACAAAATTTCTTCCTTATACCAAGGGCTGGGAAACTAGGCCTTCTGCTTATTTTTATAGATAAGGGTTGTGTTTGCAACACAGCCAAGTCCCTTCTTTCATGTATTGCCTAAGACTGTTTTCATACTATAACTGCCCAGCTGAGTAGCTGTGACAGAGACCATATGGCCCAGAAGGCCTAAAATACTTACTATCTGGCCCTTGGGAAAAAAAAAAAATTCTAACTCCTGCTTTACACCATCCTCCAATTAGCAGATACTTCATTAATATGAATTAACTGCCAAAATCTAAAAGACTTAGAGGTCATGTCCAATTTTATGTTCACATAGAAGTTACAACTCTTTATTACACATTTTTTCTTTTATAAAAAAATTTTTTTAAAAATTCTACTTTTTTAAAAGGTAGTCATTTTTATGTGATGTTGTGAGTTTAAGCCTACTTTCTGTTTTAGGTGAGAATATATTAACAACTTGGATATAAAGAGGATCAAATAACCTTTCCTATCGTCCGTGGTTCTCAAGGTACAGTCTGGGGCCCCTGGGGGTCCCCGAAACTCTTTCAGGAGGTCTTTGAGGTCCAAACTGTTTTAATAATGATATTAAGGTGCTATTTGTCTTTTCCACTCTCAGTTTCTCACAAGTATATAGAGGACAAAAAATTCATTGATATAGCTTTAGATTCTACACTGCAACTAACTTCTAAGAAAATACCATATTTTAATGTAGTATCAAAAAATATCTACTATCTGCAAAGGCTATTAGAATTCCCTCCTTTTCTCTAACTATCAGTCTGTCTGGGGCCAGATTTTCTTCATGTATTTTAACCAAAACAAATCATAAGAGATTGATAGTAAGAAGCAGATATGAGAATCTAGCTCATTCCATTAAGCTAGAGATGGAAAAGATTTGTAAAAGTGTAGAGCAGTGCCACTCATTAAAATTTTTGAAAGGTTATTTTTAATAAATAATGCTTTTAATTTTTTCAGTTTTAATTTCTAATACAGTTAATATAGATATAAAACAAGTAAGCAAAAATCCTTTGGGGTCCTCAAAAAAAAAAAAGGTGGGAGTTTATTAGGCCAAAGCTTTGAAAATTGCTGCTATAGACCAAGATCCCTAGCTCTATCAATCTGTCCAAGACTACGTGCTGCCCAGATTCCTCTCTGTCAGCATCTCTGAGGGCTCTGGCATAAATATGAGTGAGCCATAGTGGGAAGTATAAATCTATGTTGCTCATAAAGTACAAAAACTCAGCTCCATTATATTATTTTTAGCCAAAGATTTTCAGTTAATCTATTTAAGATCAGTGTTAAAGAACTTAAATAAATGGAACAGTAGTATACTATACCTGTGGTGTTCTAAGAAAGGAGAAATCTGGTTGTGGCATTCCAATAAGGGAACAAATTCGAGAAAGTTCAGTTACTGGTGTGGACACAGGAGGGATATGGCTGGGAGCAGGCCAACACACATGGTCCATAGGCTGAACATTATGGAATTCGCTAGTACTGTGAGGCTTATTCATGTAAGATGCTACCAAAAAAGAGAAAAGAATATATCTATATTAAATGATATACTGAACTATGCAGTTATTGTAGGGTTTTACAGATAGCAAGCAAAAAATTGTTAAAAGGTGAAAAGAGGAATCTCCCATGAAGCAAATAGAAGAACTATCTAGTACTGCCTAAAATTACCAAGAATTCAATACAGATTTTTAAATGACTGTAACTGATTAATGATTCATGATGAAGATTTTAAAACATGGTAAGTAGCTCAAAAACTGACATCTTGAGAGATTAATGACTACATAGTTATTTTTGAGCAAAGCAAAATTTGAATAAGCAAATAGTTTTTTTTTGAGCTGATTTACAATTCTTTTTTTTTTTTTTTAAAGTTTATTTATTTTTGAGAGACGGAGAGAGACATGGCATGAGCAGAGGAGGGGGCAGAGAGACAGGGAGACACAGAATCTGAAGCAGGATCCAGGCGCTGAGCTGTCAGTACAGAGCCTGACGCGGGGCTTGAACCCACAAGCTGTGAGATCATGACCTGAGCCGAAGTCGGACGCTCAGAGGACTGAGCCACCCAGGCACCTTACAATTAATTCTTAAGTTTTGAGGCTTTGGGTTCAGTCTTGTCAAAATTCCATCCTACATTCTGAGACACATAGATAAATGGTCTTATTGCTCCAAAATGAAGCTGCTTAAAAGTTTTTCTAAAAGTAACCCTTTCAAGTGCTTTTACAGATGATTAAAACATTCTAAGAGTTCACATTCTTTAGGATGAACAAACTAATAGAACAAGAGCATACCCCAGTGAAGAATGAACCTAAACCCGTCACGTTATAGTTTTAAAAAAAAAAAAAGGTTAAGTTGCTAGCCTAAAGCCACACAACTTGCAAACTCTGTTACTTGGGCTGGATTCTGAGCTCTCGACTCTTAAGAGATATATTCTTCATTATTCCGAAATAAAAGTTACTTGTTTTTTGACAGCAAGACCATCTTTTTCCAGTTTTGTTATTCCAAGAGCATGTCTGTCACCAGGATAGTTTCCTAATAGCTACTCAAATTTTAAATTGATTATTTATCTTATTATTCACTGGAATATAAAATAAATGAAGCTAGGCTCTGATTCTGTTCCAGATTTTGATGCTTAATGAAGTCAGTTCTGCTTATTTCAAACTGATGTTTGTTTGTTTGTTTTACCTGAGAAATTTCTGTCCCCATGTACTTTTGCATGAGTCATTCTTCCTGGTAGGCTTTTGCAGATAATTATACAGACAAAATACTGAAGTATAGGGGACAGAGACAGTAGGGGCAAATATGGATGTGTACTAAAATCTGGCTATGGGGCACCTGGGTGGCTAAGTTCGTTTAAGAGTGTGACTCTTGGGGCGCCTGGGTGGCGCAGTCGGTTAAGCGTCCGACTTCAGCCAGGTCACGATCTCGCGGTCCGTGAGTTCGAGCCCCGCGTCGGGCTCTGGGCTGATGGCTCGGAGCCTGGAGCCTGTTTCCGATTCTGTGTCTCCCTCGCTCTCTCTGCCCCTCCCCCGTTCATGCTCTGTCTCTCTCTGTCCCAAAAATAAATAAAAAACGTTGAAAAAAAAAATTTAAAAAAAAAAAAAAAAAAAAAAAAAAAAAAAAAAAAAAGAGTGTGACTCTTGGTTTCGGTTCAGGTCATAATCTCGCAGTTCGTGGGCTTGAGCCCCACATCCGGCTCTGTGCTGACAGTGTGGAGCCTGTTTGGGATTCTCTCTGCCCCTCCTGTGCTCAGTCTCTCTCTCAAAATAAATAAATAAACTTAAAAAAACCAATCTGGCTATGTATTTGCCAGATGGCATGCTATAGGCTTCAAAATTTTAAGGCAAGCACCCACTTTACAGTGTCTACCTCCATTAATTATTTATAATTGATTTTGTAGCTTCTTCTATTGGCCAAGCTATTATAACATAATGCTATATCAATTATAGGTATATTGGTACCTGTAATATGCCAGACACAGTGCAAGCTGCTTTGTATGTATCATATAGTTACTGCAAGAGTCCTTTACAATGTTATTCTCATTTTATAAATATGAAAAAAACCCTTAAAATCTTAGTAAAGTTAAATAATGTATTTAAGTCACAAAACTATTTTTAAATTACTGAGGGAAAAAAAGCTAGAATGTGAAAACTTGTCTAGGTTTGGGCACTACCGAATGAGTATCTGCAAAAGCACAATTTAAGTAATCACAAGAAGACATTTAGGGGCTATAGAGCTATTAGTTACAGAGTTATATTATTATTTAATGACACAGCATAAAAATTACATTCTTATTTGTTACTCTTCATTATACTCTTTTAAAACTACAAGTAGTTTTATCTTCAAAAGCACATGATAAAACAACCCAAACGAACGGAACATCTGAAATGATATTGGTTACTAGTACTAGTACTTCGTTCACGTACTTAATTTCTTATTTTGTTGAGGCTGTGAGGAAGGTCCATATTCATCTCTTCTATTAGAGGGAACAGTGGCTTCATTACCAAACTGCTTCGTTTCGTTCTTATGGTCCACAGTATCAGAGGCATCAATTTTTAGTATTTCTTTAAGCATCCGAGTTCCTTTCTGTTTTTGAAAATAATTGGTATGGAGATGGTGGGGGTAGGTGGAGAAAAGTTAACCTTAGAGTTACAGAGCTTATTAACCTTTCTTTTAGTGAGTTCTAGTGTTAAAAATTAAGATGATAATTACGTTCAGGTAAGGAATGAGCAAAATCAACAGTCTAGAGTTGAAACAAAATGTCCACATTTCCTGCCACAGAAACAGTACTTATTCTTCTGCTTAACTTGACCAAATTACCTGGTGGCAATGTTTGAAAAGCAAACATACAGGTCTAAAAAACCCAAACATACGGATAAGTAAAATGCCCAGGGAAGCCTGGTTTTCCCTACAAGATGACAATAATGATGCAACATACCAGTCCACAGGACATAAAAGTGTTGTAACAGTTGCATGGGGTATGTACGCATGTGCCACAATAGTAAAATTACTACAGTACAAAAGCTCCTACAGAACACAAACCATAGCAAATGACTGTGGTGACAAAAGTTCTTCACTTGGAGGCTCTTCATGATGAGATGACTGTACTTCATTTTCTTTGGAGATATTCAAGGATGCTAAAAAGTTCTCAATTCCAGGGTTAGGCTAAAAGAATAAATATTTTGTGCATGAAGATGAAAATATGAGGATACGGAAAAAGCTAAGAATTTTAGGTACAAAATTACGATCATTTGAATTTTCACCCAATCATCTTCCCAGCAGCTGCTAAAGTTTGGCAACAGAAATTGAATAAATGGTCTTTTACCTTATCAACAGCACTTGGGTAACCAGTCAGAACCTTCTGGTTTTCTGAGACTTCTGCACTTTCATTTCTCTTCAATAGCTTAATATTACATTTGGCAGGCCCTCCAAATGTCTATAAAAGAGTTAAGAATGAGCTTTTTGTGCAAATAGCTGCCATTTAATAGTGTTCTAAATAAATTACTGCAAATTTTTTTAAGTGCCATTTTCTTTTATATCTTAAGAATGGGGCTTGTAAACTTGGATGAGGAAAAAACTTAGATCTGCATCTTCATTAACTTCTAAATGAGATTTAGCATTTCCTTCAATTATGAATATTCCTTCAATGAAGCAATAGTGGTGATTCTAATTGCATTTCAATACAATTAATTGTCTTTCAAATCTTAAGTATTTTAGCATTAAAAACACTATTTTGAGAAAGAACCCATAACAAAGTTTATAAATCCCTTCCTAGAAGAAAGGAAATTATAGCATAAGAATTTCAGAAAAAGAGGGCCTTAAAAGTCAATCATTACTGGTATCTAAATATTAATGGGTTCCATTTGCTGATAACCTGGCATGTGCCAAATATTCTGCTAAGGTGCCTTTTATATATTTGATATATGACTAACTTATAAGAGATCAAATTCTTAAAAAATTAAAAAATATGCATATAGAAAGTACATATACCATAAGTATATGTGTCGAATGTTTTTAGAGTAAAAATTTGTTATTCTTTGATCATAAAATGCATATACTCTCCTTATCAATCAGCAGAGACTACACAAAGGCAAACATAAATAACCTCAGCTTCCTCCCACACCAAGCTACTCCACACAATGATTTAATCATTAACTTTGCCATGTTGATCCTAAATGAATCATTGAATATACACATATTTCCACAGATTTTATACATACATACATTTATGTACATAGGTATGTTTGTATGTATGTATATACAGACTAAATGTATCAAGTGAGATAAATCTATATTTATCTCCATTTAATTAATTTTTATTTATTTATTTACTTTATAAAAGTAGGCTCCAAGCCTAGTGCTGAACCCAACGTGGGGTTCCAACTCACGACCCCAAGATTAAGACCTGAGCTGAGATCAAGAGCTGGATGCTTAACTGACTGAACCATTCAGGCAACCCTGCATTTTAAAGATGAAGAAATTAAGGGGGCACCTTTGTGGCTCAGTTGGTTCAGCGACCGACTCTTAATTTTGGCTTAGGTTGTGATTCCAGGGTTGTGGGATCGAGCCCCATGTTGGGCTCAGCGCTAAACGTGGAGCTTGCTTAAAATTCTCTCTCCTCCCCCTGCCTCTCCTCTGTTCGTGCTCTCTCTAAAAAAAGAAAAGATGAAGAAATTGAGGCTATAAGAGGTGTAGTGAGTTGCTCAAAGCCACCCAACTATTAAATACATATCTGTTTATGTATTTATATATATGTATGTGTGTATAAGTATCTCTAGTTCCAAATCCTGACTCTAGCTGTGTAACTTCCCATCCAAGTGATTACGGATTTGGGCAACTTATGGATTTGGGCAGCAAAATTCAGATGCCACACAGCTACCCACTGTAATAAAAAGCTGGCTACTAGAAATTTGATTTAAGAAAGCTTACCTGCTTATTTGACATTTTTTGTGACCGGCTCTCAGTTTTAGGACTCTTACACTCTTCTTTAACTAGAGACAAGAAAATAGGAATTTTGGTAAGTGAAAAGTATTGCTGCAAACTAGTTAAATTTACCAAATATCTACCACAGCAAGACTCTGTATTGAAAATTCACAGAATTCTAAGAAGACAAAGGCCCAGACCTTGAAAAACTTTTAATTTGGATGAGCGGAAGAAGATATACTCACAGATAACAACAAGAGAAAAGGAAAGGTGTGACATGTAAATGAGCCTTGAAGTATGTAGGTTTGCAAAGGGAGGCTAAACATTTCAGGCAAAGGAAATAACAGGAGAACAGAAATGGAAGCAGAAAGCAAGGAATGTATTTATGGAACTCTTACTAGACTAGTTCCACTGGAGATCAAGGAATATAATGGAGCTAATCCGGTAAGCAGTGGGCAACCAATGACAGAAAGGTTTTGAGCAAGTAGTGATCTCATCAGAATTGTGCCTTAGGAAGATTAAAATATGGCAGTGGCATAAAGAGTAAGAGAAAAACTAGGAAGCTATTTTAGTATTTCTGTTAAGGGTAAATTGGGAGAATGGTAAGAAAAATGAAACGGATAAATTAGAAGATGAAGGAGTAAAGGAAAAAAGAGGAAAAGAGGGAGGAAGGGACAAAGGAGGAAAGAGAAGGTGAGAAAAGAAGGAGGGAGAAGGGAAGGGAAGGAGGGTGAAGGGGAGATGAACAGAGGTGGTAAGAAATGAGCAAAAATAGGAAGACAGGGAACAGAAGAGGGGAAATAGAGGAGGGGAGAGGAGGAAAGGGAGGTAAGGAAAAGAAGAAGGGAAGGAAGTAATCTTGCAAAAATGAGGAAAAGAAAAAGCAAGTTAACATGTACTGACATTAAGCCTTTGTTGAGACACACACAACAAAACTGGAATTCTAAATAATGTAGTTACATGCATTCATGTAAATAATAATTTGAAGAAAAATCACAATGCATTCCAATTAAATATAGAACCTTTAAGCTATATTTATCAGATTTATATGGTATCAATCTATATTTAATTTAAAAATGTAAATGAAACAAAAATAACATATAGATACTGGTGCAAAACGGTTGTCAAACTGAACCAAAGTTATAAAACCACACAATTTTTTTGAAAATACCTTTTTAAAAAAATATTTTAAAAGACCATTATAATATATGTAAGATACACACACACACACACACACACACACACACACACACACACAAGATACATGCATACATCAAATATAATAAATTAGACTCAGGACTCCACACTTGATATTTCCTCTGCTGGAAAGCTCTTCAAACGTTCTGCGTAACTTACCCCATTTCACTCCCTTTTATTGGTGTTTCTGCTCAAAACTTATGTCCTCAGAGAGGCAACCCTTGACCACTCTACTTAAAATACCACCCCTATCTATACTTTTAAACTGCTTTATTTTTCATCATAGCACTTATAATTACTACAGATTATGAAATTTATTGAATAGGTTTTTTTTGTCTATTACCAGTCTCTGCCTTAGAATGTAATGTCCATTAGGCTGAAAAACTTGTCTATCTTGTTCACTCATATATCCCTTGCACCTAAAACAGTACCTTGCACATAACAGCTCAATCAGTAGCAGCTGAATAAATAAATGAGTGAATAACAACTGAGTCATATTTTGAACATAAAGAGCAATTTTCAGCAATTTGGGAATATTCTGATCAAGAGAAGAGAAAAAGTAACTGCAAGATGAAGATTCTTATCTCTGCATCTACATTCCCTACTGTGCCTGGAACACAGAAAACACTACTGAAGGAATGAAAAAAATAAAAATGTATAAATTATGTTAAGAGAATACTGCAACACAGTATACATATTTTTATTTATTAAGATTTTATTTTTATTTTATTTTTTTAGAGAGAGAGGGCACAAGTGAGTGAGGGGCAGAGAGAGAGGGATAGAGAGAGAGAGAGAATCCCACAAGGGGCAGAGAGGGAGACAGAGAAAGGGACAGAGAGACAAGCAGGGCTCACTCAAAGTGGAGATCGTGCTCACCCAAGGTGGGGCTCGACCTCACCTGAAGCGGAGCTTGAGCTCACCCGTAACAGGGCTTGTGCTCACCCGAAGTGGGGCTTGAGTTCACCAGTAGTGGGGCTCAAGCTCAGCTGATACAGGGCTCAAACTCACAAACTGTGAGATCATGATCTGAGCCAAAGTCCGATGTTTACCCAACTGAATCACGCAGGTGCCTAATACATATTTTTAATAAAAAATTGTAATATAGGTTGGAGTAATTTAATAAGCAAATGTTTATACACAGAAAAGTAACTGGAGTATGCTAAATAAAATTTATCTCAAAAAGTAGTAAGGAGACATCAGCAAAAATGTCAGAGTAAGGACTTCTAAAAGTTCTCTCCTCCATAAAAGCAGCAAGAAAATGGGCACAAATTACCAGAATCCAAATTTTCAGAACTATGGAAATGAATCAAAGGCTTTTAGCAATCCGGGGAGTATTTATTCAAGGAAAAAGTCGGACTCTCAGAACAGTGAGCTTAGGGGCTTTTTAACTTGCCCTAGTCTCAATCCCCACTCTATAATTCTATGCCAAAATCCTCAATAAAATACTAGCAAATCAAATCTTATAGCATATAAAAAGATTATACACTGTGACCTAGGGGGATTTATCCCAAGAATGCAAGGTTGGTTCACCACAGAGAAAACAATAAATGGAATATATCATATTAATTAAGCACAGAAATAGCAACTGACAAAATCCATTATCCCTCCCTCCAAGGGGGGGTGGTGGTGGAAATTAACAACCTAGGAATAGGAGAGAACTTCCTCATTTAATAAAGGGCATTTACCAAAACCCCACAGCTAACATTACACTTAAGCTGAAAGACTGAAAGCTTACCCGAAAGATCAAGACAAGAAAAGGGTATTCTTTGCATAAAGATGGTATATACATCTGTGGAACAGAATTAATAGGCCAGAAATAAACCCATTCATCTATAGTCAATTGATTTTTAACAAGGGGGCCAAGAAAATTCAATGGGTGCCAGAAGAATTCAATGGGAAAAGAATAGTCTCTCAGCAAATGATGCTGAGACAACTGGATATCCACATGCAAAAGAAGGAATATGGACCCCTACCTCATACCATATACAGACACTAATAAAGACCTAAAATAAGAGCTACAACTACAAATCTCTTAGGAGAAAAGATGAGTGTAAATCTTTGTGACCTTAGATTATGCAATGGTTTCTTAGATAGGACACTTAAAGCACAAGCAACCAAAGAAAAGTAGAAAAGATAGATCAATTAGAATTGATCAAAACTACAAACTTCTGTGTTTCAAGGACACTATAAAGTTAAAAAGACAACCTACAGAATGACAGCACATATCTGCAAATCAAATATCTGAATAAGCATTTAGTATACAGATTTGATAAAGGACTCACACAACTCAAGGATGAAAAGAAAAGTAACTCAGTTTTAAAATCAGCAAAGGTGAAGTGCCTGGGTGGCTCAGTCACTTGAGTGTCTGACTCTTGATTTCAGCTTAGGTCATGATCTCACAGTCATGAGATTGAGCCCCGTATCAGGCTCCACAATGAGCATGGAGCCTATTTGGAATTCTCTCTCTCTCTCTCTCTCTCTCTCTGCTCCTCCCAGCTTGCTTGCTCATGCTCTCTCTCTCAAAATAAATAAATAAATAAATAAATGAATAAAAAAATGAGCAAAGGATTTGAGTAGACATTTCTCCAAAGAAAATATACAAACTGCCAATAGGGACATGAAAAGATCCTCAATTTTATTAGTCATTAATGAATCACAAATGAAAACCACAAAGATTTCACTTTATACCTACCAGGATGGCTAGAATAAAAAAGATGAGCAATAACAAGTATTATGGAGGATGCAGAAAAACTGGACTCCCATATATTGGTGGTGGGAATGTAAATGGTACAGCCACTTTGGAAAACAGTTTGGTAGCTCCACAAAAAGTTAAACATAGAGTTAACATACGACTCAGTAGTTCACTTCAATTGGGTATATGCCCAAGAGAACTGCAAACATATGTTCACACAAAAAAACTTGTAGATGGATATTCACAGCAGCATTATTCATTTTACCCCAAAGTGGAAGCAACCCAACTGTCCATCAATGGATGAATGGATAAACAAAATGTAGTATTCATACAATGGAATATTATTCAGCCATAAAAAGGAATGTAAAAATTAAAAAAAGAAAGGAATGAAGTATTTATACACACTACAACACAGATGCACTTTATGTTCATTATGCCAAGTGAAAGAGGCCAGTCACAAAAAATCACAAATGTTATGATTCCATTATATGAAATGTCCAGATAGGTCAATCCACAGAGGTAGAAAGTAAATTAATGGTTTCCAGGTGCTGGAGGAATGACTGTAAAAAGGTATGGTGTTTCTTTTTGGGGTGATAAAATGTTCTAAATTTAGATAGTGGCATACGTTGTACAACTTTGTGAAAACACCAAAAAAATCACTGTAAATACTTCAAAAGACTGAATTTTATAGTATGTGAATTGTAACTCAATAAAACTTATTAATAAAAAAAAGCAGTTAGCATCATAAGTTTGTTTATTCTGAACTTTAAACTTACATTTTTTGTGAGGCTCATGTTTTCTTTGCTGACATTTAACAGTGTTGTCAGTAAAGGCGGCTTTATGATGTTGAGTTACTTGACTTATTTCTTGAGGTAGAACTGCAATCTGAAAGTTAAAATTCTTATAAATGATTTAAGCAAACTTTTAATATTATAACTACTTTTCCTCAAAGTGAGGTTCAAAGTGATAGAAAAATTGTAGAACTCAATAATAGGAGAGCTGATATTTGAGCTCTAACTCTAAAACCCATGTTCACAGTACTGTTTCAAAGAAAAAGTATGCCATAAGTTTAATTAGAAAATATTCTAGTTTTGGGTATAGTTTTTTGGGTTGTTCTATTTGATATCTACACAAAGCTATGTGTTACTCATATTTTTCCAATAAAGGCCTAAATATTTTTTAAAGATATTTCAAATTTTATTTTTATTTTATATTTTGTAAAGACTTTTTAAAAAGCAGCTTTAGGTACAAAATGAAGCTGAGAGAAAGGTACGGAGACATTTCATAAACCTTTGGTCTCCACACATGTATAGCATTCCCCATTGTCAACATCCCCGACCAGAGTGGTACATTTGTTACAACTAATGAACCTAAATTGCATACATTTCATTATTACTTAAAGTCTATAGTTTACACTGGGTTCACTCTTGGGTGTTACATTCTGTGTGTTTGGACAAATGTATAATGATATGTATCCACCATTATACGGATTATTTTCAGTGCCCTAAAAAATCTTCTGTGCTCTGCCTACTGATCCTTTCCCCCTAACCCCTTGGCAACTACTGATCTTTCACTGTCTCCATAGTTTTGCTTTTTCCAGAAGCTTGAATACTTAAAAAAAAACCTAAACAACAAATTTTAAAATATTTTATTTTTGAGAGAGAGAGAGAGAGAATGAGAGAGAGAGAAAGGGAGGGGCAGAGAGAGAGGGAGATACAGGATCTGAAACAGGCTCCAGGCTCTAAGCTGTCAGCACAGAGTCTGATGGGGGGCTCAAACTTGTGAACCATGAGATCATGACCTGAGCCAAAGTCAGATGCTTAACCGACTGCGCCACCCCGACACCCCCACAAAATAATTTTTTTAAGTAGGCTTCATGCCCAGTGTGGAGTCCAATGCAGGGCTTGAATTCACAACCTGAGCGGAGATCAAGAGTCAGATGCTTAACTGAGTGAGCCACCAAGGTGCCCTGAATACTTTTTTAAAAATCATGTTGAGCTGTCTAGAATTTGGTCAAAATTAGGCTGCTTATTAATGCTTCATGGATGTAAGTGATATACATGGGATCTCTTGTTTCTTGGAAATATGAAAGTGTTTAGCTGGTATAAATAATGAAATAGCACCCAATAACAGGAGCAGCATGCAGACGATTCTGAAGAAATATAGTATCAAATGTTGAGTTCTATCTCAAGGAAATAGGTAGTAAAATGACTAGTAGACTGAGATCTAGGGGAATTTTGGTAGTGAGAGAGGAATGTGGAAGGAACAGTAAGAACACATAACCTGAAGTGGGAATTATCTACTTGTGCGAAAGGAAAGAGACCAAACTTACTAAAACAGACCATCTTATCAAATATTTGGATATACTTTATATAAGAACTAGGTAGAGTTAGATTATAAAAGGTCTAGCTATTAGTTTCAGTTGAAACTAATGAATTCCATTAGTACTGAAGAGGGAGCCCTGTACATTCTAGAATATTTGAATAATATTGTTTTATGGCTGGAAAAGAGGTCATCTAACTCCAGTGCCTTAATTTTACACACAAGGCCCCAGAGGACCAAGGAAGTTAGAGTTGCTCAATTTGAGTCACCAAATCTGATTTCCTGATTTTTAGTCTGGTACCAGATTTATCACACCACAGTGCCTCAGGGAATAAACTGACTTCAAACCCAGGAGCTCTTATTAGACATTTTGCCCAGTTATGCCACTGGGTCCACACAGTTTTGTGAAAGGATCATAAGGAAAGATCATTAGGAAAGATGCATCAAGCAGCACTGCGTAAGAAGGACCAAAAAGGAAAGAGATAAGAAGCAGGAAGCACAGGTAGGAGGTTAACCTAGGCTTAGGATAACACTCTAAGGTCCAGTTGTGGGAACCGAAAGGAAATAAAAAGATTTGGAGTCTCACTGCAAAAAAAAAAAAAAAAAAAAAAAAAAAAAAAAAAAAGAGGAAAAAGTTTTTACTCCATGCTCATCAGATTATATGCCGTGGAAAATGGTAGTGTTAGAAATAAGGATAAGAGAGGAAACTAGGTGAGGTCAATTCTAAAACATCTTGAGGTTGAGATGATGGTGGGGTATCCATCTATACCCGTCTTCTAAAAAGTTGGAGATACTGGCTTAGATCTTGATTGAGAGGTATGGATCACATAGATTGAGTGGTAATTAGTAGTGAGGTAAGAGCAAATGTCACCAAACAGTAAGGCAAAAGGGGGAAGAAAAAAAAAACAATTTGTTGTCCAGTTTTAGGGAGCAGTGCCCAGTGAATGGTTGGAAAAATAGAGGTTAAGAAAGAAGGTGAACACATGGCAGAAGACCAAGAAGGGAGTCAGGGTAATGTTTCCTTTTAGAGTGTAACTCCTTTGAAGTAGCTGCCTATATTTTCTGCCTCTATTTTTTCTTCTCCTCTTCTCTCTTAAACCCACTCTTCTTGGTATTTCACTCTTACCACCCTACTTGAAACCATTCTTGCCAAGATTCCTAATGACCTCAGATGCAAAAACTCTATGATTAATTCTCAGTTTTCATTTTAATTGATCCATCACCAGCATTTGACACAGTTGATTATTCTACTTGACATCCATTCTTCACTTGGCATCTAGAACACCACACTTTACTGGTTTTCTTCCTATCTCATTGGCCATTCCTTCTCAGTCCTCTTTGTCAGATTCACCTAATCTCTCTGACTCGTTAAGGATGGAATTCTCTAAGGCTAAGTTATTAGACCTCTTCTCTATCTACATCCACTTCCTTGGATATACATAGATATAAACATATAGATAAACAAATACATGCCAAATTTCTCTCTCCGCCGTAACTATCAGAGACACTGACTCTGCATCTCCACTCAAATTTCTAACTCTTAATCTTCCCTTAGATGTTTAATATATACCTCAAATTTACCATGACCAAAACTGAACTCTATATCTTCCTCCACAAACCTACTTGACCTGCTATCTTATCCATTTCAGGTAACAGCCCCTCTATCCTTTTAGTTACTAAGACCTTAAGAGTTACACTCTTTAATTCATTTTTTTTCTTTTAACCCCATATCCAATTTGTCATTAGATGGCAATCCCTTCCATATATGACTAGAATTTGATCACTTCTCACAGCCCCCTACTACCTTGGTCCAAGTCACTATCAACTGTACCTTGATGGTTCTAGTAGTCTCCTAACTAATCTGTTTCTACCCTGGCTCCTATACATTCTATTCCCAAGATAGCAGAAAGAATGATCCCATTAAAATATAAATTAGATGTCATTCTGTTTCTCAAAACCATTCACTGATTCCTTATCTCACTGGGTAAAAACCAATGTCATTATTAATGACCCAGAGGATCCTGCATTGTATCGATGTATCACCTCTCTAATTACAACTCACCCTACTGACTGAGAACCATAAGTCTTTTTTCTCTACCTTGAGTACACCTGGATTCCTACCAGGGTCTTTGAATTTGTCTGGAATACTCTCCCCTCACATATCTACATGCCCTAGTCCTCATTTCATTCAAATCTTTACTCAAATGTTACCTGATAATTCTATTTAAAACTGCAAAACCTTGCCTCTACGTCTCCTGCCAACATTTTTTATCCTCCTTCCCTGAACTTTTCCTTAAACTTCTGTATTACCAATATGCCATATAATTTACTTATTTATTGTCCTCTCCTCCCAAGGATACCGATTGTTTGAGGGTCAGAGTTTTGTTTTGTTTACAGCTATGTCTCATTGTATAGAACAATGTACATGGTAGGCAATCAAATACATGTTGAATGAAGTAATGAAATGAATGAATGATAATACAGTACTTCTAAAGAATGAGTAGTTCGCAGAATCAAATAAATTAGAGAGGAAAAGAGGGTTTGAAAATCTGGATATAGATTATATTTAGGTAGAAAGGATTTATGGTTGATAAGCAAAATTTATAATAGCTATTGGCAGAGAAGACCTGTGTATTTTGTCCCTCTCACTTTTTATGTTTATTTTATCATCATTTCCCTTGATATTTTCTCCTCTCTACTGTGATAAACTCTGATAATGCCACCATTATTGGAGGACATTAGAACAAAAGAGGCCTTCATGGTGTAGGCTACTGGTTTATAAACCTGAGAGAACATTCCCTCTTGACCTAAGCTGAGAAGATAGGTCAGTAGCTTGGCAAGAAGAGTTGTGTTGTAGGAATGTATTATTATTATTATTATTATTTTTTTGTCTGAGTCAACATTTTTTTTTTTGTTGTTAGCAGAATTTCTTTTCTTCTTAATCTCTATTAGGGAATATGAATTTGCTCATTCACATTTAAGACAACCAACTGTCAGAATAAAGCTATACATGCAAGTGAAAATGAGTAAGTTAATAAGTGCCATTAAGGCCTCTGCTGAACTTATTTAAAAAAGACTTTTTTTAATGTTTACTTATTTTTGAGAAATAGAACACGAGTGGGGGAGAGGCAGAGAGGGAGACACACACACAGAATTCGAAGCAGGCTCCAGGCTCCAAGCTGTCAGCACAGAGCCCGATGCAGGGATCGAACCCACAACCGTGAGATCATGACCTGTGCTGAAACTGGACGCTTAACTGACTGAGCCACCGAGGCACCCCAAGGCCTCTCCTGAATTTAAAATACAGTTATTATGATTTTGCAAACAACTAACATAAAATCCAAAACTGATTTAAAAGAAAAATTATCTGTATTCCCACTTATGAGTCCAAAAACTTTTATATATGGCTGAAGAGAATTCTGAACATTCGTGATTAAAAGCATTATTTCTCTTTTACGAGATTTCTGAAGAAAACTAGTCATTGCATACCCAAAAGAGAAATGTAAATCTTGTTGTTGCTGTTTTTAAAGTTTATTTATTTTGAGAGGGAGAGAGAGAGAGATCATGGGAGAGGTAGAGAGAGGAAGGGGGAGAAAGAGAAGAGAGAGATCATGGGAGAGGAAAGGGAGAGGAGGAGAAAGAATCCTAAGCAGGTTCCACGCTGTCAGCACTGAGCCCCACGCGGGGCTCGATCCTATGAACCATGAGATCACAACTTGAGTTGAAATCAAGAGTTGGTCACTTAACTGACTGAGCCACCTAGGCACTCTGTTGTTGTTGTTTTTTTAAATTAAATGTCCATCAAACATTGTATACTAACCTTCTCTTGTAGAGTTGGCTGAAAGTGCTGAACCTTTCCAGATCCCTGTAAGGACTGCCAAATGTTGCAAAATTCATCATCATCTTTACTAGGTACCTGGCAAAGCACAAAAAATTTCTTAAGGAAGTGAAACACAAAAAAATTAAGATTCATATTAAAAAATAAAATTAATTCACTAAAGTTAATTAGCAGTAGACAGGATCTTAACTTCCGTTATCTGAAATCTCAGTTCTTTTTTCTGGAGCTCAGTAATCATAAAAATATTCTATTGGAGTGAAAATGGCCTTCATCATATGTAACTAGTTTTGAATGGTTTTACTGAAAAGTAAAATGTTTATTTCCTTATTTTTGCGAGACAAAGAGAGCACATATGGGGTAGGGGCAGACCGAGAAAGGGAGACACAGAATCCGAAATAGGCTCCAGGCTCTGAGCTGTCAGCACAGAGCCTGATGTGGGGCTTGAAGTCACGAACTGTGAGATCATGACCTGAGCCAAAGTCAGACGCTTAACTGGCTGAGCCACCCAGGTGCCCCAACTGAAAAATATTTAAAGCATGACAAATGCTATGGGTTATACTAAATCAATATCCCTACGAAAATATTTTTTTTGCCTTCCAATGTACTGATATATTATCTCATTCAAACTAGTATCTAATGATTTTATTCTTAAAATCTTCCTCTTACACAAAAGCATCTAATAGATTAAAAATCACCTATTACTTATGGGGAACTGATTTTGTTCAGATTAAACTCTGAAAAAATATGCACCAAAATTTAATAGTGGTTACCTATGAAATTTGAGAATATTTTTGCTTCTGTTTCCTTTGCTCTTATCTCCTTATCTGTGTTTTCTAATTAGTCTATAATGAACACATATTACTTGGATTAAAGTGAGGTTAAGATAAAAAAAAAATGTGATTAAGATTTGGGGACATGGAATAAGGTTAAGTGTCTCTCACAAAACAATTCAATTTTGTCCCCAGAAAGATAAAATAAAGTAAATCACCCATGAGTTGCATAGTAGAAACTTGTAAATAACTTTCAATAAATTTAATTCTCTCCCTGTTAACGTTTCAAATTCATGTTATTTCGTAGTAGATATAACATTTGAGTTATATAAGAAAAAAATGGAAACGTTAGTTTCAAAGGTAAATATATGAAAACAAAACATTCTCAAGCTATTTAAAAAATGTGTTTCTTCTTTAATATAATTAATTTTATAACAGAGGTAGAATGCTATCAGTAGCACTCTTTACTAGTCCATTAACTTAAAATAAATATGAAATTGATTTGAACTAAAATTTTTTTAAAACCTAAGTCAAATTATGTTTCCACTTACAAAGTCTGCCTGTGATTTGTAAGGGGCAGAAAGAAATGAGACTAAGCGCCTTACTTGAGTAGGAACAAAAAGTGATTGCGGGGAATGGTTCAGGCCTCCCAAATGCCCAGAGGAAATTGATGAATTTGAGCTATAGTGATTCACAGCTGGTTGTGGTTTCACAATGGCTGTCAACTTCTGATTTCCAGTTTCAGAGCGACTCCCATGAGAAAGATTCACCAAGGCACTTGTTGGCAGTCGATAACCTCTACCAGGTGAGCACCTAAAAGTAAACAGTTATTTCAGGGGGAAATAATACTAAATGTGTTAGGGAGCAGACAAATCAAATTATTTTTGGGTGGACAGTCAGTCCATAATCTGAATTAATAAACGTTACTCTTAAATTCAGCAGAGGAACCTGAAATCATAGAAAGATCTCAATTTATAAGAGGATACATTTCTGAAAAGTTTCTGAATAGACTACTCAGTGCTACCAAGTGGGGGACCAACTCTTCTACAGGTGTAGTGTGCAAGGGATGTGTGTATGTGTTAGTTTGCTCTCAGAAGGCTGGCAACAAAATATCTGAGTATAACTAAAAATTTATGAATTAAATGTCAAGCTTCTTTTAAAAACTGGGTTGTACAGTTTGGTTTATGAAAGACCAGGAGATACTCAAATGCGGCACTGTTCTCAGTGGACCTCTCCCTACACAGTAGGGTAAATGTTAACTTTGATCACATTTGTCTCCTGATCAATTGCTGAGTCTAGCCCTTTTTTATCCTCACCTTCCCATCTTAAAGTTATGGACCCAGGAAGGCTTAATAGACAAGTATTTGTGATTTCCTTCCTTCCTAGCCTTAACAAAAATATTAGATATTAAAATAAATCTTCTCTTGTCAAAAGTTCTTAACTCTATTATGCACTTTTTCTAAGAATATAATCCTCTTATATGAAGAGATGATGGAGTAGAATTATTTTATGACAGATCTTTATATGATTTGTAGAAAATACGTTCATGAGAACTATACTTAAAGATTCTGCATTATAGAAATGAATGTACAGGTAATCTTTTACATAGCTCTCTATCAGTAAAGAAATCCAGTGCCTCTACCTAGGAGTGAAAAAAAAGACACTGAGAAAAAAGTTAATCATCTTAAAAATGTATCTTCTAAGTTACTGGGCTAAGGTTACTGGTGATCAAACATTTTCATGAAAAATAAAATCAGATATGAGATCCAGACTCTGCTGCTGCATTTGAAGATTGTAGACAGTTAAAGTCCTTCAGTAACAGGCACATTTGAGTTGTAAAACAACAGTAATAGCATTCTGAGGGTTACTTGGAAAAGGACTGACAATAGTGATTTTATGCAAATAAGCTAAACAAGGGGTGCCTGGGTGGCTCATTTGGTTAAGTGTTCAACTCTAGATCTTGGCTCAGATCTCAGGGTCATGAGTTCAAGCCCTGTCTTGGGCTCCATGCTGGGTGTGGAGCCTACTTTTAAAAAGAAAAGAGACTAAACCAGAGTAATCAATTTTTTATTTAATTAGTCACTAATCAAAATAGAGGAGAAAAAGAAACTAAGCTAAATTCAGTTTAGCTTTCCAGCTAGTTTCTAGAAGGGAGACAGGAAACTGGAAAGGACTTCATTTAATCCTCACAAGAATCTAGTGAAGTATGTATCTTCATTATAAATGAGGAAATTGAGGGTCAGAATGCTTTTAACTACCTACTCAAGGTAACTCAAAGAATAAGTGAGAGAACCCATTCCATGTACCTTTCATTCTATCATAATCCTTTTTCCTGTACATTTTCTATCAGTGCTTCCCCCAAATAAATAAAACTCACCCATATTAATTTAAACAAAAAATCCAATTCTCTTCCTTTAAACCTGCTAACCTCCAGTTATCTTTTCTCTCCTTCATGGTCAAACTTCTCAAGGGTCAGCTCAATTTCCTGCCTCCTCAAACCACCTGAGTCTGGCTTCAGCATCCACAATTACACTAAAATGCAAATCTGATCATGTCACAGCTTTGATTTTGATGACTTCACATTGCTTTAAGGATGAAGATCAAGATACCAAAATCTTAACATGTCCTCAAAGTTGGCTTACAAGTTCCTGCAGTGTGGTTCTTGCTTTTCTCTTTTACTCTAATCTTGTTAAAGTTCAGACACACTTGCGTTTTTTTTTTTGAATGACTGAATAGGTCCTTTGTTGTATGTTGTTATTTCTTCTTCATGACCACTTACCATTCTTCTTCCCTCTTCCTCCAGTTAGCTATTATTCATTCTTTAAGTCTCATCTTAAATACTTGTCAAGAAGGCTTTCTAGGATTCTCAGGACAAGTTATACTCTTATAGAAACCTGAACTTTTCCTTCCCAGCACTTCTCACATTTTAACTAAATAACTAATGTTATAATCAGTTACACATTTATCTCCTCCACTAAAATGAAAGCTCTGTGAAAGTAGAAAGCATGTCTGTCTTACTCATTGCTACCTTCCCTGGTAGCAAGTATGATGTCTTGCATATAAGAGGAATTCAAAACGCGGACAAATAAGTAAAGTCACTGGTCACATGTTCATATTCACAAAGTATAATTATCATCAGGAAATACAAACCTTATTGTTAAGCCTCCGGGAAATTCTTCATCAAATAATACTTCAAATAGTACATCAGCTTCTCTGTTAGCTGTGAAAAAAAATAGATTTAAAAATCATATAATGAAAAATCAGCTTATAAGTTTTTGAACTGTGAGAAACATTAATTACAATTATCAAAAAGTAGTGCAGGGGAATACACAAATGAAAAAATACAGATTACTTTACCGGTATTAATTTAAAGCAAAATAATATTCTAAATTATACACTTTGGGAAGATTAATTATGTTTTTCTCTCTGCTTTTGTCTATGTTTGAAATTATTCATAATAAGGGGAGGGGCCAACATGGCAGAGAAGTAGGGGGATCTGAAGTTCCCTCCTCTCTCAAACAGAGCAAGGTTGAAGCTAAAGGACTTTGAACTCCAAGAGTCTGGGAGGCAAAGAGACAGTAGCTTCCAGGAAACCACCAGGACAACCTGATGGGCCAGAAGTGTGTGACTGCGAACTGGGAGAGATAAATTGAACGGAGGGGAGGGATCCCCTTCTGCAGAGAGACAAAGGACAAGAAAGAGAGGCTGGGGAAGCATAGGACTGTATCTGGACAAGAGAAAAACCATGGACCTGGACAGAGAAAGGGCCAATCTCTAATTGAGGGGCTTTCTCTGGACTGGGCTGGCTGCCTGGATCACGCACCTGGGCAGGAGGGGAGTCAGCCCCAGGTTCGGTGGCTAGGTCAGGGGCACAGTCCACAGTGGGAGAAAGTGATCCTCTCCCTGGAGTGCTGTGGGACAGGACAAAGCCTGCCTGCCTCCGCCAGTCAGAGAGTGGCACTCCGCCAGTACCGGGGCACATGGAGCAGGAGTTTGAATCCCAGGCAAGCGCCAGGGCACAGGAGTCGGCCGGGCAGGACAAACCGCCTTGGTTGCACCCATGGCACAGTGAGGACGGCTTAAACAGAATGGTTTGGGACACCTGGTCTGTGGAGGAGAGACTGGGGCGTTGTCATTTTTCTCCCCATTACCAACAAGGTGGGGCTTCAGGCATCGGCCGTAGGGCCCACAGTGGAGATGTGACCTGCCTAAACCAAACCACACTCCTCTGCACCTGGTAACTGCATATCTGCTGGAGCGGGATTGACGCTGACAGACAGCACCAGACAGCCCCTCCTCCAGACCAGTGCTCTTGCACTGCCTGGTTTAATTCTCAGACAATTCTTATTTATAGATATGTTCTTCCTTCCTTTTCTCCTTCTTATCTCTTCCCTCCTCTAGTCTGGTTACTCTGGTTATTGGTGTGTTTAAGCAGACATATTTAATCCATTCTCTTGATACATGTTCCACACCTCCTTTATTCTCTTCTCTCTCTCTCTGAATTAAGCCATATAGTTTCTGTCTGGACAATTTTATTTTCTTTTTCCCCCATTTCCTCCTTTATTTTCCTTTCTCTCTCTCTCTCTGGATTAAGCTGTATAGTTTCTCTGGTCAACTTTTATTTTTTCTTTTTCCCCACCCCTGTCATTTCTTTGTATGGGATAAGGCCTCTTCTATCAGCACCGCTTCCATCATGTTGTTTACTTGTAGCTGGTGTTTCTGGCTTTTTGTTTTTGGGTTTTTTGTTTATTTGTGTGCTTGTCTGTTTTTGTTTTCTGTTTGTTTTTGTTTGTTTTCCTTTCCAGGGCTACTTTAACGAATAAATCAAAGCACACCTGGTGGAGGGTTCAAAACATCACTATAGACAGGGAGATAAAGTAACCAAAGTCACAACAACAGAGAGCAAGTAACACTCTCCAAAAAAACATCTTCTACAGGGCCAGGCCCTGGACAATGTATGACCCCTCTTTAATATGGTAGTGTTTGCAGGTGCAGGACACATAACAAGCTTTTAAAACACACACATAAAGGACAAAAAACTAGCCAAAATGACAAAATGGAAAAATTCTCAAAAGAAATTCCAGGAAGAAATGACAGCTAAAGAATTTCTCAAAACAGATATAAACAATATATGTGAACAAGAATTTAGAATAATAGTCATAAGATTAATTGCTGGACTTGAAAAAAGCATAGAAGACAGGAGAGAATCTATTGCTACAGAGATCAAGGAACTGAAAAATAGTCATGATAAATTAAAAAATGTTGTAAATGAGGTGCAAAATAAACTACAGGAGGTGACAGTGAGAAATGATGAGGCAGAGGGGAGAATAGGTTAAATAGAAGATAAAATTATGGAAAAAGATGAAGCTGAGAAAGAGAGATAAAAAAATTCTGGATCATGAAGGGAGAATTAGAGAACTAAGTGATTCAATGAAATAGAACAATGTCTATATCATAGGAGTTCCAGAAGAAGAAGAGACAAAGGGGCCAAAGGTGTGCTTGAACAAATCATAGCTGAGAACTTCCCCAATCTGGGGAAGGAAACAGACATTGAAATCCAGGAGGCACAGAGAACTCCCTTTAGATGTAACTTGAATTGATCTTCTGCACAACATATCACAGTGAAACTGGCAAAATACAAAGACAAAGAGAGAATTCTGAAAGCAGCTAGGGATAAATGGGCCTTAACTTACAAGGGTAGACATAAGGGTAGTAGCAGACCTATCTACTGAAACTTGGCAGGCCAGAAAGGAGTGGCAGGAAATTTTCAATGTGATGAATAGGAAAAACATGCAGCCAAGAATCCTCTATCCAGCAAGCCTGTCACTCAGAATAGAAGAGATAAAGGTTTTCCCAAACAAAAACTGAAGGAATTCATCACCACTAAACCAGCACTACAAGAGATCCTAAGGGGGACTCTGTGAGTATTGCAAAGACCACCAAGGACCAGAGCCATCACTACAAGCACAAAACCTACAGACAACACAAGACTCTAAACCCGTATATTTTAATAATAACACTGAATGTAAATGGACTAAATGCTCCAATCAAAAGACACAGGGTATCAGAATGGATAAAAAAAATAAGACCCAACTATTTGCTGTCTACAAGAGATCCATTTTAGACCTGAGGACACCTTCAGGTTGAAAGTGAGGGGATGGAGAACCATCTATCATGCTACTGGAAGTCAAAAGAAAGCTGGAGTAGCCATACTTATATCAGACAAACTAGATTTTATTTTATTTTTTTTTTCAATATATGAAATTTATTGTCAAATTGGTTTCCATACAACACCCAGTGCTCATCCCAAAAGGTGCCCTCCTCAATACCCATCATCCACCCTCCCCTCCCTCCCACCCTCCATCAACACTCAGTTTGTTCTCAGTTTTTAAGAGTCTCTTATGCTTTGGCTCTCTCCCACTCTAACCTCTTTTTTTTTTTTTTTCCTTCCCCTCCCCCATGGGTTTCTGTTAAGTTTCTCAGGATCCACATACGAGTGAAAACATATGGTATCTGTCTTTCTCTGTATGGCTTATTTCACTTAACATCACACTCTCCAGTTCCATCCACGTTGCTACAAAGGGCCATATTTCGTTCTTTCTCATTGCCATGTAGTACTCCATTGTGTATATAAACCACAATTTCTTTATCCATTCATCAGCTGATGGACATTTAGGCTCTTTCCACAATTTGGCTATTGTTGAGAGTGCTGCTATAAACATTGGGGTACAAGTGCCCCTATGCATCAGTACTCTTGTATCCCTTGGGTAAATTCCTAGCAGTGCTATTGCTGGGTCATAGTGTAGGTCTATTTTTAATTTTCTGAGGAACAGACAAACTAGATTTTAAACTAAAGACTGTAACAAGAGATGCAGAAGGGCATTATATAATAATTAAGGGGTCTATCCATAAAGAAGAGCTAACAATTATAAATATTTATGCACCAAATTTGGAATCACCCAAATATATAAAAAAATTAATCATAAACATAAGCAATCTTATTGATAAAAATGTGGTAATTACAGGGGACTTTAATACTCCATTTACAACAATGGATAGATCATCTAGACAGAAAATCAATAAAGAAACAATGGCTCTGAATGATATACTGGACCAGATGGACTTGACAGATATACTTAGAACTTTTCATCCTAAAGCAGCAGAATATACATTCTTCTCAAGTGCACAAGGAATATTCTCCAAGATAGATCACATACTGGGTCACAAAACAACCCTCAACAAATACAAAAGAACTGAGATCATACCATGCATACTTTCAGATGACAATGCTATGAAACTTGAAATCAACCACAGGAAAAAGTTTGGAAAACCTCCAAATGCATGAAAGTTAAAGAACATCCTACTAAAGGATGAATGGGTCAACCAGGCAATTAAAGAAGACATTTGAAAATATATGTAAACAAATGAAAATGACAATACAACACTTCAAACCCTTTGGGATGCAGCAAAGGTAGTCCTAAGGGGAAAATACACTGCAATCCAAGCCTACCTCAAGAAACAAGAAAAATCCCAAATACAAAATCTAACAGCACACCTAAAGGAACTAGAAGCAGAACAATAAAGAAATCCCAAACCCAGCAGAAGTGAAAGAATAAAGATCAGAGCAGAAATAAATAATATAGAATCCAAAAAAAAACCACAAAAAAAACAAAACAAAAAAAAAACCACAGTAGAAAAGATCAATGAAGAGTTATTTTTTTTGAAAAAATAAACAAAATTGATAAACCCCTAGCCAGACTTCTCAAAAAGAGAGATGACCCAAATAGATAAAATCATGAATGAAAATGGATTTATCACTACCAACCCCTCAGAAATACAAGCAATGATCAGAGAATACTATGAAAAATTATATGCCAACAAACTGGACAACCTGGAAGAAATGGACAAATTCCTAGACACCCACACACTACCAAAACTCAAACGGGAAGAAATAGAAAATTTGAACAGACCCATAACTAGTGAAGAAATTGAATCAGTTATCAAAAATCTCCCATCGGGGGCACCTGGGTGACTCACTCAGTTAAGCTTCTCACTTCAGCTCAGGTCATGATCTCACGGCTTGTGAGTTTGAGCCCCACCCTGGGCTTTGTGCTGACAGCTCGGAGCATGGAGCCTGCTTCCAATCTGTGTCTCCCTTTTTCTCTGCCCCTCTCCTGATCATGCTCTGTCTCTTTCTCTCAAATATAAATAAATGTTAAAACAAAAAAATTAATTAAAAACAAAACAAAACAAAACAAAACATCTCCCAACAAATAAAGAGTCCTGGACCAGATGGCTTCCCTGAGGAATTCTACCAGACATTTAAAGCAGAGATAATACCTATCTTTCTCAAGCTATTCCAAAAAATAGAAATGGAAGGAAAACTTATGGACTCATTCTATGAAGCCCACATTACCTTGATTCCTAAACCTGAGAGAGATCCCACCAAAAAAGGAGAACTACAGGCCAATATCCCTGATGAACATGGATGCAAAAATTCTCAACAAGATACTAGCAAACTGAATTCAACAACATATAAAAAGAATTCTTCATCATGATCAAGTGGGATTCATTCTTGGGCTGCAGGGCTGGTTCAATATTTGCAAATCAATCAATGTGATACATCACATTAATAAAAGAAAGGATAAGAACCATATAATCCTGTCAACAGATGTAGAAAAACCATTTGACAAAATACAACAACGTTTAATAAAAACCCTCAAGAAATTCGGGATAGAACGAACATACTTAAACATCATAAAAGCCATATATGAAAAGCCAGCAGCTAATATCATCCTCAATGGGGAAAAACTGAGAGCTTTCCTGCTGAGATCAGGAACACGACAGGGATGTCCACTCTCACCACTGTTGTTTAACATAGTATTGAAAACCCTAGCACCAGCAATCAGACAACAAAATAGAATAAAAGGCCATCAAAATTGGCAAAGAAGAAGTCAAACTTTCACTTTTCGCAGACAACATGGAAAACCCGAAAGACTGACTAAAAGACTTCCAGAACTGATACATGAATTCAGCAAAGTCGCAGGGTACAAAATCAATGTACAGAAATCGGTTGCATTTTTATACACCAATAATGAAGCAACACAAAGAGAAATAAACTGATCCCATTTACAATCGCACCAAGAACCATAAGATACCTGGGAATAAACCTAACCAAAGATGTAAAAGACCTGTATGCTGAAAACTATAGAAAGCTTATGAAGGAAATTGAAGAAGACACAAAAAAATGGAAAAGCATTCCATGTTCATGGATTGGAAGAATAAATATTGTCAAAATGTCAATACTACCCAAAGCAATCTACACATTCAATGCAATATCAATCAAAATTGCACCAGCATTCTTCTCAAAGCTAGAACAAACAATCCTTAAATTTGTATGGAACCACAAAAGACCCTGAATAGCCAAAGTAATATTGAAGAAGAAAACCAAAGTGGGAGGCATCGCAATCCCAGACTTTAGCCTCTACTACAAAGCTGTAGTCATCAAGACAGTATGGTATTGGCACAAAAACAGACACATAGAACAATAAAATAGAATAGAGAACCCAGAAATGGACCCACAAATGTATGGCCAACTGATCTTTCACAAAGCAGCAAAGAGTATCTAATGGAAAAAAAGACAGTATCTTCAGCAAATGGTGCTGGAAAAACTGGACAGTGACATTTAGAAGAATGAAACTGGACCACTTTCTTACACTATACACAAAGATAAATTCAAAATGGATGAAAGACCTAAATGTGAGACATGAAACCATCCAAATCCTAGAGGAGAAAGCAGGCAACGACCTCTTTGACCTTGGCTGCAGCAACTTCTTACTAGACATGTCTCTGGAGGCAAGGGAAACAAAAGCAAAAATGAACTATTGGGGCCTTTGGAGTTTGCAGTTTTGGAAGGCCTTGCAGTAAGACAGATAAAAGATGACAAAGATCTGAAAACATCGTTGTTTATTTAATAAAAGGAAGAGAATGGAGAGAACAGAAATATTATTAGATAGAATTGGCAGGGGTCTGTGACCTGCGTAGATAAAAAGGATGGAGACACCAAAGATGACTCCAAGGTTCTGGCTGAGATGACTTGGTCGATTATGGATGTCATAACTGAGATATGAGACACGTGAGAAAGATTGCAATAAATTTAGATAGGAACAGAGAAGAATACATTTGGCAGAGAGGCTGATGAGATATATCTGGCAAGATTAAATTTATCCAAAATGCCAAGGTAAAGTGAAATAATTGGCTATAATAACGTTTTGAACTCTAAGCCCAAATTAATAAAACAGTCACATTACTTGAGAATTGACTAACCCTCCCACTCCCCTCCATCTCCCTCTTTTTTTCTCTCCACCCTTCCCCTACTCTTTTCCACTTTATTGGTTCTGTTTCTCTGGAAAACCCTAACATAATATCTGATAATATCCTAGCCTGTGGTAGGAGTGGAGGGATGTCTGTATTTTTTATTAAAAAGGACTAGGCAAAAATGAACTATTGGGGCCTTTGGAGTTTGCAGTTTTGAAGGTCTGGCAGTAAGACAGATCCTTTACTGCCCAGCCAAAACCAAGTCTGCAGAGCTCATCCAGTGTCCAACATCCAGCTGTACCCTTTAACCTGACCCTTTTACTTGAAATCTAAACTCACGAAAGTGAGGCTCAATGAGAGGCAGGAGTTTCTCCTCTGAAGGCTTAAAGCTCACCTTCTAGGTTCCCATTCCCCATCTGAGGGAGGGGCCATTTCTCAGAAGATTATTAAGATTGTAAAAGATATGAGGATTGTTCACTCCCTCTAGTAAAGATGACTATGGAGATGAGGTCTCAGCTGAGGACAGTAATGACAAATACTCCCCTTTTTATTCCATGTCCATGGCAGACATAGTTAAAAATCAATGACAAAGCTCTTTCCCACTCAGCATAGATACAGTTTTAAAATCCTTCTCAAGACAAAATCCCAAGCAGTCACTATTACGGATAGGAGTGGTCAGAAGAAAGGAAACTTCTACATTATCAGGGTCCCAAGACAACTTGACTAGAAAACAATCCAATAAGCTCAGTATTTGAACAGCTGATGCATGGGGTTGAGCAGATAGCAGCAGGGGCTTGTTGTTTCATCACACCCATCTGACCCTTACCATTCCTCGCCCAAACAATCACACCAAGGTTGAGTGCCTGAGACAAGAAAGGACAGTGCTGCCAACACCCTGACCCCTTGGCACCTGATATATTGCTTCATGCTACTTTGACTTTTTTTGGAATCTATGCTGCAAAGCAGCTCATGCCAGGCATCCCTCTGAGGCACATTTAGATCCTTAGTTGCTTCTTCCTTTTTCCCTCCATTTTCTCATATTTTTCTTTTTAATAAAAAATACACAACATAAAATTTACCATCTTAATGATTTTTAAGTGTGCAATACAGTTAACTATGTACATTATTGCTCTCTGCTTAGATATAAGACACTTAATTTGTGTTTTACTTTACAATACAGATGCAGTTGAAGACACACCAAGTACTGAGATATTACCCCCTTTAATTCCTATGATGGTGCCCCGAAGGCCAACTGGAACTGAAAAGTTCTCTCTCACATTTACCACACGGTCAAAAAGACGAAATTCTGCATCTCGATCAGGAATGACTCCATGTTGCTGTTCTAAAGGCTGAAGAGAAGAAAGCTTTAATTATTATTAACTCTAATTTGAAATAGTTTTTCTATTACTATAACAAAAACATTGTGTTCTTTCTACACTTTCAAAGTAAAAACAACTTTGAATTCTTTGATAGGAAACTTACTCTGTACAGCAAATGGGGCTTCACTGTCACTCGTACCTTCTTATTATTCTTTCTTTGCTGAAGAAAAAAAATGTTTAAATATTTAAAAACATAAAATTATAAAATTGTTATTTGACTTTATATTAAAAATATAAAATTATTATTCATTTGGACATGATTATATTTAAAAAGCCAAATGAGTAAAAGAATATTTGGAAGTTCTTCAGATGCAGCAAGGAGGAATAATACATACTTAAAAATTTTTTTTAATTAAATTTTTGTTGAAGTATAAGACACAGAAAAATGCAAAGTTGTATGCATACAGCCTGTGAATTTTTATGAGCTTATCTATGTATAACCATACTGAGTTCAAGAGAGAACATTAGTAAGCACAACATAAGAACTCCTGTATTCCCTCCCAGTTAAACTACCATTCCCCAAAATAATCTTGTTTCTAACACAAAAGATTAGATTTATCTTTTGGAACTTTATGTAAATGTTATCCTACTCAAATACTTTTTTACTCTAAAAAGAATTATATCTGATGGCCAATGAAGATTTATATTAAAGGAAAAAAAGGTATGAAGTACTGATCTATGACATTACTGTGGGTTTTCTGGCTACTTATTAAAATTAAGGTGGCATTCATTTAACAAAGTCCTTGCTTCTGGAATCTTTCATGACATTGGCTTTGATGTTTGAATTTTTTGATCATCTGACAAATGCCTGAAGAAGACTTTTGTCCCATCTTTACTCCTTGTTAATTTTGTGAACTCACACTCAAATTAAGCATCAGCTTCCTTTTACTGTAAGATAGAAATATTATTACCTGTTCTATCATAGTTTATATCCATTGCAATCCATAACTACCATTCACATTAAATATTTTTTAAATGAATTCTCATCTACTAAGAAAAATGGCAGCAGTTTACTTATACGGCAGCCCCTATCTTTAGAACATAGTTTATGGAAATAAGCACAAAAGGCATAAAACAGCTCCAAGCTAGAGGCCATACAGTAGAGTTCATGTATTTATATATTGTAAAATGCTCAAGCCTTTAAATGGAGCCTGTTATCTTTTATTACAAAGATATTTGATTTATTCTTTCAAATGAATCTTTACTGAGTTCCATTTACATGCCATGTATTAATCTGGGTGCTAAGGATAAAACTGTGACCTATTCCTTTAGTCTACTTAGAGAGACATACAAGAAATAAAATAAGGAAAATATATAGTATGTTTGATGGTAGAAAGCACAGAGAAAAATAAAGCAGGTAAAGGGGATCAGTAGTGTGTAGAGAGGTCACGATTTTAAACAGAATGAATAGGGGCGCCTGGGTGGCTCAGTCAGTTAAGTGTCTGACTTCGGCTCAGGTCATGACCTCATGGTTTAGTTCATGAATTGGAGCCCTGAGTCAGGCTCTGTGCTGACAGTTCACAGCCTGGAGCCTGTCTTGGATTCTGTGTCTCCCTCTATCTCTCTCTGCCCCTTCCCTGCTCATGCTCTCTCAAAAATAACTAACATTAAAAACAAACAAACTAGAATGAATAATGAAGGCAGTACAGACAAGATGTCTATGCTTCCAGACCACAGCACACTAAGACTAATAGGGTACAAGTTATGCCCACTGACAACAGCAAAAGGAGAAAAAAATAAATTTATTTATTTAAGGTGTGGTGTTTTTTTTGTTTTTTGTTTTTTTGAGAGAGAGAGAGAGAGAGAGAGAGAGAGATTGAGAGCATGAGCGGGGGGAGGGGCAGAGAGAGAGAGGGAAAGAGAATCCCAAGCAGGCTTCACACTGTCAGTGCAGAGCCTGATGTGGGGCTTGATCTCACAAACTGTGAGATTATGACCTGAGCTGAAGTCAGGCGCTTAAATGACTGAGCCACCCAAGTGCCCCCAAAATAAAAGAAATTTAAAGTAATTTAAAAAAGCAGACACCAATCCTGGGCCTAGAGTACTGCATGTGAAAAAAAAACAACACTCTAAGCACTCTAAACACTCTAATACCTCTAAGCACTGATTAGAGGACATGGCAATCAAACCTGATTCATCAGGCAAATTTTAAACAGGAATTTTCACAATAGGCTCCAACCACAGCTGCTAAATGAAAAGTTCTGGGGTCTGGCTACTCAAAATGTGATTACTTGGGAACTCGTCAGAAATGCAGAATCTCAAGCCTCATCATAGAACTAGTGAAACAGAATCTGTGTTTTAACAAATCCTCCAGTGACTCATTTGCACACTAAAGTATGAGAAGTATTGCTGTAGGGGTGGAATCCAGAATACACTTGTTAAAAAGATCCTTTAGTAATTTTGATAATTAGCTGAGTTTGGGAACCACTGCCCAATAAGAAAACTACTGATAATTCTAATGAAGATCCTACATTACAAAGAAAAAGTTTAATTATGTTCAGAATGTTCTATTTATTTTTTTAGCTTTTTTCTCCTTTTCTCTATTATCCTAATAACATTATAACACTAAAAAGAAAAAAAAGCCACTCCTTGACAGCACCTCCTTAACACATTAACTGGTTTTAAAAAAATTCCTGTCTTAAACTATATGCACACACATCTAAAAAGTGTTGCAACCAAACAATAGACTATAAATTTGTATATACATCTTTTGTTTGTAAAGTAAGGGGAAAATGTGTAAAGCATTTTAGAAAGTTCTGCATCCAAATGGATTAAAATAAAATTTGGGGGCTTAAAGTAATTAACCTTTACTAAGTAGAAAACTCATTTCAAATACAATGCTGTGCAAATATATTTTATCTTAGGATGAAAGATAATTTTTTAAAAATACAGGTTAAAAAAGAAATGCAGGTTTCTATCCTTAGATATCTGAGTGTGAGTGACCTTTCAAAAACTCAAACTCGTGGCTTTAAGCCTTATATTTTCTTCGTAAAGAGAAAAAGTGTCATCCAGTAGTCATTTTCTAGACTGTCTTCACAGCTCTTGAGTATGTGATAAAAGAATTCAAATAATAATAGCCAAGCATCATTTAGGCATTAAAAATAGGCAATATTAGAAGGAGTTTACATGTCCTAACTTAGTTAATCCTTTTGACGACCCTATGAAGTAGGTACTATTTTATTCTCATTTTACCAATGAGGTAGTAGAGGCATGGAAAGGTTAAGTATCTTGTCTCAGGTTGTAAGTATTGAAAGAGGAATGGGGGAAGATGGTTTCAGAGCCCATTTCTAAACTTACTCTGCTATCAAGAGTAATTTGTTAGCAAAACAACAT
Source organism: Panthera leo (assembly GCF_018350215.1). Classification (NCBI taxonomy): domain Eukaryota; kingdom Metazoa; phylum Chordata; class Mammalia; order Carnivora; family Felidae; genus Panthera; species Panthera leo. The sequence continues at coordinate 120,970,847 of NC_056687.1, read as the reverse complement.
CATTTTAATAAAAAGGCAAATGTGTGGAAAATAAAATCAAAAGTTAAAAAAAAGGAATATAATCAGACATAAATTAGAATCACTGAGTTCACGTTTTATTTGGTTGAAACACAAATGAATTATTTGTAGAATGATATACAGTCCATTTAATTTCAAATCTCATCAATCATCTTGGTTACTAAAAATTAGTACCTTGCACTTTTCGACTTCTTCCTCAATTTTCTCAACAATAGCTGCATCCAGAATTTGTAAATCACAAGAAGAACGAGACAGAGTACTGACAGGATGTCCCTTTAGCCAAGTAATAATTTCTTGAACTTTCTCGGCACTACATTAAAAACAATAATTTTTTCACATTGATTAAAACTTTCTGAGGGTTTATACAAAGAGCCTAATATAAATTTTCTGAAGGCCGTGAATTATAAAAGACATCAAATACATAATTAATGATCACTAAAATTAATTGGGATTATAAATCTAATATAAACATGGTCATATTACTTCTCAGTAATTTAAAAAAAAACACAAAATTTGGGGCACCTGCCTGGCTCAGTTAGGAGAGCATGCAACTCTTAATCTCAGGGTCGTGAGTTCCAACCCCATGTTGGGTGTGGAGACTACTTACATAAATAAAACTTAAAGTGAAGTAAAATAAAATAAAATTATCACAAAATTAATTTAAAAGTACTTTACTGATATAAGGGATAAAAAAATTATATGAAGATCTTAAAACAAACAAAAATATATCTATAAATATAAAATCCTTCCCACAAAAGTAATAAAATTCTTGATCAATTAGCTGCTGTACATTTCACTGGAACCACTAAGTTGAACTATGAGGCAATAAATAACCACAAATTTTGCTTACCCATTCTCATTTTCTCCAGGCCAAATATCATCTTCATAGAACACATCCTCTTGGCTGTTTTTGGCTATATAACTAAATAGTTCTGGAGCTCTAGCCAAACAAACAAAAATACTACTTAAAATATATATATGGCTAACTCCACATAAACTTCCTATTATTTGATTTTGGATCTTAAGGAGACATATAAAATACACTGAGAGTTGATTATTACACAGATTATTAATAAAGAATAGAGACTAAATGATTTAGTAAATGATTTAGTAAATGAAGACTAAATGATTACTAAACTGTAATAAACTTTAGTTACTTATAAACTTTAATTACTGACTCTAACTGTTCTTAGATCCTAATGACAGGTGATAAGTGGACAAAACAAAAATCTACAGGTTCATTTTCTAATTTTCATAACAAAACTGAAGCATCCCATAATAAGAAAATTAAAATACATTAAAAGTTTCTTGATATTCCTCAAAACTTCATTGCTTCCTGAATATTGCAGGACTTTTAAATACATAGCAGATTGAATACATGTGCTTAATTTTTGCTCACTGCCCAACCTATTACAAGAGTAAAGTATAAAAAAGGACATAGACCCAGAAAGGCATGAAAAAGGGAAGTGGAGAGTCTGATAGCATATATGAATTGTTAACAAAATTTTAGAAACTGGAAACTGGAGGTAAGTATCAACTGGTCTGAAACATAGGGAAAGCTGTACCCTAACCCCCAGTGTGAGAAGTCAAAAAGCTAGATGATTTAAACTGTGCAAGTCTGCAAAAGCTCAGGAATTATGTGCTCTAGGTACATTTTTATTTATTTATTTATTTTTTTACATTTATTTATTTTTGAGAAACAGAGTGAGACAAAGCATGAGCGGGGGAGGGGCAGAGAGAGAGAAGGAGACATAGAATCTGAAGCAGGCTCCAGGCTCTGAGCAAGCGGTCAGCACAGAGCCTGATGTGGGGCTTGAACCCATTAACTGTGAGATCATAACTTGAGCCGAAGTCACACGCTCAACCAAATGAGCCACCCAGGCGCCCCTCTAGGTACATTTTAATGGTGCAGTATGGGAGGGTTGAAGTTAAGTAAGCTTTTAGGTGAATATTTTGTATAATAAGCAGCTAGATGATTATGTGATTACTCACCTTCACCCCAGCACAAGACCTGTCTGTAGTTTATCTTTTAGAGAGGCTGAACAGGGGATGCTCTAGCTTTAGATATGCAAGGCACAAGGAGATGGATGGGTAGATGGGGGATGAGGAGATGAGGAGATGAGGAGATGAGAGGGCATTAATGGGAGTGTAACTACTATACAATGTGTTGCTAGGAAGCAGGCTAGGAAGTGTAACTTCTTTAAGAAGCAGACCCTGAGACTGGACATAAGCATGCAGAAAGTTTATCAGAGAGCTCTTGTGGAATCAACACAAGTAGAAGGGAAAGGAAAAAAGGAATGAAGCATCACTGGGTACAGGGAAAAGTTAGGCTGTGATCCATTGTTAAAAAACTCCTTGGTCAGTCCTACAGAGATGTCAAACTAGGATGGCCCTTAAGGATTGTCCTAAACTGGGGCAATGAGGTTGGCTGGGTCTTTACACCTCCTTGTAGATCAGGTGTTGGATCTGTGGGTGTTGTGGGAAGGGGATGTAACTTCAGGTTGAGGCAGTTCTCTTCTGCAAGGCAATTCCTGAAGAGAGCTCACAACTGAGAGCTGGCAGACAGCAGCATTCCAGCTGGCAAATAAATAGGTCCTTTAGTCTTAAAGGGAGGTTTGGAGAGTATATCATAGTATCTACTACATAATAAGATCCTTTTTCCCTGCTTAATTTCCAAAACACTGGAAGTCAGTTTTGTTCCTCACATCTGTCCTCCAAAGAAAAGGCTGGAAGACACTTCTCTAGGAAAACTAGCCAACCCAAGAGAAAAGACACACATATAGGTAGTGATATTTGGAGGTCCTCTGCAGAAATAGCAACGTCCCACCTGAGAAGGCCCACCAAAGCACATTACATTTTCAATCAGCTTTTTGGTGCCTCACTCTTAAATATGATTAGACACCAAAGAACCACTGGACAAGTTAAAAAAAAAAAAGAGCAATTCAGAGAAAACAAAATACAGAGAATAGAAGAAGAAAAACTAAAACTACCATCTTCAGAGAAATAAAACATTTCATTCATTATAAGAACAAGATACTATAAAAAAGGAATGTCAGAGAATTAAGGATGAACTTTTAGAAACTAAAAATAAATCAAATAGAAATAAAAATGATATGATAAAGTTGAAGAAAATCTCCCACAGAGTAGAAGTATAGCAATAAAGAAAATGGGTGAGAAGAGATAAAAAAATTAAGAGGATTAATCCAGAAGTCTATCATCTAACAGAAGTCTCAGAAAGAATAGAAAAAATGGAAAGGAGGCAATTATCAAATAAATATTAGAAATTTTCTCAGAATGGAAGGGCATCGGTTTCAAGTCTGAAAGGACTGAACAGCGAAAAGAAAGAAGATACATACCAAGGCACACTTCATCACATTAGAGAAGGTTTTTTCCACGTTGACTTACTTATTTTGAGACAGAGAGAGAGAGAACGTGTACATGTGGGGGAGGGGGAGAGAGAGAAGGAGAGAGAATCCCAAGGAGGCTCCACGTTGACAGTGCAGACTCTGATGCAGGGTTCAAACTCATGAACTGTGAGATCATGACCTGAGCTGAAATCAAGAGTCAGGGGCTCAACTGACTGAGCCCATCAGGTGCCCCAACACATCATCACATTATTAAAACAGCACTGGTAAAGGGAAGATGCAAAAAAGATTTCAGAAACTGAAAATAGATCACACACAAAGATTCAGAATCAGAATGGCACAGGACTTCTCACCAGCAAAGGAAACAAGAGCTTTTCAAATTCTGAGGGAAAATAATCTCTCAACTAGGATTCTACACCCAGGCCAGCTATTAATCAAGTCTTCTCAGGGAAGAATAAAGACATTTTCAGACATGCAAGCTTTCTCAGGAAGCTACTGGAGTAAGTGCTCCATCAAAATGGAGACAAACCAGAAAAAAGTAAGATATGAAAGCCAGGAAATAAAGGAATCCTACATAGAAGAATGGTGAGGGAAATTCCTAGAATGGCAGTAAAGAGAAAGTCTAGAACAAGAGCTGTGTGATAGCCCTAGAAAGCAATTAGTTTACGTTGAGGCAGGAAGACAGAAGGTTTTAGGAGGAAGTCTACAAAAAGAAAATGGAACCAAGAGATCTCCTGATCTGTCTGACCATATCAAGTTTTCCAATTATGACACACAGTTTAGGGCCGAATTAGTTATAAGAACACAGACAATAAGCAAATGATTAAACAAGATGTGGAAATCAAAAATGTGTACAAGGGAATGCAACCATAAAACTCTACAAGGTCCAGCTGTGACCATTTACATCACCTTAATCAGGTAAACCATAAATACAGATTTATTAAACTATAATGAAAGGGGAAATAAATATACATGTGTGTAGGGAGGTCAGGAAATAGAAAGGGGAGGTAGTAAAAGAGAGCTAAAGTTTCATCTTTCATGGTAGGAACTCAAGGCATATGTTAAGTTGAAAATCATGAAAAGTAGGGTATATACAATGCTTTAAAGAAATACAGAAGTGAACAGAAGAAATAATTACATTTTCAGATGGCAATATGAGATTGAATTGTGTTCCCTCCCCCAAAAAGATTCCAGTACCACTCCTACTACCTTCAGAATGTGACTTCATTTGAAAACAGGGTTTTTATAGAGGTTATAAAATAAAAATGAGGTCTTTAGGGTGGGCTCCAATCCAACATGACCATGTCTTTATGAAAACGGGAATATGGTCACAGAGACAGACGTGCACAGAGGAAAGATGGCGTGAAGACGTACTGGGAAAACACATGTGAAGATGGAGGACGGGAGTAACGCATCTACAAGTTAAGATCAAATGTGTGAGGCCACAAGAAGCTAGCAGAGAGGCATTGAATGGTTCCTTTCCTAGCATCTTCAGAGGAAGCACGGCCCTACCAAACACCTTGATTTTGGACTTCTGGTCTTCAGAAATGTGAGACAATAAATTTCTGTTGTTTTAAGCCACCTAGTTTGTGGTACTTAGTTACGGCAGCCCTAGTAAACTAGTAAGAGGATCCTAAATACAAAGTTAGAAACTGGTGGAACAATGGAAAGAACATTCAATTAGGAATCAGAAGTAAAGGTATTTCCTCCAAATCTTTGTGACTGAGTAATTCAAGTAACCTTGGTATACAGTTTTGTCATTTTTATCATGAGGAGCTGAGATTTACTGATTTCTTAGACCATTTCAGCATAAAATTCTATAATTTTAGGACAGTAATCTATTATCCAGCTGGAGTTTTAAGACTCAGGAAAATCTACTGCGTGAAGAGCTGTTTTGTTCACCCATACCAATCTTCTTATTACTAACACAAACATACAAAGTAGTGAATTATTTATGATAGCAAATTGAGGAAAATTTTAATTAAAAGGAGGCCAAGGGGTGCCTTGCTGGCTCAGTTGGTGGACTATACAACTCCTGATTTTGGTGTTGTAGGTTTCAGGCCCACATTGGGTGTAGAGATTACTTAAAAAAAAAAAAATCTTTAAAAATAGAAAAATAAAAATAAAAGGAGGCCAATTATCATCATTCTTTTTCATTTTAAATAAATAAGTACAGTATTTTTTAGCTAATAGCTATGGTGCTCCATGATATAAAATTAGGTTTACATGTAATACATGTCCCATCATAACAAAGGAAATATTTTTAGTCTAAAATTAATACCAGAAAGGCAAAATAGTTATGACATTCCCACATCTTTGGATGCCTAATAGGACCTTATTAGGCACTTACCTCTCTAAGTACTCTGCAAGAAGTTGTTCTGCTGCAGATGAATACATCCATTCACTTCCAACTTTCTTAGTGTATCCAGGTACCTCCTCATTTTTTTTGTTGAATTTGAGATTCAAACCCACATTTGCTTTATGGTCTCCATGAGGGCTGAATGTAAACCACACACACACACACACACACACACACACACGCACATTTTAAATTTTGTTCAAAGAATACAACGTTTAGCTTTCAATTCTTAGAAATACTTAGTTTTGATTGTTCTTCTATAGTTTTCATGGTTATTTCCAAAGCAGTAATTGAAAAACTAGAGGAAAGGCTTCAAAACCCAAGGTAACAAAGCATATAAATAGATTATGTAATTAGAGAAGAGAATGAAATAAGAAAATGCAGGGAAATATATTATTGAGATTCACACACACCTTCTGATACCTTTTTTCAAGGTTCAATTTGTTAGCTGCTAAAAATAAGAACTGTCTTTCCAAACACCTACAACATGTGCCATTTAGATGAAAGATCACCATCAGAGGAATTTATGCATAATTTTTAAAGAAAATTCAGAGCAATTAATAAAAGAAAATAAATACTAACATAACCAGTTTATCTTTATCATTTAGTTTTTTTCTGCCACTTTAAGTAAATTTCTCTAACATAAACTTACTTTCTCCTAGATCCTCTTCCAATAAAAATACTTCCTGTAAACCTTGAAACAAGGTATCCACTCACTCCAAGACGACTGGCCAACACATATCCTGGGTTGTACTTTATAGAATATTTCTTTAAATATAAAAACAAAAAGGTCAATTATGGAAACACAAAGCATCAAATGTTATTTCTTTACCTTAAAAATCTGGAGATAATCAAGACATCACTAACCATTGGAATGTGGCAATATAAGGATTCTCAAAAGTAAGTGATCCATTTCCCTTTTTTTTTTTTGAAAGGATCTGTAGGCAGAATTTTTCTGCTCCTCTCTCTCCTTAAAGGACAGAATTCCCAAGGATGAATGAAAGGGGGAGGAAATATACAATTTGTGAAACTGTCTCAAGAAATAAACTCTACTGTAAATAGACTCTACTGCAAATTCTGTAGGCAGGAACTATTTCTTAAACATTAATTTTCATATTCCAATTAGGGCCTAGTAAAATACCTGGGACATAATGAAGCCTTGATGATTATTACACTGAATTAAAACATGAGTATGTCATCAAAAGTGTTGCTACTGAGCAAATTTAAAATATCCTTCATATATGGACATAAGTGATATTCACTTCCTCTAATACTTACTATCATATAAAAGTAAGAAGTATGTATAGATTTATAGCTAATACAGTCAATGAAATGTAACCTTAATTTGTGCACTTAAGAAACTATAAAGATTATCAAATTTAAAAAAAAGTATTAGATCATATACTTTTTAACCAGGAAGCAATTACAAATCTAGTTCCTAAGCTACCATTTAATCCTAACATACATAATAATAACACATATTTTATGTGGATTTCACATTCTATATTTATATGAATTTTATTCACATTTTATATGTCTATAATAGTCCCCAAATGGATACATTTTTTAGTTGCATGAAATATATAAATTATTAAAATATGTTAATATGCTGGTAAAGAACACAATATAGTTTCTCCATCAAGTGCATTATTAGGTTTAGAAATAATACAGATGAATCAAGTATGCTTTCTAAAATAGACAGGAAGAGTTAAGGCAGTAGTTCTCTATCACAGGTAATATCACTTAATTTTTCTAATAAGTATTTGGAAATATATAGGGGCATTCAGTTATAGTAATTGGCACAGGCTACTAGCACTTACTGTCTAAGGGTCAAAAATGTCAACTGTGCTGTCATATACAGGAGTCCTATTTTACACATAGTTGTCTCATCTAAAATACCAATAGTAGTCCTTTTGAGAAATATTCAGTTATGGTACAATTAACATTGATGAAGATCATCACAAATATTCTAGAAAATGTAAAATAAAAAGCAAAGGGGGGCCTGGGTGGCTCAGTTGGTTAAGCATCTGACTCTTGGTTCGGCTCAGGTCATGATCTCACAGTTCGTGGGATTGAGCCCCACACTGGACTCTGTGCTGACAGTGTGGAGCCTGCTTGGGATTCTCTCTCTGCCTCTCCCTCTGACCCTTCCCTGCTTTTTCTCGCTCTCTCTCTCAAAATAAACAAACATTAAAATTTTAAAAAAGGAGAGAACATTGGAGTAGAGAAGAAGGCTTGAGTAAAAGTTGAAAAAGGTATGTAAAGAGAAAGAGAGCACAGTGGATAGAGAAGGCATGCCTAGCAACACTGTATACTAGAAGTGGACAGGCTCATTCATATCTAGAAAAAGCTAGGGATGGAGGAAAATAGATGTTCTTCTACTAACTCCCAGAATAGAGACCTCCAGCATTTTTATCAAATGGGCCACTCTCCTGGTTTCCTGACTGTGCTTTCTGAATTCTTTCTCCAAAACAGACTTATTTGCCTTCCGTAATGTTTTCTCAAGTGTATGCTGATGCCCAATGCCTTGAATTCATTTTATAGGATATAAAGCTTTAGAATTTACTATTAGAGAAAAATAAAAGTGTAAGTAGCAATAGCTGACTGTGAATTAATTTCAGTTAAGTTAATTATCCAATGAATCAATAAGAATATATATGACAGATATCAGGATCCTCCTCCCATTGTAGCAGGGAAAACTAAAAGGAGCCCAGTGAACATCTATGGAGAAAAAGGTCCTGAAAAAAGGGCTGTGAATTTAAATGCAGTTTCCCCAATTTTCTCTTGTGACTGCAGTAAGGCCATTTGTCACTTGTAACTAAAAAATGTAGGCTTTGATTAATTATGAAAAGTTAAAAAAAAAATCTAAGTCTATTCCCAAAGGGTATGGTAAAAAATGTGCCCCTTCTAAGCTTGAACACGATAACCCCTAATAACTGTTATAGATCAATAATGGGATGTCAGTGATTCCCCCCCCAAAGATTTGCATGAAGTTCGAGCATACATTCCACACTTATTTTTAAATAATCCTAGATGCAACTGTGAGGGAATTTAATCACTATTAAATAAAATATTTATAATACATTCAAAGAAGGTGGTAAAAAATATGCTTCTAACACTTTCAAAGTTCATCAGTTCTAAATTAAACAATATGGACTATAGTACTCACATGCTGGTTCTGTATTAAAGCATCAAGATTGGGTTCACATGGAATGCTGAAAACCACACGAATCCTACCTTCTGTAATCACATCTCCCGAATCCTGAACCTTGGAGGAAAAAAAAAATCACAATATGTTTTATAGTCTCTTTCACTATATTTTATGTACTTACTTTTCTACTTATTTGAAGGGTTTATTATTTCTGAAATACAGTAAAACAGTAAAGGTGGCTATGGGAGATTCTCTTAGAATTTATAAATGAATGTGATTATATTGTAAATTTGAGTCATTGTACCTTGCTTTAATAGCTGTTAGTCTTTTTTTGTCTTTAAATTAACCTTTTTATTTGCAAATAACTTTAAACTACCAAAAAGTTGCAAAAAAACCAGGTCAAAGATCACTTGTAAAACATTTACCTAGATTCACCTAATGTTAACATTTGTTTAAACATCTGTTTTAACATTTGTGCTCTGTGTACAGTTACATACACATAATTATTTTTCTGAACTTTTTGAAGGTATATTATATATATCATGTCTGTTACCCCTTAATATTTTGGCGTATATTTCCTAAGAAGGATATTTTATGATGTACATGATGTTCATCTGTCTCTCACTGTGATATTTATTAACTTTGATCATACCAAAGATACTGCTCAATTTCTTCACTGTCCAATTATAGTTTTTTTTTCTTCCACTTGCAACTAATTAACTGTCTGTGGGAAGATATTTTCTAAGACCATGAAAATTTTTCATGGAAATATTTTCATGGTCTTAGAAAGTATCCTACACTCAGATAACAAATTCCCCCTAGATTTAGTTTCCAATGATGATTGTTGCCACATTTAATATTTATCATAATGCTTATAAAAAGATAGTTTTCCAACTTTAGCACTCTCTCCACGTTTATTCTTGACATGATACTATAATCAAGAGCCCTTCCATTCCCTATTTAATACTGCTGTGGAATCATTAATTCCTATTTTCCCAACTTATTATTTCGGTATTCAAACTGTCCTAGATTTGGCCAGTAGGAGTCCCTTGAATCTGGTTCCTGTGTTTATGTAATATGCTCTCATTAGTCATTTGAGCACTTCCTTACTTTCTGGCCTAACAAGTGTTTCCAGGCTCATCTTGTACCTAACCTGACCTAGCCCTGTAATGGGCCATTTCTCTGAAAAGCTTTTGGTGGGGTATGTTATTAGAAGTCAAAACCTGGAGATTATGTATGTTTACTGTTACCAGGGTGTCTTTGCTTCGTAATCCTTTTAAGCAAACAGAGCTAGAAAATATATGTATATATGTATGTATGTATGTATGTATGTATGTATGTATGTATACATATATACATATATATCCATATACATGTGCCTATATACATATGATACACACATATTTTAAAAATCATGAGTTCACATTAATACCTCCAAGTTTAATCTGTCCCCATAGATTCTTTCTTGCATTCTTCCATTTCATATATGCATATATCTTTTTCCATGTGAGAACTGGAGTTCCTCAAACATCAACACATTTACAAGTTCATCAACCCAATAATACATCTACAATAATTTCAGAATTGCTTTTTCCATACCACCACAATAAACAAACCTGCTCTGTAAGATTAGGATTTGAATTCTTTTTTCCCTGCCTCCTGACCACAACCTGCTCAAGACTAAAGATATAAAGCCAAATGCTGTGTTCCTAAGTTAGACAAATGAATTATTTTTCCCTCCTTCAGTATTACATTTTATTTTATACTTAAATGAAGAGAGTTAAATAACTCTACTAACTTGAAACAAGAAAGAAATGTAATTAGTAACAAGAACAGAAACTAACTTCTCCAGTGCAGCCATAATAGGGGGTTCCCAGCATAAAGACCATACTTCTAAGAGGAAACAAGTCATCCAATGTTTTGATACTGGAGAAACGGGAGTCAAAAGCTCGGATGTCCTATGTAGAATGAAATATAAAAGTAAATTATTATAATCAAAATTTCTATGGATTGCACATCAAATTTTTCTTCCTGTGGAGTTAGAACTACGCTGTCTGCAAATGTGAAATGTAAAGATTTTCTATGTAACAGTACTAGTAACTAAAATGTATTGACTTTATATGCCACTCTTCTAGGTATTTCACACATTTATTAGTTCATTTCATTTTCAAGACAACACTCTGTAGCACAGATTATTTAGCCTCACTTTATACCTGAGGAAACTAAGGCACAGAAAGGTGATAAAATCTTTCCTAAGAAACTGTTTTGCAAGATTACAGTATCAATACATGCTTTAAAAAATTTTTGTCTCAGGGCGCCTGGGTGGCTCAGTCAGTTAAGTGTCTAACTCTTGGTTACGATTCAAGTCATGATCTCATGAGTTCGTGAGTTCAAGCCCCACTTCAGCTTGTGTGCTGACTGGGCAGAACCTGCTTCTGATTCTCTCTCTCCCTTTCTCTCTGCCCCTTCTCCACTCTCTCTCTCTCAAAATAAACAAAACTTAAAAAAATTTTTTTTTGTCTTATCACACCAAGATTACAAACACAAAACCAAATGCCCTTTCTCCCCCCATTAATTTATTTGAGGCAAACACTTTTTGGAGAATAAAAATTTTTTTAATTTAAAACTGTGTTAAGCTAATGCTAGGATTTTTCATTAGAGATGAAGTTTAATAAATAAATAAATAAGTAAATAAATAAGACAAGCTCCTTAATCATACACAGAATGAGTGACTGAGCATAAAATAATCCTATAAAGACTATAGTTTTTGAGGCGGTTCAAGATGGCAGCATAGGAAGATCCTGAACTCATCTCCTCCTATGGACAGAGCAAATCTTCAGCTACATCTAGAACAATTAGTTCCTTCTGAGAAAGACCTGAAAACTAGCCCAGCTCCTCCACAACAAAAGATAAAATGTACACATCAATAAGGATACGAGAGGCAGAGACATACTGTTGCCAAAAACCCCAGCCCTGATGTGGAGACCCACAATCAGGAGTGATCTCACAAATATGGAGCTTCTTCCTGAGGAGGTGCCCTATTTTCCTGAGGAGGTACCCCAACTCTTGGGAACTACACTAGAGAAATAGGCCCCCAAAATGTCTGGCTTGCAAACCAATGTGGCTTATGTGCGGGAGACTCAAAGGGCTATAGGGAAATGAGATTCTGCTTTTAAAAGGCTTGTGTGCAGATCTACTTGCCCTGAGACCCACGGTCAAAATGGCAATTTGAAAGCACCTAGACCATATGGGGAAATGATTCATCTGCTAACCTTAAAGTGTCTGCAAGAGGGGCAGGGGCCTGTTGGGACTTTTTCTGGGAACAGAAGCACTGGCGGGTATGCCTTACAGCCCTGCTAAAGCTGGAAGGCACACCCCACCCCCATGTATATATGTGGTCTTTCTCTACACATACATACACACACACATACAGGAATACTACTCAGCCATAAAAAAGAATGAAAGTCTTGCTATTTGCAACAACATGGATGGACCATGAGGGTATTATGCAAGATGAAAGAAGTCAGAGAAAGACAAGTACAATATGACTTCACTTAATATGGACTCTAAAAAACAAAACAAAAACTGAGAATAAACTGAGGGTTGATGGGGGGTGGGAGGGAGGGGAAAGTGGTTGATGGGCATTGAGGAGGGCACCTGTTGGGATGAGTACTGGGTGTTGTATGGAAACCAATTTGACAATAAATTTCATATTAAAAAAAAAAAACAACAAAAAAAAACCCCAAAGAAGTATTGGCCCAAAAAGTCAAAAGTCATGGCACTGAGGAACCTTAACTTACAGGAGGGGACTAGATACTGTTTATCTTTGTATTTGAAGCAGACGGTATTGTATCTGCCACATAATGGACACTCCAGAAATATCTATTCAACCAATAAACTTGTGCAGATATATGAAAGAAACAAAACAAAAAACCAAAAAACAAACAAACAAAAAAAACCAAAATGCAACACAACTAACAGATACAGAGAAACAACTGGTGGCTGCCAGAGGGAAGGGGTTTTAGGGGGATGGGTGAAATGGGTAAAGGGGTTTATAAGTTAAAAACTAAGAGTTATAAAATAAATAAATCACAGTGATGTAAAGTACAGCATAGTGACTATGTCAATAATAATGCACTGCAAAACTTGAAAGTTGCTAAAATAGTACATCTTAAAAGTTCTCATGAGAAAAAAATTTTTGTAACTTTATAACAAAAACTTTATAATGACAGATGGTAACTAGACTTATATTGGTGATCATTTGGCAATGTATACATATATTCAATCCTATAGTACACCTGAAGCCAATATAATGTTACATGTCAATTATACCTAAGTAAAAAAACTATAGTTTTTTTCAAATTATATTAAATAATAATCTCCATACTGTTTTCCAGTATGGAGGTTCCTCAAAAAAATTAAAAACAAAACTACCCTATGACCTAGCAATTGCACTAGGTATTTATACAAAGGACACAAAAATGTTGATTTAAAGTGGCACAGGCACCCCAATGTTTATAGCAGCACTATCAACAATAGCCAAATAATGGAAAGAGCCCAAATGTCCATCAACTGAGGAATGGATAAAGAAGATGTGGTATATATATATATACAATGGAATATTACTGAGTGATCACAAAGAATGAAATCTTGCCATTTGCAACAATGTGGATGGAACTAGAGGGTATTATGCTAACAAGTCACAAAGAAGAGAAAGACAAATATATTATTTCACTCATATGTGGAATTTAAGAAACAAAACATATGAACATAGGGGAAGAGAAAGAAAAATAAGATAAAAAGAGAGAGGGAGGCAAACAATAAGAGACTCTTAAATACAGAAAATGAAATGAGAGTTTCTGGAGGGGTTTAGGGTGGGGGAATGGGCATTATGGAGGGCACCTGTTGGGATGAGCACTAGGTATTACATGTAAGTGATGAATCACTAAATTCTACTCCTGAAATCATTATTACACTATATGTTAACTAACTTGGATTAACATAAAATTCAAATATTAAAAAAAAATTTCTACTTTACACTGCTGCATTAATCTATTTACAAATAAATATTAATATGATACACTCTTTTCTTTATACAGTGTGAAATAATGTACATTAAGATACAGTTGAGAACTGATGGAGACTTACCTTGACAATAGTTTGATAAACAAAAGGAAGAACTTGTTTTGACCACTGTTTCTCAAGACGAACTTCACCATTTTGATTTATTTGGTATTTACGACCTGTGAGTAACTGAACATACACAACTGCAGATGTTTCATTTATTATTATTCCTTTTCTTCTTAGGTAGCTAAAAGAAAGTATGAAAAAGAAATGTAGATATGAATGATTGTGTATGTATTCTAGGATGTTAGTAAAACTACTAACTCATTATCAAGTGCTTAAAAATTTTTTAAATAAATATGCTAGCAGTTCTGAGTACCTAACTTAAGATTTTTTGCATTAGTTTTTTTAGTCTACGGATACCTCTCCCAATAGCTGTCTGATTAAATAAGAACTCAATTAAGATGTGTAAGAAATTCTTGTATTTCATAATCACTAGAAGGGGATAAGAAAAAAAAAGTGAAAACAGCAAGTGTTGGAAAGGATATGGAGAAAGTGGAACACATGCACATTGCTGTGGGAATGTAAAATGGTACAGCCACTGTGAAACAGTTTGACAGTTCTTTAAAAAGTCTAGCAATTCCATTTCTAGGTAAATACACGAAGGACTGGAAAGATACTCAAATAAATATTTATAAATGAATGCATAGCAGCATTACTCACTATAGCAAAAATGTAGCAAGAATCCAAATGTCCTCCAACAGATGACTAGCAAAAGGTGGTATATCCATACAACAAAATATCTGGCCATAAAAAGAAAGAAGTACTGATACATGCTACAAATTTTAAAAATATGCTGAGTGTAAGAAGTTAGACACAAAAGGCCACATGCTATATGTGTTCCATTTACCAGGACAGGTGGATCTAGAAAGAGAGAAGGAGGTTGACAGGGGCATTCAGTGGGCTTTTTCAATCTAAAGTAGAGGTTGGCAAACTATAGTCATGAGCCAAATCCAGACTGCCTCCAGTTCTTGTAAGTAAAATTTTACTGAAACATAGTCATCCATTTATTTACTGTCTATGATAGCTTTTGTGTTACAACAGCATAGGTGAGTAGTTGTGACAAACGCTGTAAGGTCTACAAAGCCTAAAATATTTACTCTCTGGCCTTTACAGAAAAAATTTGCTGACCTCTGATCTGATGATACAATCATTCTCCATCCAAGGATATTTTCCTATCTCCTTTCCATTTCCTATTTCTAGGACTCCTATTAGAAAAATATTTAAAAAAAAAAAAGCAATTCTGACTATATATTTTTTCATCTCTTCATGCTTTTGTACTGTATGTTGAAGAAATCCCTCAGCTTTATCTTTTAGCTCACAGATTCAATTTTTAGTATGCCTATATTACTATTCAGGCCATATACTGAGTTCACAGTATCATAATTTAAATTTTTATATTTGTGTTTTTATATAAATATGTATATCATATGATATATATTATAAGTATAAATAGTATATAGTTGGATAACATTATTGTATATATGTTTTTTTCATAGCAGCTTACACTTCTCAATGGTGGTAGGGCTGGTCTGAAATAAGCCACGCCATCTTAAAAAAGTTTTCCAACAAATTTTTGAAATGTAGCATTCTACTACCATTTTCTAAAAATTCAGTGGGATTTTTTTTCCTACTACTTCACTTAAAAGTTATTTAGCCAGTAATCTTGCTACCAATAGGACAAGTATATCACAAGAAAGGAAAATTATCTACCTATCTCTCTTATGAAAGTAAATGCAAAAATCCTAAACATAATGTAACAAATCGAATCCAGTTACATATAAAACAGATAATACATCATAGTCTAAGGGGATTTACTCCACGAATTGAGGGGTAGATTTGTATTTTTTTTATTTATTTTTTTAATGTTTATTTTTGAGAGAGAGACAGAGACAGAGCGTGAGTTGGGGAGAAGCAGAGAGAGAGGGAAACACAGAATATGAAACAGGCTCTAGGCTCTGAGCTGTCAGCACAGAGCCTGATGTAGGGCTTGAACTCACGAACTGTGAGATCATGACCTGAGCCGAAATCGGTTGCCCAACCGACTGAGCCATCCAGGCACCCCGTGGGGTCGATTTGTATTTTATATTCAATCAACACTGGGGTGCCTGGGTGGCTCAGTCAGTTAAGAGTCCGACTTCAGCTCAGGTCATGATTTCACAGCCCGTGGGTTCAAGCCCCACTTCGGGCTCTGTGCCAACAGCTCAGAGCCTGGAGCCTGCTTCAGATTCTATGCCTCCCACTCTCTCTCTGTCCCTCTCCTGGTTCACGTTGTCCCTTTTAAAAAATAAACATTAAAAAAAATTAAACAAAAATTCAATCAATGTAATTCACCAGATTACAATTTTAAAAATCATATGATCATTTTGAGAGATGCAGGAAAAAAAAACTGACAAAATCACTATCAATTAATGATATAAACTTTCAACTAACTAGTAACAGAAGGAAATTTCCTTAATTGGATAAAGAATATTGATTAAAAAAAGCCTCTACAGCAACCATCATATTTAACAGTGAATCGTTTAAGGCTTTTCCCTGAAATTGAGAATAATACCACAAATTTATAACAAAAATTACAAATATGAGAAAGGTCATCAAATCAGTCACAAAAAAGGGCAAAATATCTGAACAGGGGGCACCTGGGTGGCTCAGTTGGTTAAGCGTCCAACTTTGGGTCAGGTCACGATCCCAAAGTTTGTGAGTTCAAGCCCTGCCATTGGGCTATCTGCTGTCAGCACACAGCCTGCTTCAGATCCTCGGTCCCTCTCTCTCTCTCTATCCCTCCCCCATTCGTGTTCTCTCTCTCTCTCTCTGAAAAATAAAATACATATTAAAAAAAAAATCTGATCAAGCATTGCCCAAAAGAGCACATTCAAATGGCTGGCAAATATGAAACAGCCATCAAGGAAATGCAAATTAAACCAAAATGAAATATCACTGTATTAGAATGGCTAAAATGGAAGAGACACTAATAAGTATTGGTGATGGCACAGATAAAAGATATTCTTATAAATTGCTGGAAGAATGTAAATTGATACAATCACTTTATTATTTATTTTTTTTAATGTTTATTGTATTTTTGAGAGACAGAGAGACAGAGAGAGAGAGAGAGAGAGCGCGCATGAGTGGGGAAGGGAAAGAGAGAGAGGGAGACACAGAATCCGAAGCAGGCTCCAGGCTCCAAGCTGTCAGCACAGAGCCTGACGCGGGGCTCGATCTCACAAATCGCGAGATCATGACCGGAGCTGAAGTCAGCGTTTAACTGACTGAGCCACCCAGGTGCCCCAATACAATCACTTAAAAAAAAATTATTTTTAAATTTATTTATTTTGATAGTGTGTGCATAGACATGAGCAGGGGAGGGGCAGGGAGAGAGAGAATCCCAAGCAGGCTCTGCGCTATCAGCGCTGATAGCACAGAGCCCCGTGTGGGGCTTGATCCTACAAACCATGAGATCATGACTTGAGCTGAAATCAAGTGTTGGACACTTAACTGAATGAGCCACCCAGGCGCCCCAATATAATCACTTTACAAATCTTTTTGGTGTTATCTACTAAAGCTGAGCTTAAGCATTATCCTATGAAGCAATAATTCCACTCTTAGATATGTACCTAACAGTAATGCATATTCACCAAAAACCCCAAACCAGAAACAACTCAATTGTCTGTCTACAATAGAATGGAGAAATAAATTATCCTATATTCATACAACATAATTTAATCATTAGTGAAAATGAACGAACTAAACGATACATAACAACACAGATGAATATGGGAATCACATTATTGAGCCAAAGAGGTCAGGTTAAAAAAGAATACATTCTGTGTGATTCATACAAAGTTCAAAAATAGGAAAAACTAATCTCTAGGGTTATATTTGGAAGAGAGAAGTGAATGTTAATGGCTGGAAGAGGGTTTAAGGGACTTTGTGGGATTATGGCAACTTTTCTGTTGGTTCTATTTTGTGACTTGTATTCTGTTCATGCATGTGAAAACTTACCAAGTTTATACACTTATGATTTGCATATATTCTTTTCTATGTATGTATATATACTTCAATAAAAACTTTCTATTAGAAAAAAAACCCAAATAGTAATTCAGAACAATATCTTTAAATTTTCAAGTGGTAGGGAGATTTTCTTTCTATTTTCCTTTTACTTTACACTTTTATTGCTTTTGGGTCAGTTTTGTAGTCCATATATATTTTTTTAACACCTGAATTTTTTTTTTTAATTTTTATTTTTAAGTAAACTTTATCCCAATGTGGGGCTTGAACTCATAACCCTGAGATCTAAAAGTTGCATGCTCTACTCATTGAACAAGCCAGGCACCCCTAGTCTGTGTTCTTTCTTTTATTATTATTTTTATTTTTTTAAAAAATTTTTTTTAATGTTTATTTATTTCTGAGGCAGAGAGAGACAGAGCATAAGTGGGGGAGGGTCAGAGAGAGAGGGAGACACAGAATCAGAAGCAGGCTCCAGGCTCTGAGCTGGCAGCAGAGAGCCCGACGCGAGGTTCGAACTCACAAACCGTGAGATCATGACCTGAGCCGAAGTCGGTCACTCAATCGACTGAGCCACCCAGGCACCCCTATTTTTTTTATTTTTAAAGAATGTTTTTTAGGTGTTTATTTATTTTAGAGAGAGAGAGAACACAAGCAAGGGAGGGGCACAGAGAGAGAGAGGGAGACACATAATCTGAAGCAGGCTCCAGGCTCTGAGCTATGAGCGCAGAGCCTGACGTAGGGCTCAAATTCATGAACCGCGAGATCATGACCTGAGCCAAAGTTGGAGGCTTAACCAATTGAGCCACCCAGGCATGTCCCTTTGTTTTTTAACTGAAGTGTAATTGACATACAACATTGTATTAGTGTTAGTATTACTACACAGGGAGATACAAAAATGGCATCTGCTAGCTTTGGTACTAGTAGGGTAGAGGAAGAATGTAAAAATGGCACCTGTCAATTCAATGCCTCAGTCCCTAGAGAGAATCCCAACAGGCCTCTGTCCCTCCAACAGTTACCTTAAGGTTGTTAGCAAATGAATTTTCTTCCCCTAAGGTCTAGATTTTCAAACTGCTGCTTTTACCCTACCTGGGTCCTGGGATAAGTGAGTCTGTGTATGAGCTCTTTAAGAGGAGAATCTCAGGAGCACCTGGGTGGCTAGGTAGGTTAAGCGTCTGACTTCGACTCAGGTCATGATCTCACAGCTTATGGGTTTGAGCCCCACATTGGCCTCTGTGCTGACAGCTCAGAGCCTGGAGCCTGATTCAAATTCTGTGTCTCCCTCTCTCTCTGTCCCTCCCCACTCATATTCTTTCCTTCCCTCGAAAATAAATAAACATTAAAAAAAAAAAAAAGAGGAGAATCTCCATTTCCTACAGCTCTATGTTTCTCCTGGATACAAGCCCTGTTGTTTTTCAAAGCCAGATGTTTCGGGGCTTGTCTCTCTAGTTCAGGTCTTGAGGGTTAAGGTAAGTGATAGTGGGCCATTAAAATTTTTAAAAATACTTAATATATCTCTTCTAAGTTATAAACAAAACTATCTTTTTTTTTTTTTTTTTTTTTATTGAGAGAGAGGGCGTGATTGAGCAAGGGGCAGAGAGAGAGGGAGAGAGAGAATCCCCCACAGGCTCCACGCTGACTGAAAAGGGGCTTGGACTCACCCGAAGCAGGGCTTGAGTTCGCTTGATGCAGGGCTTAAGCTCACGAACTGTGAGATCATGACCTGAGCAGAAGTCAGATGCTTAACCGACTGAGCCACCCAGGTGCCCCAACAAAACTATCTTTTAACTTTCCCTTATGTAAAATGATAGTACTTAAAAATTAGTTCTATATTTTTAATAACTTATTAATAATTGTTGTTTATCACCAATCCTTTGGTAACACCACTTTTTTTTGGTTGATTCATCTCTTGCCTGTTTGAGGTACAAGGTTTTGGAACTCTTCTGCAAATCTTCCAAGTACATCATCTTCTCCATAGCATTCCATAAAGAATGTCCTTGTTCTTTTCTTCCAGTCTTCTGTCCTTCTCCAATTCCTAATCCTCGCCACTCCATTATATCCTCAATATGTACCTCTTTAACTGAAGGTATCATCAGTTCCCTCTGTTATCTCTCTCCAGTAGTAGTAGCTATTTGTTTTCATACTGTGTATGGACTAGGAGAGAGGGTTGGTGTTCCCACTGTGACATCCTTCATAGTAAACTACCCTACTCTTCCATTCTACCCTTATGTCTACCATTATCCAGAGTGCCTTCAATGTTTACATAATAATCTACCCAATACCACAGACACTGTTTCACAATCTCCCTATCTCCAATAAACTTCTCTTCCATTCTAGTTCAGCCATCTACTCCCACAGCTGTGACTTGGGTCATGACATCATCCATAATGGTTTCACCTCCAAAATCATTTATCCCAATATTTTGTTGTCTAAAAACTTGTCCATCCAACTTGCTTGTTCAACTACTTTTGTTTATGATTATCTTAATTTGGGATCTCCAATCCACTGATCCTTCTACTTTCAAACTATTAATCTTCTACTTTCTTCACTTCTCTTTCTATCCCACTTAGATTCCATTGTCCACTATTTCAGTAATATTCCTACTAACATCCTAAACTTCCTTGCCTCTTTGGCTTTTCATTGTATCCATCTGGCAAAATCCAAGGCTGGTTTTTCTAAGCCGGTTACTGATCAGCTGAGCTCTAATACCAAAAGACAGGGTGGACTGTTATATTACAAATTTATGACATTGAACTTCAAAATGGGCCCTCAATATCGTCTTATAATTCAACCACGTTTTTTTGATCAACTGATACTCTTCCATTTTCCCCAAGGACTATTTTCAAACCTCTTCTACTTTACTCAAATTTAAGACCAACCTCCCTTCCCCTGTCTCTGTCCTCAATAGCTGAATTCAACATTTACTTTACAAAGAAAACAGTAGGCATCCAATGAGAGCTCCTCATCTGCCCCCATGCCAAACACAAACCAACCTATAGTTGTATACTACACTGTTACAATAGAGGAGCTATCTTTTATCCTTTTTAAGAACCTATCTTTTTCCATCATCAAATATATTGTTTTCTTTCTTTTGAATTGCACCTCTCTTCTCATTTATTTTTACACATAATCCTATCTCTCTGAATCAACCAAAAACCAAGTCCACTCAATTCTATATCCTTCTTCAGATATGTCTTAATGGTAGTTTTCATTAGAAAGGACATGTGTTACACAAAAATACAGAAATGTTTCAGTCATGTCATATGTACTTAGAAAGTTTCTAAAAATGAAATCATGTATTTTGGTACTCATGGAAGTATTTCATGTGTTATGTTCACAAAAAAGGGATGTACTGAATTTAGGAGAACATGTCTTGGATATATGGAGCTATAACTGAAATAAATGATAGGTTCTATATTCTTGTTGTATAAGTCTTAGGGATACTCTGTATAAACGTTACTACTAATCGTTAGAGCCATGAGATTTTCATGCTGATATAACGTGCAAACTTACAAGTAAGTGAAGTAAACCCTCAAGAGCAGAGTATGAGTGGCCTTATGAATTTCACCTTAGAAGACAAATTATAGAAGGCTTTGGGATGTTTGGGAGGAGGGGACAAAATGTGAGGTGATATGAGGGAGGAATATGGTAGTAAAGAAAAGCAGTCTAAGAAAATGGTGACCAGAATAGATAAACCTAAGGGCCTATGAATCCACATAGCCTTATCTACCCTACTTGGTTAACAAAAGATCCTGAACTGGCAGGGACTAAAAATTATTCTCTTGTGTGAACCAGCATCCAATTGCCGTCAACTTCAGTAGTCTGTTGCCTTGATTGTTCTTTCTGCTCTTTGCTGCCATCACAGAAGATCAAGTCCATCCATATGGGAAAGAACAGGTAGAACAAGGGGTCAAGAGCTTTTGGTTTACTTCACAAATAAAGTTTTTGGAGGTGTTTATTTACTCCTATTATATCTCCATTTCTGTTACTGTCAATCATTCCTCACCCATACTAGTCTGGCTTACAGCCCCACTGCTCAATCAAAATAGCTTTTACTTCATTAAGGGGGCACTTTTCAGGATGAGCAGTGGGTGTCATATGTAAGAGATGAATCAGTGGGTTCTACTCCTGAAGCCAAGACTACCCTATACATTAACTAATTTGAATATAAATTTAAAAAAAAGTTTTATAAAAAGAGTTTTAAAAAGTTTATTTGTTTATTTTTGAGAGAGAGAGAACAAGTGGAGAAGGGGCACAGGGTGAGGGAGACAGAGGATCCGAAGTAGGCTCCATGCTGACAGCAGACAACCTGATGCAGGGCTCCAACTCAGGAAACGTGAGATCATGGCCTGAGCTGAAGTCGGATGATTAACCAACTGAGCCACCCAGGTTCCCCCACAACCAAAAAAAATAGGTCTTACTCTACCTTCTTTATAACATCTAACATGGCTTACTCGCTTATTCTTGAAACACTCTTTTTTCTTTGATTTTCATGATATAACACTTTCCTGGCTGTTCTCCCACCTCTCAGAATGCCTCGTTCTTTTTTGTTTGTTGCCTCATCTTCCTCATTTAGGGTTCCTTCTTAATTCCAACAATCCAGCCACATTGGCCATTATCATTAATGGTATATATGCTACTTTTTCTCCTGGCACAGGGACTTTGTATGTACCTTTTACGTCATCTTGAAACCTACTCCCTTTTCATTCTTTGCCTAACTCTTACCCTCCTACATTCAGATACTAGTTTAATCAATATTTTCCTTAGGAAAATTTTCTCTAAGACAAATGTCTCCTTACTAGGTCAAACTCCTCTATTATGTAGTCTCAGAGTACTACTCCTTCAAAGCAAGTATCATAATTGCAGTTTGATCAAAAATTTACACAAGACATTAATGTCTATCTTTCATCTGCGAGCCGTAAGTTTCATGAGTATAGGGACTGTGATTTTATTCCCTATGGTATCTGCAGTTCCTAATTTCTATACCTAGTAGGTATCAGTAAATAATTGTTGAGTACATAAACAAATATCTAAACACTTACAGTATTTTGAATGACTTTCTTTTCAAACAAAGGAGTTGAATAAAGCAATCTCTATTCATTCAAACTAACATTTATTGACTGCCTAGTGCATTAGTCAAGGAATGAGAATAGTAATGAAAAAATAGATATGTTCCCTACCCTTAGCATAATATCTCGGGAAAAAGTCCTTAAAGTAATCACACAAATAAGTTTATTATTGTGATTTATGCACTGTAAAACAAAATTCAGTATATTATCAACCAAGACAGGAGTATCTAATTACTGTGAGAAGGCAAAAATACACTCTACCTCCTGAGAGCTATCTCCTTCTTTGACACTGGGATGTTTTTGTTTTGTTTTGTTTGTAATTTAGCTTTATTTTTTATTTTTTAAATTTACATCCAAATTAGTATATAGTGAAGCAATAATTTCAGGAGTAGATTCCTTAATGCCCTTTACCCATTTAGCCCATCCCCCCTCCCACAACCCCTCCAGCAACCCTCAGTTTGTTCTCCATATTTATGAGTCTCTTGTTTTGTCCCCCTCCCTGTTTTTATATTATTTTTGTTTCCCTTCCCTTATGTTCATCTGTTTTGTCTCTTAAAGTCCTCATATGAGTGAAGTCCTATGATTTTTGTCTTTCTCTGACTAATTTCACTTAGCATAATACCCTCCAGTTCCATCCACGTAGTTGCAAATGGCAAGATTTCATTCTTTTTGATTGCCGAGTAACACTCCACTGTATATATATACCACATGTTCTTTCTCCATTCATCCATCGATGGACATTTGGGCTCTTTCCATACTTTGGCTATTGTTGATAGTGCTGCTATAAACATGGGGGTGCATGTGTCCCTTTGAAACACCACACCTGTATCCCTTGGATAAATGCCTAATAGTGCAATTGCTGGGTCGTAGGGTAGTTCTGGTTTTAGTTTTTTGAGGAACGTCCATACTGTTTTCCAGAGTGGCCTGTACCAGCTTGCATTCCCACCAACAATGCAAAAGAGATCCTCTTTCTCTGCATCCTCACCAACATCTTTAATTGCCTGAGTTGTTAATGTTAGCCATTCTGACAGGTGTGAGGTGGTATCTCATTGTGGTTTTGATTTGTATTTCCCTGATGATGAGTGATGTTGAGCATTTTCTCATGTGTCACTTGGCCATCTGGATGTCTTCTTTGGAGAAGTGTTTATTCATGTCTTTTGCCCATTTCCTCACTGGATTCTTTGTGTTTTGGGTGTTGAGTTTGATAAGTTCTTTGTAGATTTTGGATACTAACCCTTTATCTGATATGTCATTTGCAAATATCTTTTCCCATTCTGTCAGTTGCCTTTTAGTTTTGCTGATTGTTTCCTTCGCTGTGCAGAAGCTTTTTATTTTGATGAGGTCCCAGTAGTTCATTTTTGCTTTTGTTTCCTTTGCCTCCGCAGATGTGTTGAGTAAGAACTTGCTGCAGCCAAGATCAAAGAGGTTTTTGCCTGCTTTCTCCTCAAGGATTTTGATGGCTTCCTGTCTTACATTGAGGTCTTTCATCCACTTTGAGTTTATTTTTGTGTATAGTATAAGATAGTGGTCCATGTTCATTCTTCTGCATGTCACTGTCCAGTTTTCCCAGCATCACTTGCTGAAGAGACTGTCTTTATTCCATTGGATATTCTTTCCTGCTTTGTCAAAGATTAGTTGGCCATACGTTTGTAGGCCCATTTCTGGGTTCTCTATTCTATTCCATTGATCTGAGTGTCTGTTCTTGTGCCAGTACCATACTGTCTTGATGATTACAGCTTTGTAGTATAGCTTGAAGTCTGGGATTGTGATGCCTCCTGCTTTGGTTTTCTTTTTCAAGACTGCTTTGGCTATTCGGGGTCTTTTCTGGTTCCATACAAATTTTAGGATTATTCTAGCTCTGTGAAGAATGCTGGTGTTACTTTGATAGGGATTGCGTTGAATATGTAGATTGCTTTGGGTAGTATCGACATTTTAACAATACTTGTTCTTCCTATCCAGGAGCATGGAATCTTTTTCCATTTCTTTGTGTCTTCTTCAATTTCTTTCACAAGCTTTCTATAGTTTTCAATGTATAGATTTTTCACCTCTCTGGTTAGATTTATTCCTAGGTATCTTATGGTTTTTTGTGCAACTATATATGGGATCGATTCCTTGATTTCTCTTTGTGTTGCTTCAGTGTTGGTGTATAGGAATGCAACCAATTTCTGTGCATTGATTTTATATCCTGCAACTTTGCTGAATTCATGAATCAGTTCTAGCAGTTTTTTGGTGGAATCTTGTGGGTATTCCGTATAGAGTATCATGTCATCTGTGAAGAGTGAAAGTTTGACCTCCTCCTGGCCGATGTGGATGGCTTTTATTTCTTTGTGTTGTCAGATTGCAGAGGCTAAGACTTCCCATACTATGTTGAGTAACAGTGGCGAGAGTGGACATCCCTGTCTTGTTCCTGACCTTAGGGGGAAAGCTCTCAGTTTTTCCCCAATGAGGATGATACTAGCATTGGGTCACTCATATATGGCTTTTTGTCATCTTGAGGTATGATCCTTCTATCCCTACTTTCTTGATGGTTTTTATCAAGAAAGGCTGCTCTATTTTGTCAAATGCTTTCTCTCCATCTATTGAGAGGATCATATGGTTCTTGTCCTTTCTTTTATTGGTGTGATGAACCACACTGATTGTTTTGTGGATATTGAGCCAGCCCTGCATCACAGGTATAAATCCCACTTGGTCATGGTGAATAATTTTTTTAATGTATTGTTGGATCCGGTTGGCTAATATCTTGTTGAGGATTTTTGCATCCATGTTCATCAGGGAAATTGGTCTATAGTTCTCCTTTTTAGTGGGGTCTCTGTCTGGTTTTGGAATCAAGGTAATGCTGGCCTCATAGAAAGAGTTTAGAAGTTTTCCTTCCATTTCTATTTTTTGGAACAGCTTCAAGAGAATAGGTGTTAACTCTTCCTTAAATGTTTGGTAGAATTCCCCTGGAAAGCCATCTGGCCCTGGACTCTCGTTTTTTTGGCAGATTTTTTATTACTAATTCAGTTTCCTTACTGGTTATCAGTCTTTTCAAATTTTCTATTTCTTTCTCTTTCAGTTTTGGTAGTGTATATGTTTCTAGGAATTTGTCCATTTTTCCAGACTGCCCATTTTATTGGCATATAATTGCTCATAATATTCTCTTATTATTGTTTTTATTTCTGTTGCGTTGGTTGTGATTTCTCCTCTTTCATTCTTGATTTTACTTATTTGGGTCCTTTCCTTTTTCTTCTTAATCAAACTGGCTAGTGGTTTATCGATTTTGTTAATTCTTTCAAAGAACCAGCTTCTGGTTTCATTGATCTGTTCTACTGTTTTTTTTGGTTTCGATAGCATTAATTTCTGCTCTAATCTTTATTTTTTCCTGTCTTCTGCTAGTTTTGGGTTTTATTTGCTGTTCTTTTTCCAGCTCCTTAAGGTGTAAGTTGTGTATCTGAGATCTTTCTTCCTTCTTTACGAAGGCCTGGATTGCTATATACTTTCCTTTTATGACCGCCTTTGCTGTGTCCCAGAGGTTTTGGGTTGTGGTGCTATCATTTTCATTGACTTCTATACACTTTTTAATTTCTTCTTTAACTGCTTGGTTAGCCCATACATTCTTTAATAGGATGTTCTTCAGTCTCCAAGTATTTGCTACCTTTACAAATTTTTTCTTGTGGTTGATTTCGAGTTTCATAGCATTGTGGTCTGAAAATATGCATGGTATAATCTCAATCTTTTTGAACTTACTTAGGGCTGATTTGTGTCCCAGTACATGGTCTATTCTGGAGAATGTTCCATGTGCACTGGAGAAGAATGTATACTCTGCTGCTTTAGGATGAAATGTTCTGAATATATCTGTTAAGTCCATCTGGTCCATCCAATGTGTCATTCAAAGTCATTGTTTCCTTGTTGATTTTTTGATTAGATGATGTGTCTATTGCTGTGGGTGGGATGTTGAAGTCTCCTACTATTATGGTATTACTATTGATGAGTTTCTTTATGTTTGTGATTAATTGATTTATATATTTGGGTGCTTCCACATTTGGCACATAGACACTGGGATGGTTTTTTATAATCTTTTTACATTTTCCCTGTTTATGCATCTTTGAATAAGCATATTATGGCCTATTAGCTCCAAAATTGTGTAAGAGGCGTCTCCTCAAATTCCCCATTGATCAGTGAATGCTATTATAGTTTTAATAGGAAGGGTGATGGATATACATTTATAACACCATTCCATGTGCCACTGCCAGCCTCTATTATTCTGTTTTGGTTTAGAGGATTCTAGTATTTGGATGAAGAATGGGAAGTACTGTTATGGTAGGATCATGGAGGAGGGCCAGCTTCTTAGTTATTTGGTTGGTATAGACCTTGCATTTCTAAATTCAGGGCATATGGGACTTAGATGTAGGAAAGGTAGGAGAGTGAGCAGGGAGTAAGGGTGATGAAAAAAGGACAATTTTCCTTCCTATTTTCATTACTACATATGGCCAAAAAATTCAATGGCCTTATGATTAGTAAAAATAACTCTCAAATTCAGGCAACCTTAACTATTATTCCCAGTATTATGTGATTCTGTCTTTTTTTCTTCTGTATATCATCAAGTATTTTAGTGACAAACTGGGCAAGGCTGTAACTGCTGCTAACCAGGTATTATTTTAAACTAGAACTCATTATTTTCTTTAGAACATAAAATGAAGATGTAGTCAGTATTCAGAGTGATTACTATGTTAAGCAGAAAATAAGTCAGAGGACAAGTGCATTAAATCACATTCTACTTTTACAACATTAAATATATTTTATGACACTCACTATTCTGAAATTCCTTGTACTTCTTTTGTCCAGTTAGATTGTTCTTTGTCTCCAAGATGGACCACTTTAGATGGTGGGGCAGTTCTTCCTAAATAAAGCTTCTGTGTTCCTGGAGGTTCTTCCAAGTAAAATCTTAAAAGATTAAAATAAAATTAAAATGTATTACCCCCAAATTTGTGGTTTAATATAGTGTTCTAGTAGTATGAGTCTTCAAAGTGAAAAGGTTTCTACATGGTTATAATAGCAAAAAACCAAGCCTCCTTTTTTTTAAACTGTAATATAAATTTCAGGACATGGACTTGTAAAAATTTTCAATCAAAATATAAGAATTATTACTCTTTCTCTTAAAAAAAAGACTAAACACAGAGGCACTTGGGTGGCTCAGTCAGTTGAGTCTCTGATTTCGGCTTAGGTCATGATCTCACAGTTCGTGAGTTTGAGCTGTGTCAGGCTCTGTGTGGATAGCTCAGAGCCTAGAACCTGCTTTGGATTCTGTGTCTCCCTCTCTCTACCCCTCCCCAACTCATGATCTCTCTCAAAAATAAACATGAAAAAACATAAAAATAAAAATACTTTATAAAATATAAATTTTTATAGAATTAAAAAATACTCTCAAATGCAATAAAGTATTTTTACTAAAAAGCTTAACTTGATTCTGATCAAACCACTATACTTAACTATCAGTTAACAGGAAATATATGGGATGGAGGACCAACTTAAATGACACTATGAAGAGACAATCAAGTACATTCAGAATTCTACAAAATAACTGACCTGGACTCTTCAAGTAAAGAGGCAAGGAAGTTAGTTTAGCCAGGTCCCAGGATATAAAATCAACATACAGAAATCAGTCGTATTTCTAGATATTACCTTGGGAAAGTGACATTTAAAACATAATATCGTTTACAGCTGCTCCAAAATAATTTAAGCAGAGTGATTCCTTCTGCTTTATTTTTTAAAATGTTTATTTATTTATTTTGATAGAGAGAGGGAGAGAGAATCCCAAGGAGGCTCTGAGCTGTCAGCACAGAGCCCAACATGGGGCTCAAACCCATGAACTGTGAGATCATGGTTTGAGCTAAAATCAAGAGTCAGACACTTAAGCGACTGAGCCACCCAGGCATCCCCCTTCTGTATTATTTTTATTTTTCTCAGTTATTTTAGATATTTTTGTTCTTTGCCTTTCCATAAAAATTTTAGAATACACTGTTCTGTATCTATCAAAATCTGGGAGAGATTTTGATAGGAATTGCTCTAAACCTATAAATTAATTTGGGGAGATTTGTTATCTTTACTATGTTCTGTTTTCTGATCCAAATGGATCTCCATTTATTTCAATCTTTGATTTCTTTCATCAGCATACTTTTGCTTTCTTCAGCATACAGATCCTATATATAATTTGTGAGATTTTTACCCAACGTCAGACTTACTACAGAGCTACAGAAATAAGACAGTGTGGTACTGGGATAAAAACAGACATACAGATAAATGGAACAAAATGGAAAACTGAGAAGTAGACCCACACAAATGTACTCAACTGATTTTTGACAAAGGTGGAAAGGCAATGTAATGAAGGAAGGCCATCTTTTCAACAAATGGTGCTGGAGCAACTGACTCTTCATTCCTATTTCTGTGGAGACGTCTGCTGCTAACCTTATGTATCTACACTTGTAGGTTAAGGACCTTTTGTCCTAGCTGCTTTCAGAATTCTCTCTTTATCTTTGTATTTTCCAAGTTTCACTACTGATATGACCTGTTTTTGTTGATTTTGAAAAGGGGAGTTCTCTGTGCTTCTTGGACCTGAATGCCTGTTTCCTTCCCCAGATTAGGGAAGTTCTCAGCTATAATTTGTTCAAATAAACCTTTTGTAGGGGAAGAGAAGGAGTAAAAAAATAAGATGAAAAAACAGAGGGAGGCAAACCATAAGAGACTGTTAACTAAAAAGAACTGAGGACTGCTGGAGGGGAGGTGGGTAGGAGGGGGAATGGGCTAAATGGGTGATGAGCATTAAGGAGGGCACTTGTTGGGATGAGCACTGGGTGTTACATGTAAGTGCTGAATCATTAAATTCTACTCCTGAAACCAATACTACACTGTATGTTAACTAACTTGAAATAAAATCTGGGAAGCAAAATAAAAAGTATATGGCACTTTCCATATGCTTCCATATAAATGGAACACTTCTATCTTCATGAAAGAAGAAGAAGAAAAAAGAACATTCATTCATAGACAAATATATGAACTTTGACCTAAACCTCATACCAAATATAAAACTTAATTCACAGTAGATCATATATTTAAACGTAAAAGGATGAGGTAAAATTATCGAGTAAGCAAAACTTTTTGAAGAAAATATAGGAGAAAATCTCTCGGACCTAGAGCTAGGTAAGGAGTTCTGACTAAAAGCATGATAGGTAAAAGAAAAAAGTGATAAACTGGACTATATCAGAAAGGTAGGGGAACTGAATTCTGAGGATTAAAAGAATACTCAAGATTTCTTATATCCTCAATAAAAGCAGATACCTACAGAGGAAAAAAATTCACACTGGCATTGACCTCTCATCAACAACATTATATGACAGAACACAACTGAAGTAGGTTTGCAGAAAACTAAGGGAAAAAGGACTGGGCCTCCACAATTCTAAACCTAAGTATGAGGAAAACAAAAACGATCTTTTGGATATGTTTTAACTCAGAAAATGTAAAATTTTCTCTGAAAAAAAGTTACTTTTGAAAGTTCTAGATGCATGAAAACTAACATCAATCAGATCAAATTTATGTGAAATAAAGATAAACAATGATAAAAGAATAACTAAATAATCACTGACACAATGATTGAGAACTCGAGTAAAATAAGAAATTACTCCTTAAATAGATGACCTGTATTTTTAAAAATTAATGTATTATTTAAATAAAACCTGGGAGAGGCATGGTAAAAGTAAGGTTATATACGCTATTGATTCTTGTCAGAGAAATACATTTACTAAATAATATAATAACTGCTAGCAAAAATTAGGATATAGAACTTTTAAGTTATTAAAAGGAAAAGAAAGTGAAAGAGAACAAATAATAAATGCATCTAAAATATCTCAGGGATGTATTGTGGTTAAATATCGAGTGATGTGATTAGAAGACTAATTTCACTAGAGTGTAAATATTTTTATAATAATTATATCAGTTTTAAAAAGGATCAATAAAAGCCATCAAGTAAGCAAAACAAATATAAATCTACAATGTATACGTCAAATCTTACTTACTTAGTTTCTCCGTCTGATACACCAACAACTCTAGCTTCTTCAAGATGAGGCCAATTAACAAAGACAGATTTTCCAAGCACTGAAGAAGCTATATTTTCTATACTCTTAAAGTAAAAGCAGAAAAGTTCACTCATGTTTCAGGTCCAGGAGAAAATTTTACAAAGGCAAAATTAAATAATTAAAAACTAGCTTGCATTTATAACTATCTTTAAAATCAATAAAGACTCACCTTAATAATTAAAACAGGTATCAAATACCATTTACTCACTTGTGTCATTTATTCCCTATGCTCTTTTCAACCTTTCCTGCTCTTTTCAACTTTTCCATCTACTTGAATTCAGTTAGTTCTCTTTTAAAAAAAAATTTTTTTTAAATGTTTATTTATTATTGGGAGACAGAGAGGAGCGTGAGTGGGGGAGGGGCAGACAGAGAGGGAGACACAGAACCTGAAACAGGCTCCAGGCTCTGAGCTGTCAGCACAGAGCCCGACGCAGGGCTCGAACTCACAAACTGCGAGATCATGACCTGAGCCAAAGTTGGACACTTAGCCGACTGAGCCACCCAGGCGGCTCCCATTAGTTCTCTTAATTTGTCTTCTCTAAGTTGTACCTTTATTGCTAACTACTTTTTTTCTTTCTAGTACATTTCTATGATTTCTGTTTAGTTTTTTTTCCTTTTATTTTAAAATATATTTTTAAGTTGTTTTTAACCATGTGCCTTTCTTTACCCTTTATTTTAGTATGAATCTGTTAAAGGTGACCAAGTTTATCTTCCCCTCTACCAATCTCTTCTTGTTAGAGAGGCACTATGACCAACTTAAAGTACTTTTCTGCAGTATAAACATTATGACACCAGGAAGCTCGTCTCCTCCTCATTTTCTCAACAGCAATAGTAGTTACTAGTAAATTTTAATTTTAATCCTGAATGAAATTACTTGGTGAGAAAATAGGTTTCAGTGAAATTAAACAGAAGAGCACTGACATATAATGTATTACTGTCCATAATAATGGCCAACATTACTAGAAATAATGTTTAGCAAGAAACCTAGGTTCTTAGGTCTGCTAATGGTCCCTTTTCTAATCTCCATTTAAGTTTCTTAATTTGTAAAAGTAATGAGTTGGAACAGATGCTTTACAAAATTCTATATAGTTGTAAAATTCTATGATTCTATTATTCTCATGATAATAATATCATGTATAATTCCATGATTTTCTCATGGAAACAGAAAAGTGAAAAGGCAGCAGAAATGAGAAAAGGGCTATTATTCATTGTTTCATACCATATAATCAGATAATAGAATCTAAGAAATCTGATTTCATTTCAGTCTGTAGTTGGTATAATGAAATAAGAACCCTAGACTTAAAATTAGGAATCATTGGTCCAAATTTGCGTTCCACCTCTTTCCAGCTATAGAATCTTAGGCAAATCATTTAAACCCCACTGAGACACAGTTTTCTACTATGAGAATAAGAAATAATATCTACCTCACAATGCTTATTTGGTGATAAAATAACATACACAAAAGCCTTTATAAACTATAAAATGCTATGTAAATACTCTGTATGAAAAAATATGCTAGGTAAAATTCTAGTTTTAAAAGGAAATGTTATTATTATTATTATGATTATTAAACAACTTTTTGGTAGAAAATGAAGTTTAACTACAAATTTTCATTCAGTTCTTTTCTGTTTATTATGCTTAATTATTATCAGCAAATGTTTAACAATTAGAGATGACCAGTTTTAGACTTCTGCATTAACTTTTAATTATATTCAGACATTTCTTAATGTCAACATATAAAACAAAACAATGGTTTCTGATAAATAAAACAAGTTTCAACATTAAAATTAGGATCCCATAATTATCCTTTTCTCCTCTATACATCTATTTCTATTTTCATTCTCCCACTTCTCCCCTTTAGTTTTCAAGGGAAAAGCTGTCAGTTTCTCAGGTTAATCCTTTCACTTAAGGCCAAGATGAGACTCCTTAATACCTCACATGGGGTCTTCTTATCATAAACATCCCTTCCCTCTACACTATCTTTAAGACCTCCTTTCTCCATTAGCTCTACCTCTCTTCTTTTAACATGGATTTAGCTTGTTAAACTGTCTGTTCTCTACCTACAGTTATGTTTCTAGACCTCTTTCAATGATAATCTTAACTGAGGGCCTAATACCTGCTATGTCTAATTTCCACCTACCTAGTCCCCGGATTAGAAGTTAGGAATGAAATCTACTGGAATGAAATCCTCAAAGGCCAATAATGGTGCCTGAAGGACAAATTCACAGACCTTGTTTTATTCTTCTTGCACTGTATGTAGTATCTACTCCATATTTCTGTGATATTACTTAACTTGGAAGTCATTCTCTCTCAACTCTCTGTATGTTATTATCGTTTTCACTGGTCCCTTTTCCACCCTTTATAACTATGGGTATTTCTTAAAGCTCACATCTTAAACCCTCAGAGTCTATTTTCTTCAGGAAAATGAGCTCCAAGGCCCGAGCCATCACCTCCTTGCTGATGACCTTATATCCTTATCTCCCTCCAAGCTCCAGCTCCAGGTATTAAATTGCAGCCTTTCTGGGCTGAGGTTTTTTTCACCTGAACCACAGAACACAAAACATAATTTGACTATTTTCTCAATTTTCCCAAGAACGGTACACAGCTAATCCCACTCTAAATGTACAGAAGATAAATTAATCTACCACATTCAAATGGATGACTTAGGGCATCCGGTCTTAGATCTCTTAATAGAACTCTTACTGAGAAAGACTGGCAGGGCAGCTCCAGTTAAATGTCCTAGCATTGCCTTAAAATTTCATCATTATTTATCATTAATCCCTTCAAACCAGAGACTTCCCACTTTAACTTCTTTATTTGGAAAACAACAATTATTTTCTAGTTAATTAGGCTGGATATCTGAGAGTCGTATTTAGTATTTTCTTCCTCTTTTCATCCCCTATGTTATATGAACAAATGATGAAACTTGTCAATTTTATTAGTCTTGTTCATCCAGATCTATTACTGTTTCCACAGTTTTTGTCCTTAACACCTAACGCTTCTGTAACCACAACCTCTGAACTTTCCGGCTTTTTTGTTTCTTCCATTTCTCTTTTGTGCAGTTTAGTCTATTATATTGTCACCAAATTAATCCTTATGAGAATATGATTTCAAGATAACAGTTATGGGGGGGGGAAAGTCCAAACTCCTTTTAGCCTAGTATTGAAGGTCCTCCATAATCTGGCTTCAATCTGTTTTTTTCAACCTTATATTCTATTATTTCCCAACACAAGTCCTCTGCTTCAGTCAGGTTTACCTAGTTCTTCTCCTCAAATATACCACATTTATTCTAAAAAAGGAAAAAGTATTAAGAAAAATTTCAGACATAGAAAAAGGTAAAAAAAAAATATGATAATGTATCACATATTTATTTTTGACCACAATTTCCAGCTTAAGTTATTCCTTTCAACTGGAATACCCTTTCCCTCCTTTTCTTCGCTCTGTGGCAATCTTTCTCATAGCACTCAGCTCAAGCCTAGTCTCATCTACAAGCCTGTACTTAACTCACACAGCTTATCTCCTTTTCAAAATTTGTAGAGCATTCTTTGCTCATTAGATCACAATTACATGTGTTCTTTAAAATCTGGGTAAAGGTTTCTTTATTTACTATGAACTTTTGGAGTTACTACATATTATACCTCTTTGATAAACACTCTGAAGCTAGAACAGTTTTATGCATAATAAGCACCTAATAATATACAATAAAGAAAATACTTACAAGTTCATCTGATTCTGCACTCAGTAAGATTTCTAACATCATGTTTTCTCCACGACTACTTTGTTGGAATACTTGAACCCCATTTTTCTTCAAAAAAAACTTTAAAAGAATTCAGAGAATTTAATTTTAATTCTTTCTCCATAATCACTTTACATTCAATAAGGTGAAAAAATTCTGAACTAAACAGCCACTGACTTTGTGTTTGATGTGTTTCAGAGTAGGAAATCCACAGAAATATAATGCCTTCTGGTCAACCCTGGTTATTTTGTTCTTGCTTATGTCTACACGCCAAGCATCTAATGATATTATTTTATACCTAGAAAATAAATCAAGGCATTTAACATTCATACAAATTACAAGCAATCACAGTTTTTCAGTATTCCCTAGAATTTTTTGCAAGAGTCATCCTTGCTTTTAAGCAAGGGAATGACAATTTGTCTTTTAAGACAAAGAAAATATACAGCAGAACAACCCAGATTCTTTGTTGTTATTGATCTAGACCTAAATATGCCTATAGATTACTGAATGGAAGTTTTCCCCATTAAAACATATATATATTTATGTATATATTTTTATATATTTAATTTAGAAGCAAAGGGACATATTAAGCACATTACAAATCTCCGTATCTTCC
This sequence comes from Panthera leo, assembly GCF_018350215.1. Lineage (NCBI taxonomy): Eukaryota > Metazoa > Chordata > Mammalia > Carnivora > Felidae > Panthera > Panthera leo. The sequence continues at coordinate 120,935,299 of NC_056687.1, read as the reverse complement.
ATGTTCTAAAACCCAGATGGAAAATAAACATTTCATAATATCTATTTCATCTTTCTCTTTGCTTTAACAAAAGGGAAAAATGCTTTCCATGCCAATAGCACTCTTGCAACGATGGTGAACGTTCCTAAAACCTGCTGGACTTGCTGCAAGAAATGTGGCAAGCCCCAACCCCACAAAATGACACAGCATAAGAAAGGCAAAGATTCTCTTTATGACCATGGAGAGTGGTGTTATGACAGGAAGTAGAATGGCTATAGTGGGCAAACTAAGCCAATTTTCCAGGAAAAGGTTAAAACTACAAAGATTGTGCTGAGGCCTGAATGTGTTGAGCCCAACTGCAGATCTAAGAGAATGCTGAATATTAAGAGATGTGAGCATTTTTTTAAAAGTTTATTTACTTATTTTAAGTGAGGGGGGCACGGGCGGGGGTGGGGGGCGGAGAGAACACATGTGTGGCACTAGGGGAGGGTAAGAGAAAAACTGAGAGAGAATCTTAAGCAGGTTCCATGCTGTCAGTGAAGAGCCTGACATGGGGCTCAAAACCACGAACCTTGAGATAATGACCTGGGCTGAAGTCAAGAGTCAGACGCTTAACTGACTAAGCCACCCAGGCGCCCCTAAGAGATGCAAGCATTTTGAACTGGGAGGAGATAAGAAGAGAAAGGGCCAAAATGATCCAGTTCTAAGCTTCATATTATGTTACATTATGAAGACAATAAAATCTTGAGGTTATGTTCCAAAAAAAAGGGAAAAGCATAACTGGGAGATATTCACTTTAGCTGCCATCTGGGTAAATGATTTGCAGGGAAAATGAGAGAAAAGAAAAAAAAAAACAACAAAGACATTTTAATGAGGAAGAAAAAGAAGAAATGAGTTTCAGGCAAGAAAATATAGGAACACTTTTATTATTTTTTTTCTTCTTTCCAGTTGGGTGGTTGGGAATATAAAAGGCAAAGTCATAACATATCAAAGTAGACACTGACAGTGGAAACAAAAATTCGTATCTCCTGTTGAGGTAGGAGTACAGATAAATTCTAGAGAGGAAAAATTAAAACCAAAAAAACTAAAAAACCTCAAGTTTAACAGAAGACAGAAAGGGAGAAGCAGAATCTGACCAAAGCAGAGAACCACAGAAACAATTCTGAAAGGGAGATGGTATGATCTTTTGCAAGTTGGGTGTAATTCATTATCAACTGACTATAACTATCATAACTTATTTGTTAATTCTCCCAATAGATATTCAAAAGCTTCCCCCAGGCCCCAGGGGGAGCTGTTTCTTGCTGTTGTTGAAAAATTACCAAATAACATTACCTTGTGCAACAATGTTCTATGGCAGGGAACTTTTCTGGCCATGGTGAGGGGTAGGTGAACTCTGTGTCTCTATCATACCAGCACATTAGGCACTCACTATGTTGGTTTCTTTTCCTCTCTTCCTTTTTGAGGGAGTGATTACATGTTTCCATGGCTTCCAACAATCGTTTCTAAATTTAAAGATTAAAGACAGGGGTTAAAAGTATAAAGATTATGTAATCTCAACATACAGATCTTTTCCCTCAGTACACAGATTCATTATTTGTGTTCTTGAAAAACAAAAATCTTAACTCTCTCTCTCAAAAAATAGAATAAAATAAAATAAAATAAAATAAAATAAAATAAAATAATGGGGCTGTTACAACTACCTATCCAGCTGGAAGAAAAAGCACATACACTCCCAACTTCCTACTATATACAAAAATATGTATTAGAGTAATACGACAATAAAAGTATTAGAAGAAAATCTAGGAGAGTATTAGTAATTTGAGGTGATAAATTCTTATTTAAGTAAGATTGGAGAAAACCTAACAGTCTTAAGGGAAAAGACTTTTTTTTTAATTAAAAAAATAATTTTTTTAAATGTTTCTTTTTGAGAGAGAAAGAGAGGGCATGCACACACATAAGCAGGGGAGGGGCAGAGAGAGAGAGGGGGACGGAGGATCCAAGTGGGCTCTGTGCTAACAGCAGACAGCCTGACACGGGGCTCAAACTCATGAACCAGAATATCATGAGCTAAGCCGAAATTGGACTCTCAACTGACTGAGCCACCTAAGTGGCTCAAGACATTTTTTTTTTAATTTTTTTTTTTTTATATTTATTTTTGAGAGACAGAGAGAGACAGAGCGTGAGCAGGGGAGGGGCAGAGAGAGAGGGAGACACAGAATCAGAAGCAGGCTCCAGGCTCCAAGCTGTCAGCACAGAGCCTGAGGCGGAGCTCGAACTCATGAACCGTGAGATCATGACCTGAGCCGCAGTCGGACGCTTAACCGACTGAGCCACCCAGGTTACCCTAGACCTTTTTAAACAATACATAATGCATGTGACAGAAGATTTATCAGCAAATCAAGAGACAAATGCCATGTTAGAAAAGAATATTCCTAACACAAAAAGAATTGATAAAAATTCTTTTTTTAAATTCTTTTTTTAATTCTTTTTCTAAAAAAAAAGAAAGGAAAATGAGGGAAAGGATATAAACAGGCAATTTACAGAAAGAAAATGCAAAGGGCAAGCACATATATAAAAATACATTCAAATTAGGGATCAGAGAAAAGCAAATTTGAATAATGATAAAATGGCACCCATCATCAACAGATTGGCCAAAAATTAAATGAAGCAATAATATCCAGGTCTGGAGAGGCAGAGTAGGGACTAAACACTGGTGAATTAGACTAGTCTTTTTGAAAAAAAATATAAAAAAAAATAAACATACATTCCCATCAACCAAGCTATCCCACTTTTGGGAATCTATCTTAAAAAAATAAAATCTCCAGCACCTAGGACTGCATAGACAAACAAACAAATACATAAATACATAGCTACTTTTATCACAGCAAATATTATGTATAGTGGCAAAAAAGATGAAGATTCACAAGCTGCTGCAAAATTAGTACAGAGTGTTCCTATGTACCTTTCATCCAGGTTTTCCCAATGATAACATCATACACACAGCCTCAAGTACATTATCAAAACCAGGATAATGACGTTAGTACAACACTTTTAACTAAAGACTTACTCAGATTTCACCGGTTTTTGTATGTGATTTTTTACGTGTACAGTGCTACAAAATTTTTATCATATGTATGGATTCATATAACCACCACTAAAACTAGAATAAACAACTGTTAAATCATCATGAAGAAACTCCTTGTTGCTCCTTTATAATCACACCCTATCCCCAATCTTCTTAAAAATTTTTTTTAGTTTTTAAATTTATTTTTTATTTTTTTTATTTTTTAATTATTTTTTTAAATTTGTAATTTGACTTTACTTTTTATTTTTTAAAATTTATATCCAAATTAGTTAGTATATAGTGAAGCAATGATTTCAGGAGTAGATTCCTTAATGCCCCTTACCCATTTAGCCCATCCCCCCTCCCACAACCCCTCCAGCAACCCTGTTTGTTCTCCATATTTATGAGCCTCTTTTGTGTTGTCCCCCTCCCTGTTTTTGTATTATTTTTGTTTCCCTTCCTTTATGTTCATCTGTTTTGTCACCCTATCCCCAATCTTCACCCCTAACAACTGCTGCATGTTTTACATCACAATCATTTTGTCATTTCAAGTATATTATAGGCAAACAGCCTCTCCTCTGTTGTCCAGCCTGGGTGACTCCCTTGGGCTGTATTCACTAAACTTCTATCTCCATAGGAAAAAAAAGAATATTATATAAATGGAACCATATAATACCTAACATTCTGACTTTTTTCACTCAAGTGAATTTTTTTTCATCCAAGTTGCTTATATCAAATAGCTCTTTATATTGCTGAGTAATATTCTACTAAATGGATATACTACCTTTTGTTTATCTACTCTCTCATTAAAGGACATATGAATTTTTTCCAATTTGGGTTATTACAAGTAAGTTGCTCTGAATATTTGTGTACAGGCTTTTGTGTGAAGACAGTGTTCATTTTTTCTAAGACAAATATCCAGGAGTGTGACTGCTGGATTGAAGAGTAAATGTATGTTTAACTTTATAAGAAACTACTGAACTATTTTCCAGAGTGGCCTCCTAGACTTTTAGTCTGGTAATTGTCTATGACATTTTCAAAGCATTTATAGAAAAAGTGGTATGAAGAGTAAAGAAGTAGCAAAATCCGGAAAAAATTATAAAATAAAAAATTTAAGGATCAAATCCTAGACTTTGAGTTTAATGTGTAATGAGATGAGATTTTTGGGAGAGGTCAGTGAGTTTTGTATTTGGACAGGATGTGAATTTTGGCCCAAGGGCAGACTAGCAGACTGTCTAGTTTGGGCATCTGGGTTATGCTGGTCTAATCAAATATGTTTAAAGGGGCGCCTGGCTGGCTCAGTCAGTAAGTAGAGTATGGGACACTTGATCTTGGGCTTATGAGTTTGAGCTCAACGTTGTGTGTAGAGCTTACTTTAAAAAAAAAAAAAAGATGTGAAAAAAATACAGTCGCCCTATTTAAAATATATTGGAGAGTGACTTTCCCTCTTCTATTTTCCAAGTTGTGTAAAAGTGGTATTATTTCTTCCTTTAATGTTTGCTAGAATTCACAAGTAAACACATCTGAGTTGAGAATTTTCTCTGTGGGAAGGTTTTAAATTATGAATTAAATGTCTTTAAAAGATACAGGACTATTCAGATTAAAAATTTTTTGTTAGTTTTGCTGAATTGTGTCTTCAAAGAAATGTGTTCATTTCATTTAGATTGTTGAATTTGTTCACATAATGTTGTTCACAATATTCTTTAACTGTCCTTTGAATATATGTAAAATCTATAGGATACCTCCTTTTCCATTCCTGATATTGGCAATTCGTCTGATTTCTTTTTCCCTCCCTCTTGTCCCCTTCCCCTGATCTTGATCAGTCTAGCTAGGATTTTATCAATTTTATTCACCTTTATAAAGAACCAGCTTTTGGTTACACTCATTTTTATCTACTGTTTGCTCATTTTCTGTGGATTTCTGTTCCTATTTTTATTTTTTCCTTCATTCTGCTTGGTCTGGGTTTAATTTCTCGTTTTTTTAGCTTTTTGTGGTAGGAAGCTTAGATAATTTATTGTAAAACCTTTTCCTTTTCTTTTCTGGTTTTTTTTTTTTTTTTGCAATGACATGGATAGACCTAGAGAGTATTATACTAACCAAAATAAGTCAGAGAAAAACAAATACCATATGATTTCATTCATTTGTGGAATTTAAGAAACAAAACAAATGAACAAAAGGGGAATAAAAAAGAGGCAAACCAAGAAAAAGAGTCTTAACCACAGAGAACAAACTGATGGTTCCTAGAGAAAGGGTGGACTGGGCAGGGGGCAGTGTGGAGAGAAGTTAAATAGGTGATGGGGATTAAAGAGGACACCAGTTGTGATGAGCACCAGGTGTTGTATGTAAGTGATGAACCACTAAATTCTGCACCTGAAACTAATTTTACACTATATGTTAACTACCTGGAATTTAAACAAAAACTTGAAGGGAAAAAAAAAAAAAAGAATGTATGTGTGTACATATAACTATTGCGGGCACTGACCTCATCAATAAAAGGGATTAGGACCACAGCTTCCCACTCCTGTTGTTTCCCATTTAGGTCAGTTTTAAAATCAGGCGGATAATATTCTATAATTGGTGAGTCTTCACTGGTCATCAAGTGCTATGGAAAGATAAAGAGGAACAGATATAAAAGAACTAATATCAATATAACTTTTTGTTAATATATTTACAGTATTTGCTCATGTTACAGTTTAAAATTTCTAAGCAAGGCAAAACTAAATTTTTGCATCTTGGAAATATTGCAATATACTTGCTATATTTTGATTTTCAACTATACGACTTCTAATTTTACTGCTACTCATCACTTTGCCATTCCAATGTCCTAGTTATATAGTAAAACCATCTTTACTCTGAATTTCAACTTTCCCTTTTCTATCTTTTGTTGTCTTCCCACTTTACAAGGCTCACTTAAATTCTATTTTCAGACTTCATTTCACAGGCTGCCAACAGTCCTCTATTTTTAACCTTAAACAGTTTATTTTTGTGTCCTAATCAATTGATTTTGTTAAGTAATGTAAGGACGGTATCTAAGATAATTTAAAAAGAAAAAAATCCTAAAATCCAAGAATCTCTTCACCACTAATAGCAAAGATAAAAAGTCCAATAAAAAGATGTTCTTATTAGAGATCTTAGAGTAGATGAAAGAAGCATAAGGATATCTTCTAGGAAATGAATATGAAAGATTATGGTATAATATTTTTTAAAGAAATAAAGTAGCATATTTCTCAGAGTAATACTCAAAATATTTAATAACCAGTATGGCATGGGCACAGAACAATCAACAGATGTGGCTGTAAAACACCTGCATGATTAAACTGGTCAAGAGTAGTTGAATATCAATTCTTAATGTATCTGAACGTAGGGAAAAAGGCATCAAACTTAAGAGGAAAGGGAGGTCAGAGGCCAGGATGAAGGACAGATAATGTTTTAGGAAGATGAAGAATGGACCCTGACAGTCAAATAACAAAAGGTGTGTGTGTGTGTGTACACTCCACTTCTTGTGTGCAAGTGTGTCTATGTGTGTATACTTTAATTCTTGGGACCAGACCACAGAATTAGAAGAAAAGATTGATATCCTAAAAGAACTAAATGAAGTTTGCCCTCAGAATCAGTTTAGTAGGCTTAGTGTAACTGTGGTGACCCAAATACTCCTAAAATATCTTCCTCCCGTTATGCAAACTATATTAACCAGAGAAAAGCCTTTCATTCCACAATTTGATAAACTAAATGCTTAAGACCTAAATATAAACTGAGATAATACTTCTGTCGAGATAAAGGACTCAGTAGAACCATCCCTATTCTAATAAATAAAGGGTAAAAGAACAGGAATTAATCTATAATTGTTTGGACAAAGTAAATGGCTTCACATTTTGCCTGTCATAGTTTATTTTCATCAGTGCAGAGACAAACTGAAAATGTACTTAAAGGTGCTGAAAATAAAGAAGTCATGCTCTGAATGGTTTACGAAAATTGTACGCATTTTTAAAACAAAGCTAACTTTGTTTTAAGCTAACGCTAAATCAAGGGGTTATTTTTCAAAACATCTGTGTAAGAAATATTGTATTTGAAACTGGAAGTCAATATATTTAGCTATTAAAGAAGTTTGGATATTACATTTCTAGGCTTGGATGAAGAGCTCCTAAGTATCAAAAGGGACATAAAAACATTTTAGTTTAAAACCCACCTGGTAGCATGCAGGAAGTAAATTTTTGCTAGCTGCTGGAAGTACAGCAAGAAGCTGTTCAAATGGCTTAAAAGGTTTTCCTAGTTCAAAATGGATTTTGAGTGTGCTGATGTTGCGGATATCAGATAGGAAAGGTGCATAATGGTAGGGATAATACCTGTAAAACAAAACTGAGTTTTAAACAATTGACAACTTTATGAAACAGATCAATATATTAAATATATACTTTTCCTTATTTAACAACACAGCAATAACTCTAAAGGAAAAAAATTACCACCCATAATTTTATCACTTGATTTAAGAAATCAGCAGTGTTAGAAAATTTAGGTCAAGTGGTGGCAACAAAAGTTATATTACCTTAATTTTCAAAGTATAATTTTACAATTTCAAAATTGGGATGTATCATGTAATTGAAGGATACATCTATATACATATATATGCAATAAATAAATATATATACATGTATGTATATACATATAAATATAAATACATATACATAAATATATATACTATATATTTAAACATATATACATATACATATATATACACATATGTATATACGTATACATATATGTACACATATACTATATATTTAAACATATATAAATACATATACTAAATATATATACATATATAAATACACATATATATAGACATACATGTCTATATATACACATATATGTCTGTGTGTGTGTATATATATATTAATATATAAATATAAATATATATAATGGTTCTTTTATATTGAGTGTGAATATTGAGTGTGAATCATTCTTGGAATGAAGTAATGAGGTAGCCAGAAGACTTTTATTTCAGTTATAGCACACATGAGCTGGAGCCTCTCTCAAGAGGGTAGAGAGAACAGAGTCTGAGCTCATGTGGCTGTTACTAGTCAGCCCTAAGAATGTTTATCTTTGAACTGGTATATATTATCATGTTTGTGATAGGATTAAACCATTTAACAATCATACACACTATTTCTAACTACAGGTATAGATATTTTTACAAAGCCTTGAACACACAATTTTTCAAAAATTATAATCTTAATATTTGACTAAGTATACTACAAAAATAAAGAAATATTTTTATATTCCATAATTATGACATTTCAAAAGGATGAGAAAATTCAGGAGGTAGAATGGTATGCAGAATGGAAAATGTATAAACTTTGGAATCAGGCTTAGACTTGATTTTTGGGTATATGACTTAAAAAATATTACTTTCTAGGGGCACCTGGGTGGCTCAGTTGGTTAAGTGTCCGACTTTGGCTCAGGTCATGATATCGTGGTGTGTGAGTTCGAGCCCCACGTCAGGCTCTTTGTTGACAACTCAGAGACTGGAGCCTGCTTCAAATTCTGCTTCTCCCTCTCTCTCTGCCCCTCCCCTGCTTCTGTTCCCTCTATCTCTCAAAAATAAAATAAAACATTAAAAAAAAGATTCCTTTCTAAAGTAATAAAGATAACTGAACATCATCTGTAAAAGTCAGACGACAATACTTTATATAGTGGTGAGGATTATATGAGAATATGCTTATCAAGCACCTGGCCTTAATGTCTGATAAATAATAGGAACAGCTTATAAGCACCCTATTAAAAAATGGAAAATCAAGGATTTTCATCATTAGGATGCTCTTCAGAGACGTCCTCAGAATTAAGTTAGTTATTGCAAAGATTTTTTTAAAAGGTTATTAAGTGAAACCGCAACTAATACACATAATTTGTATTGCTTTTGTTTTGCTGTGTGGTGTTTTTTTTTTTTTTAAATATGAAATTTATTGTCAAATTGGTTTCCAAACAACACCCAGTGCTCATCCCAACAGGTGCCCTCCTCAATACCCCTCACCCACCCTCCCCTCCCTCCCACCCCCTATCAACCCTCAGTTTATTGTCAGTTTTTAACAGTCTCTTATGGTTTGGCTCCCTCCCTCTCTTTTTTTTTCCTTCCCTTCCCCCATAGTCTTCTGTTAAATTTCTCAGGATCCGCGTAAGAGTGAAAACATATGGTATCTGTCTTTCTCTGTATGACTTACTTCACTTAGCATAACACTCTCCACTTCCATCCATGTTGCTACAAAAGGCCATATTTCATTCTTTCTCATTGCCAAGTAATATCCATTGTGTATATAAACTACAATTTCTTTATCCATTCATCAGTTGATGGACATTAGGCTCTTTCCATAATTTGGCTATTGTTGAAAGTGCTGCTATAAACATTGGGGTACAAGTGCCCCTATGCATCAGCACTCCTGTATCCCTTGGGTAAATTCCTAGCAGTGCTGTTGCTGGGTCATAGGGCAGATCTATTTTTAATTTTTTGAGGAACCTCCACACTGTTTTCCAGAGTGGCTGCACCAGTTTGCATTCCCACCAACAGTGCAAGAGGGTTCCCGTTTCTCCACATCCTCTCCAGCATCTGTAGTCTCCTGACTTGTTCATTTTAGCCACTCTGACTGGCGTGAGGTGGTGTCTGAGTGTGGTTTTGATTTGTATTTCCCTGATGAGGAGTGATGTTGAGCATCTTTTCATGTGCCTGTTGGCCATCCGAATGTCTTCTTTAGAGAAGTGTCTATTCATGTTTTCTGCCCATTTCTTCACTGGATTATTTGTTTTTCGGTGTGGAATTTGGTGAGTTCTTTATAGATTTTGGATACTAGCCCTTTGTCCGACATGTCATTTGCAAATATCTTTTCCCATTCCGTTGGTTGCCTTTTAGTTATGTTGATTGTTTCTTTTGCAGTGCACAAGCTTTTTATCTTCATGAGGTCGCAATAGTTCATTTTTGCTTTTAATTCCCTTGCCTTCGAAGATGTGTCAAGTAAGAAATTGCTGCGGCTGAGGTCAGAGAGGTCTTTTCCTGCTTTCTCCTCTAGGGTTTTGATGGTTTCCTGTCTCACATTCAGGTCCTTTATCCATTCTGAGTTTATTTTTGTGAATGGTGTAAGAAAGTGGTCTAGTTTCATCCTTCTGCATGTTGCTGTCCAGCTCTCCCGGCACCATTTGTTAAAGAGACTGTCTTTTTTCCATTGGATATTTGTTCCTGCTTTGTCAAAGATTAGTTGGCCATACTTTTGTGGGTCCAATTCTGGAGTCTCTATTCTATTCCATTGGTCTATGTGTCTGTTTTTGTGCCAATACCATGCTGTCTTGATGATGACAGCTTTGTAGTAGAGGCTACAGTCTGGGATTGTGATGCCTCCCGCTTTGGTGGTCTTCTTCAGTATTACTTTGGCTGTTCGGGGTCTTTTGTGGTTCCATACAAATTTAAGGATTGCTTGTTCTAGCTTTAAGAAGAATGCTGGTGCAATTTTGATTGGGATTGCATTCAGTGTGTAGATTGCTTTGGGTGGTATTGACATTTTAACAATATTTATTCTTCCAATCCATGAGCACAGAATGTTTTTCCATTTCTTTATATCTTCTTCAATTTCCTTCATAAGCTTTCTATAGTTTTCAGCATACAGATCTTTTACATCTTTGGTCAGGTTTATTCCTAGGTATTTTATGCTTCTTGGTGCAATTGTGAATGGGATCAGTTTCTTTATTTTTCTTTCTGTTGCTTCATTGTTAGTGTATAAGAATGCAACTGATTTCTGTACATTCATTTTGTATCCTGCGACTATGCTGAATTCATGTATCAGTTCTAGCAGAATTTTGGTGGAGTCTATTGGGTTTTCCATGTATAATATCATGTCATCTGCAAAAAGTGAAAACTTGATTTCATCTTTGTCAATTTTGATGCCTTTGATTTCCTTTTGTTGTCTGATTGCTGATGCTAGTACTTCCAACACTATGTTAAACACAAGCGGTGAGAGTGGACATCCCTGTCTTGTTCCTGATCTCAGGGGGAAAGCTCTCAGTTTTTCCCCATTGAGGATGATATTAGCTGTGGGCTTTTCATAAATGTCTTTTATGATGTTTAAGTATGTTCCTTCTATCCTGGCTTTCTCAAGGGTCTTTATGAAGAAAGGATGCTGAATTTTGTCAAATACTTTTTCTGCATCAAATGACAGAATCATACGGTTCTTATCTTTTCTTTTATTAATGTGATGTATCATGCTGATTGATTTGTGAATGTTGAACCAGCCCTGCAGCCCAGGAATGAATCCCACTTGATCATGGTGAAGAATTTTTTTTATATGCTGTTGAATTCGATTTGCTAGTATCTTGTTGAGAATTTTTGCATCCATATTCATCAGGGATATTGGCATATAGTTCTCTTTTTTTAATGGGTCTCTGCCTGGTTTAGGAATCAAAGTTATACTGGCTTCATAGAATGAATCTGGAAGTTTTCCTTCCCTTTCTATTTTTTGGAACAGCTTGAGAAGGATAGGTATTATCTCTGCTTTAAATGTCTGGTAGAATTCCCCAGGGAAGCCATCTGGTCCTGGACTCTTATTTGTTGGGAGATTTTTGATAACTGATTCAATTTCTTTGCTGGTTATGGGTCTGTTGAAGTTTTCTATTTCTTCCTGTTTGAGTTTTGGAAGTGCTGCTGTGTGGTGCTTTAAAACAAAGCCTAGCAAAGGTGCTATCAAAACAACATAAACTATCTCATCTCCTAAAAGTCTCTACTTTTCCCTGGGTTTGTTATTTTTCTATTTTGGTGGATGGTTTGGAAATGTAGATGGAACTTGCTGGAAGAGGAAGCATGATTATTATTACTATTTCCAGGAAAAGCAAATAATTCTTTTCTCATTTCTTTTTTACCCTTCCCAGTCTAACATTGAAATAACCCATTCTTTAATAATTACTCACTAGAACAATTTTTTCAAGTATACAATAATGTAGCAAAGAATATAATGAACAACCCTATATAACCATCACTCAGACCCAATAATTATCAAGACTTTGTCACAGCTAATTCCTCATGATAGAAAATTTTAAATCCTTAGATTTAAAGAGCTTTCATTATTGGCCATTTGCTAGGGCTGGAAGCATCTTTGTTACACAAAAGTCTTTAAAAACTATTTTCATATAAGAAAAGATTACTGGTATTTCATTTAAACTTGGCCATATGTGCCTTTTTAAAAATGCCACCATAAATAGGAATAAAGAGAAAAGAGAATCCCAAATGAGATTATAGTAATGAATCATTATTTAAAAAAAAAAAAAAAAAAATCAAAACTTTATTTTTCTTTTATTCCCTCACCAGCTCCAGGACTGAACTCCATGATAGTAATAGTGCAAAATCCACTGTATTGCCTGAACATAACATGCAGCTTGATCAGCCAGGAAGTCACTAAAAACAGAAAAGCATATTTTAATTATAACATTAATTTTTGAAGACAGGTCATTTATCTTTAGAGCACAATATCTGCTGATACACCCTGCCTCACATATGTTTTATATAATCACTGAATAAGTTAAAAACTGCAATCAGAAAAATTCCAAAATATTATTTAAAACAAATTCCATTCTGTCAGATTAAAGTTTTGCCATATAGTTTTCCTAAAGCGATTATTAGAAGACTTAAACCTACTGTGCATATTTATTCAGTCAGTGTACTATACCTGTGATTTAAAGTTTGAGGATATGGCCAAGGAAGTTTTCTAAGAAGTGTCACTACCACTCCTAAATAGTCAGGGTGCAATGGGATACAGGGATGGGAAACTATCAGCGAGGATGCCTGAGAAAATCACAGGAGGAAATCAGGAAGACTGTAGAATCTGGTTACAGCAACTAGAAGATACATTGAAAAGTGCTATCCCCACTGAACAAAATTCCCTCTAATCATTTCTTTCTCAACCATAATTTAAGGGAAAATATTTCTACACACAGACACAGACAGACAGACAGACACACACACCTTGGGCTAAAACCAAAAAATAGCCATAAACCTTATTAGTGTCTGTTATCAAAATTTAGGTACAGACGCAATGAGAAATTCCAGATACCAATATTTCTGGAAAGCACACTTTTGAAAATGAAAATTTTCTCATTATTAATGAAGAAAAGCATTTTTATCACCTAACAGCAATTACTATTACATTCTGGTATATTTCTTTTCAGTCTTTTTTCCGTGCCCAGGTTTTTTTTTTTTTTTTTATTGTAATGAGAGTATACTGTGTATATGATTTTGTGTCCTGCTTTTGAAATTTGTATTTAATAATATACTATAAGTATATTTTTAAATTATTATGAACTTGGGGCACCTGGGTGGCACAGTCAGTTAAGCGTCCGACTTCAGCCAGGTCACGATCTCGCGGTCCGTGAGTTCGAGCCCCGCATCAGGCTCTGGGCTGATGGCTCGGAGCCTGGAGCCTGTTTCCAATTCTGTGTCTCCCTCTCTCTCTGCCCCTCCCCCGTTCATGCTCTGTCTCTCTCTGTCCCAAAAATAAATAAAAAACGTTGAAAAAAAATTTTTTTAAATTATTATGAACTTTTTATAAGTACCAGTTTAGCAGTTCTACAGATTCTGGAGACAGTGTTATGGCAAGATGGTGACTGTCACAAAGAGGAGATGGACATGATTATGATGACATGTAGATCATTTCTAATTCTGTACTATTATAAAAAACTGTGTAATAAACATCCTTGTGTATATAAGGATCTTCTGTGTTTAAGTTTATATTTTTAAACAGATTAATAATTAGAATTATTGAGTCAAAGGGATAAATAATTTAACTTTTTGGACATGTACTTTCCAAATAATTTTACCAGTTTATAGCCCCGTCAGTAATTAAGGAAGAACACTACCATCACTCCTGATGTTCTATACATCAAATATAACAATTTTAAAAGATTTGCTTATTTGCTAGGCAAATAAACGGTATCACATTTTTTTTTTTTTTTTTACAGACGGTATCACATTTTTAATAAGTCTATAGTTTAATATATAAAAGAAAAGGAAAATAAAACAGATTCATTAGCTATCAAATTAAGCATTTAATGCCAACAGCAGGTATTATAGCACTATATAACTATAATCAAGGAAAGATAAGGACTAAATAAAGGGTTAGAAGCATAACTATTTTTAATATTTTATTTCTCAAGTCTCAAAAGTCTTACATGATAATAGTAGTTGACAAAGCTTCAAATGATCCGGTGACTTGTACTAGAATTCCTATACCTCTAGTTACTGGAGGTCAGTATGAATATAGATGAGAAAGACTATGTCTAGCCTAGAAGACAGTCTGAGAGTACATAAAGCAACATCTGAAGGCCTGGGTCTATCTCTGGGCAGACTCAGGAAAAAATCTAATAGTACTTTATTATATTAAAAAAATAATAGTATAGAAAATATCTAAGTATAACATGTAAATATGAAAAAAGGTACATGGCATTTCATGAAGCTCTTATTTCACTTATAAAGAAGCAGCTTCATCTAGTGGTTAAGAATATAAACTCTGGGGGTGCCTGGCTACTCAGTCGGAAGAACATGTGACTCTTGATCTCAGGGTTATGAGTGTGAGCTTCATGCTGGGTATAGAGATTACTAAAAAATAAACAAACAAAAAAAAAACAAAAAAAAAAAGGGAGAGAGAGTATTAAATCTGGAGCCAGACAGCCTGTGTTCAAATCCTGGCTCTGCCACTCACTGACTGTCACCTTGGACAAGTCATTTTAAGCCTCTCGATTCCTTAGGGTATCTGGCTAGCTCAGTTAATAGAGCATGCGACTGTTAATCTTGGGGTTGTAAGTTCAAGCCCCATATTGGATGCAGAGATTACTTAAAAATGAACTCTCTAAAAAACAAATGAATCCACTTTAAAACAAAAAAAAGCCTCTCAATTCCTTAATTTCTGTTGTAAAATAGTAATATTTTACTTACCTTACAGAATTGTTAAAATTAAATAAGTCCATATTTTAAAATGCTTAGAATAGCTCCTGGCACTTGGTAAGCACTTTATAAAATTTTGTTAAATAAAATACAAACGTGTAGTTCATACTGTGAGCTACAGTTTAAAAGTGTGAAAGCCACCATTATAGAGGTCAAGTTCTTAAGGAACTTTTGGACTAGGTAATTAACCTGGGGCCAAGCCAGATAGCCTTTGAAGTAAGTGTGATGTGCAAATGGAATATGGAAAGCAAAAACAAAACTAACCATTTTCTACTTGACAATTTTTATCACAGGAATATAACACATCAGTTAATATCACCTCCAAAACCATAGTAGTTGAAAGATTGACACTACAATAATTTACATAGCCAAAGAATTCTCCTTTCCCACTACCTTAACTATTAAAATTATGTTGTTTTCTGAAGAAATGCAAAATATGATTTTTTTCTATTTTAAAGTAAAAACATTGGCAAAAACGTACTCAGATACTACATCAACTCCCATCTTCGTCATGTAATATGTTCTTTTATATTGTCTAAACTCAGTTTCAAATAGGTCATCATCTTCAGTCTCATCTTCTAAATTATCTGGAAAAAAGGAAAGAGAGTGGCTGACAATTATGAATATTCTGTTTTTCCATCTAATGCTTTGATAAATACATATCAAAGCAGATGCTTATATGCTATCACAGAAATCTGTTTTATCCAATATTATTGAATTAGTACTAGCTAAGGAAAGATATAGTAACTATTCTGTCAAAAAAATAACATATACTGAATACAGAGTTTGTGCTCACCTTTAGAAGTTACCACTTCTTCTCCATTTTTGTCTAAAGCAGCCCAACATATGGAGGAGCCTTCCTGGCCCTACAAAAATTATAAATCAATATAATAATTATTAATATAATTATAATTTATAAACATATATATAATAATTACATTCCATGCTCATGGATTGGAAGAATAAATATTGTTAAAATGTCAATACCACCCAAAGCAATCTACACACTGAATGCAATCCCAATCAAAATTGCACCAGCATTCTTCTTAAAGCTAGAACAAGCAATCCTTAAATTTGTATGGAACCACAAAAGACCCCGAACAGCCAAAGTAATACTGAAGAAGACCACCAAAGCGGGAGGCATCACAATCCCAGACTGTAGCCTCTACTACAAAGCTGTCATCATCAAGACAGCATGGTATTGGCACAAAAACAGACACATAGACCAATGGAATAGAATAGAGACTCCAGAATTGGACCCACAAAAGTATGGCCAACTAATCTTTGACAAAGCAGGAACAAATATCCAATGGAAAAAAGACAGTCTCTTTAACAAATGGTGCCGGGAGAGCTGGACAGCAACATGCAGAAGGATGAAACTAGACCACTTTCTTACACCATTCACAAAAATAAACTCAGAATGGATAAAGGACCTGAATGTGAGACAGGAAACCATCAAAACCCTAGAGGAGAAAGCAGGAAAAGACCTCTCTGACCTCAGCCGCAGCAATTTCTTACTTGACACATCTTCGAAGGCAAGGGAATTAAAAGCAAAAATGAACTATTGCGACCTCATGAAGATAAAAAGCTTGTGCACTGCAAAAGAAACAATCAACATAACTAAAAGGCAACCAACGGAATGGGAAAAGATATTTGCAAATGACATGTCGGACAAAGGGCTAGTATCCAAAATCTATAAAGAACTCACCAAATTCCACACCGAAAAACAAATAATCCAGTGAAGAAATGGGCAGAAAACATGAATAGACACTTCTCTAAAGAAGACATTCGGATGGCCAACAGGCACATGAAAAGATGCTCAACATCACTCCTCATCAGGGAAATACAAATCAAAACCACACTCAGACACCACCTCACGCCAGTCAGAGTGGCTAAAATGAACAAGTCAGGAGACTACAGATGCTGGAGAGGATGTGGAGAAACGGGAACCCTCTTGCACTGTTGGTGGGAATGCAAACTGGTGCAGCCACTCTGGAAAACAGTGTGGAGGTTCCTCAAAAAATTAAAAATAGATCTGCCCTATGACCCAGCAACAGCACTGCTAGGAATTTACCCAAGGGATACAGGAGTGCTGATGCATAGGGGCACTTGTACCCCAATGTTTATAGCAGCACTTTCAACAATAGCCAAATTATGGAAAGAGCCTAATGTCCATCAACTGATGAATGGATAAAGAAATTGTAGTTTATATACACAATGGATATTACTTGGCAATGAGAAAGAATGAAATATGGCCTTTTGTAGCAACATGGATGGAAGTGGAGAGTGTTATGCTAAGTGAAGTAAGTCATACAGAGAAAGACAGATACCATATGTTTTCACTCTTACGCGGATCCTGAGAAATTTAACAGAAGACTATGGGGGAAGGGAAGGAAAAAAAAGAGAGGGAGGGAGCCAAACCATAAGAGACTGTTAAAAACTGACAATAAATTGAGGGTTGATAGGGGGTGGGAGGGAGGGGAGGGTGGGTGAGGGGTATTGAGGAGGGCACCTGTTGGGATGAGCACTGGGTGTTGTATGGAAACCAATTGACAATAAATTTCATATTAAAAAATAATTAAATAAAAATCTGTTAAGCGAAAAAAATAAAAAATAAATAAAGCAGCCCAACATATGGAGGAGCTTTCCTGGCCCTAAAAAAATTATAAATCAATATAATTATTATTAACATAATTATAATTATATAATTATAAACATATATAATAATTAATTATAATATCACACTTATAATTAATTATACCTATAAATCAATATATCAAGATATATTTCAAAGTAAGACATTTAACAGGAAGATTTAAAAAATATTTAAAAGAACTGAATGACCCTTTAGTGATACACTGTAAAAGTTCATTTAAAAAATAATCCTCAGGGTGCCTGGGTGGCTCAGTTGGCTAAGTATTCAACTTCAGATTTTGGCTCAAGTCATGATCTCACTATTTTGAGATCGAGCCCTGCTTTGGGCTCTCCGCTGGGTGTGAAGCCTGCTTAAGATTCTCTCCCTCTGCCCCTCCCCTGCCAGTGCATATCTGCATGTGATCTCTCTCAAAATAAAAAGTAAATAAATAAAAATAATCCTCAAATACTGTGTAAATGTTTTTGGTTTTGTATCACTTGTTCGCTAAGTCTTTATTATGTTGAATTTCTCAAAAATATGTAATGGGTAATTCTCATCTATTGTGTTAACATAATCTATTTATTTATAATTGATTCCTACAATTATAGATAGTACATATTTTCCATATCCTTGGATTCCGTCATTCTTCTTCTTTGTTTTAATTTTTTAATGTTTATTTATTTTTGACAGAGAGAGAGACAGAGCATGAGCAGGGGAGGGGCAGAGAGAGAGGGAGACACAGAATCGAAAGCAGGCTCCAGGCTCTGAGCTGCCAGCACAGAGCCCGATGCGGGGCTCGAACTCACAGACCGCGAGATCACGACCTGAGCCGAAGTCGGACGCTCAACCGACTGAGCCACCCAGGTGCCCCTTGTTTTAATTTTTTTAATGTTTATTATTTTTTTTTGAGAGACAGAACACAAGCGGGGTGGAGCAGAGAGGGAGACACAGAATCCAAAGCAGGCTCCAGGCTCCGAGCTGTCAGCACAGAGCCTGATGTGGGGCTGGAACTCACAAACCGTGAGATCATGACCTGAGCCGAAGTCTGAGGCTTAACCAACTGAGCCATCCAGACGCCCCTGGATTCTGTCATTTTTATAACTTTGTTATATTCTCCACTTCCAAATTTTTCTCTCATGTGACTCATTTGCTTTTCTATAGTTCTCTCATCTCATCACATTCTTCACATCCTGCTCATCTGTTTTTCCTCCCAGTGATCTTAACTTTTCTTTTATTTTCTGATTGCCTATCTACTGCCAGTGACTCTCATTAGTTCTTCCTATTCCCTTATCTCCCTTTCCTTTTGTTCATCCAAACTAGGGCCTCTGCTAGCGCTTGGGCTCTTCTTCTAGTTCTTCTCATTTTGCCAGTGTCTCTAACATTAACTATATATGCCTGAAGACTTGGGAAGCTTAAGGAAGGAGCTGAGATGGGTACAGCCAGGGATTACTGATGTATAATTTTTTGAGTACACGTTCCCAAGAAGTTGCTGAGCCTGTTTTCTTAAGAGAAATAACACAGTAGAATGCAAACTGACTGCTCCTAAGTTCCAATAAGGAAAGCTAACCAATTAGGACTACACTAGAGAAAATCAGGGTAACTGCTCTTCCTGGAGCAAGAGTTACTTGGCTTAAGCCTAAATAGAACCAGTATAGCAAGGAGAGTACAGCAAACTCCTCAGTTTTATCAGAACCCCAAAACTTCAGAAATACAGAAAAATTCAGAAGAAGTTTATTTTCCAAGCTAATACATATAAGACATTTTTTAGAGTTTATTATGAATGCTTTGTACGATATTAGCATATTGTGAATGATTCTATTATTCATTTACTGAGCACCTAACATTTATTAGATATTGTGCTATATTACTCTTACCAAGCCTATTGGTATATTTTATATATAAATTATTTCTATAGAAAAATCACTGATCTAGTTAACATATCAGTATTAAATGTTATATAAATACCCACATTTTACAAAAGATAACTGATTTTCTGGGCACTTATATTTAGAAGTTTTGCTATACTTATTAGTAGAATGGATGAGCAAAGAAAAGAGAATATTCTTCAAGGGTTAAAAAGAAGTTGATTTTTAGGGGTACCTGAGTGGCTTTGTCGGTTAAAAGTCCAACTTTGGCTCTGGTCATGATCTCACAGCTTGTGAGTTTGAGCCCCACGTCGGACTCTGTGCTGACAGCTCAGAGCCTGGAGCCTGCTTCAGATTCTGTGTCTCCCTCTCTCTCTGCCCTGCCCCTGCTCAGCTCTGTCTCTTTCTCTCTCTCTCTCAAAAATAAAATAAACATTAAAAAAAAAAAAAGAAGTTGATTTTTAAAGATCAGATTTAAATGATAGAATCTAATAGAGAAGAAACCAGTTTTTTTTTTAAATGTTCCATGGAAGAAAATAAAAAATGAAAATGAAATGAGGCAACTACAAAAATCATAAGAAGAAAAGTGAGAAGCATGGAATACCAGTTTTACCTTAACAGCTAAAAAAATGAAAGGACACCTAAAAAAACAGACACCTTTGATTTTTTCTTTTCCTTGTAGTTCTTGGCTTCTTCTGCTGCGACACCTGCTGCTTCATTGAGGTACTTGTTACCAACTTTGCTTTCAAACCACTTTAGGTCCACAAAAACTTCACTGAAGTGTTCCCGATCAAACTATACAAAAATATTTAAATTCATTTAAAAATAACTGAAGTATGTCTGAAAGAATACAAATGAAACTTTTAATAGTTGCTACTTATGGGGCATAGGATATCAAAGAATGTTACTTTTTTATGCACATGGGAACCTCATCTACTATTATGAAAGTTAAAATCAAAAAGCATTAAAAATAAAAATAATAGGTGAAATTATACAGAATGATCAATTGGAGTAGAAGTACCAAAACTTTTTCTTTAAGTATTATGTAATTGGTTTGTGACCATTTATAGCTACCCTGGGACAGGAAAATAATACCTAGTTACTTACATCTGATAGTTTCACAAGGTATTTCTCAAATCGAGGTAAGTTGAGATGGCCATTTTCATTAATATAACCTAAAAGGAACAAAAACTAAATTTGTACTAAAAGCTAACATTATTTTTTCAAAACAATTCCACAAAATTCTTTTTACAAAATGTTGAATGTTGACATTCTACTAATCAAGAAAAACACTCAAGTGTTGGGCAATATAACTGGTGCTAGTTTCTAAGACACTCATGTGACAGTAATATAAAATATGTAAGAACTGAAGCAAAATAAATTCCAGGTTCACATAATAATCCTCCTACGTTTCCAACAAGTGTAGGAGGTGAAATGTGGTTTCTTCTGGTGAGCATACCCTGTAATTAATCAGATTATCAACGCAGAGTTAGTTATGTCTTTAAGGTTCAAGTTTAAAAATGCAGCGAGAATGGGGCGCCTGGGTGGCTCAGTTGGTTAGGTGTCAGACTTCAGCTCAGGGTCATGAACTTGTGGTTTTTGAGTTTAAGCCCCATCGTCGGGATCTGTGCTGACAGTTCGGAGACTGAAGGCTGCTTCAGATTCTGTGTCTCCTTGTCTTTCTGTTCCTCCCCTACTTGCTCTCTCTCTCAAAAATAAATAAAGATTAAAAATAAAATTTTAAAAATGCAGCGAAGCTTAAAATAAAACTTATCATTAGAAGATAATTAATTCTTATAATCTAGGCATGTAATTTATATGAAAGCTTTAGGGTACCTAAAGATAAAGATAAAAGAAAAGTATAAATTATAATAGATATTAAGTTCAACTCATGAAGTTGGACGCTTAACCGACTGAGCCACCCAGGCATCCCTCTTTCCCTCATTTTATACCTTGTACTGGCTTTCTTAAATAATCAAAGGCAGAGATTAGTTAGGTATCAGTAAATGAGGCTGCTTAACTCTTGTCATTTTCTTTGCTTGTGAACCACTGAACATTAAACCTCAGAGCTTAGTGTCTTAGACCAAAAGAAACCCCCAATTTTTTTCCTACTTTAGCTGTGCATGCAATAATCTAATAAATGAGTCACATTTTTACGGTTAGGTGAGTGAGTGCTAAATTAAAGTAGCCTCAAAAAAAATATTAAACTTTTCTTACCACCAAGTTCTGGCAGGATGGTAATATATGTTCCATAAAGAAGAGGCAGTGCATCATGATTAATATGTAAATGAGGTAGATGAGGGATAAAATCATTGCCAACAAGAAATCCCATCAAAATCCAATCATCTATTATCCTTTCAATATCATATTTAAATGTGATCTTGTCCTATAGCAAAATGGAGAAAAAGTCAACTTGTACGGAAATTCTACTTACACAGTTCCTTTGTACCACAGCTATATTAATACTTACTTTCAATACTGAAAACTCATAGTCAATATACTCTCTCATTAAAGATAAGTGTAGGAGGTGAAATGTGGTTTCTTCTGGTGCGCATACCCTGTAATTAATGAGATGATCAACACAGAGTTAGTTGTGTCTTTAAGGTTCAAGTTTAAAAATGCAGCGAGGATGGGGAGCCTGGGTGGCTCAGTTGGTTAGATGTCAGACTTCAGCTCAGATCATGAACTTGTGGTTTGTGAGTTTGAGCCCCATCGGGCTTTGTGCTGACAACTCGGAGCCTGGAGCCTGCTTGGGATTCTGTGTCTCCCTATCTCTCTGTTCCTCCCCCACTTGCTCTCTCTCTCTCTCTCTCTCTCTCTCTCAAAAATAAATAAAGATTAAAAATAAAATTTTAAAAATGCAGCGAAGCTTAAAATAAAACTTATCATTAGAAGATAATTAATTCTTATAATCCAGGCATGTAATTTATAGGAAAGCTGTAGGGTTGCTAAAGATAAAGATAAAAGATAAAAGTATAATTATAATAAAGTTCAAATAATTGGTCTGCCTTATGCTTTTTTTGGAAAGATTCTCAGAATTAAGAAAGCCTAAATAATAGATAACAGATTTAAGAAACCAGTGGTTTCTGGCCCATTTAAGGCTGGCCACGAGCAGAAAGCATACATATAATTGAGTATATACACTTTTCTGCCTACTGCAGTACAGACAAAAGCTTCAATGATGAGGCTCCATCATTTCTTTCTTCTTATCTTTCCCTGGCTTGGTATAGGGGCCTATATTCCTAGCTATTGGTCAATACTTCAAGCTTAACCAGAAGTAAGAATATAAACTGACAATAGCATTTAAATTTTTTTTTAATGTTTATTTATTTTTGAGAGAGAGAGAGGGAGAGAGACAGAGTATGAGCATGGGAGGGGCAGAGAGACAGGGAGACACAGAATCTGAAGCAGGCTCCAGGCTCTGAGCTGTCAGCACAGAGAATGATGTGGGGCTTGAACCCACAAACTGGGCGATCATGACCTAAGCTGAAGTGTGACGCTTAATTGACTGAGCCAGCCAGTTGTCCCTAAACTGACAACAGCATTTTAAAAGGATTATGTATCATGAGCAAGTGGATCTATCCCAGGAATGCAAGGATGGCTCAATGTAAAAAAATAAACGTAATAAATTACATTAATAAACAAAGGAAAATCACCATACAATTAACTAGCAAAGAAAACATTTGTCAAATTCAATACCTTCCAAGATAAAAGTACTTAGCCAAGTAAGAATAGAAGGAAACTTCCTAAACATGAAAAAATGAATTTATGAAAAACAAACATCTAATATCATATTCCATGTTAGAAGACTGAAAGCTTTCCTCCTAAGATCAAGGATGCCCGTTTTCACTATAGCTATTCAACATTATACTGGAAGTCCTAGCCAGGGCAATTAGGCAAGCAAAGAAATAAGAGGCATACAAACTGAAAAATAAGAAGCAAAACTATCTCTATTTACAGATGTCATGATTCCATATACAGAAAATCCCATAGAATCTCCCAAACTTGTAGGATACAAGATCAACACATAAAAATCAGCTGTGTCTACATACCAGCAACAAACAATCCAAAAAAGAAATTAAGAAACAATTCTATTTAGAATACCACCCAAAAGAGTAAAAAACTTAGGAACAAACTTGACCAAAGAGGCAAAAGAAAAAAATCAAAGGCAAAAAACTGAAATCATAGACACAGAGAATGACAGATGGTTCCCAGAGGTAGAGGAGTGAGGGCTGGGCAAAATGGGTGAAGGTGGCAAAAGGTGAAAACTTCCAGTTATACGATAAATATGTCCTGGAGATATAATGTACAGCATGGTGACTACATTAAAAAATTCTTTTTAAATAAAAGGGAAAACAAGTAAGAAAAAAAAAAAACAGTAAAAGACTTACACACCAAAACTACAAAACACTGTCAAAAGAAATTAAAGAAGACACAATGATTGTAAAACATTCTGTATTGATGAACTGGAAGACTTACTATGAAACTGTAAATAGTACCCAAATGGATGTACACATTCAATGCCATCCCAGTCAGGTTTTTCACACAAACAAAAAATCCCAATGACATTTTTTACACAAACAAAAAATCCATCCTAAAAATGATTAATCTCATGAGACTCCAAACAGCCAAAATAATCCTCACAAAGGGGAACAAAGTTGGAGGTCTCATCCTTTCTGATTTCAAAACTTACTACAAAGTTTCAGTAATCAAAATACCGTGGTAATGGCATAAAGAAAAACACAGAGATCAACTGAATAGAATACAGAGCCCAGGAAAAACCCCTGCATATATGGTCAAATGATTTTCAACCACGGTGCCAAGACCACCGAAGGGGAAAAAGACAGTCTTTTCAACAAATGATTTTGCGAAAACTGGATATCCACATGCAAAAGCATGAAGTTCACCCTTACCTCATACCAAATATGATAATTAACAACATGGATCAAAACCCTAAATGTAAGGGTTAAAACTGCAAAACTCTTAAAATGGGAAAACATTTTACAACATTAGATTTGGCAATTTCTTGGATATTACACTAAAAGTAACAAGCAACAAAAGAATGGACATCGTCACAATTAAAAATTTTGTGCATCAAATGACACTATCAGCAGAATAAAAACGAATGGGAGAAAATCTTTACAGATCATGTATCTGTTAAATGGTCACTATTCTTAATTTAATTGCTCTTCTTTCTTCTTTTTTTTAAAAAATTTTTTTTTTTTTTTAACGTTTATTTATTTTTGAGACAGAGAGAGACAGAGCATGAACGGGGGAGGGTCAGAGAGAGAGGGAGACACAGAATCGGAAGCAGGCTCCAGGCTCTGAGCCATCAGCCCAGAGCCCGACGCGGGGCTCGAACTCACGGACCCGTGAGATCGTGACCTGAGCTGAAGTCGGAGGCTTAACCGACTGAGCCACCCAGGCGCCCCTGCTCTTCTTTCTTCTAACATATATGCAGTATGATTTACCTTTGTGTCTTTTTGCCACCAAACCGAACCTCTTCTCTTAAAAGAGAGAAATGTGCCTCATGACTTGTTAATCCAAGCATAATCTGTTGAAAAATGATTAAAAAATGTTTCTATTCTCTCATTTTTTATAGTATCAGGTTCATAAAAACAATTAAATTAAAAACATTTCTATGTAGAAAAAAAGAGGCTTATTTAATAAAAACATCACATTATATAAATATCAAAATCTGATCCACTCATAAGTTATGAATGGTGTAAAATGAATTCACTTTTCTAAG
The DNA here is from genome assembly GCF_018350215.1 of Panthera leo. NCBI lineage: Eukaryota > Metazoa > Chordata > Mammalia > Carnivora > Felidae > Panthera > Panthera leo. Next base: position 120,910,042 of record NC_056687.1, on the reverse strand, counting down.
AAAAAATGTTTACCTTAGACTCACATCACCGTTGTAACTACCACCCTGCTCACCCTCCACAAAAATCCCCAAAACCTTCTCTAGGTTTTCACACCTTTCCATCCACCATGGGGGAAATGGGTAAAAAACTGGAGGTTGCAGCTTTTCTATGATAGAGGAATGTTAAGACTCTTCTGGAGGCCAGAATACCTCTACTATGTGAAAATTAAACAAACAAACAAAAAACTAGAAAAGGTCATCTTCATTTAATTTTCTCATATAGTATTCTTTCCTTTCCTTTTCTATTTTAGAGAAAGAGAGTGCGTGCACAAGCAAGGTAGGGACAGACAGGGAGAGAGAGAATCTTAAGACAGACTCTGTGCAAGCACTGAGCCCAATGCGGGCTCAATCTCACAACCCTGAGATCACAACTGGAGTTGAAATCAAGAATGGAACGCTGAATCAAATGAGTCACCCAGGAGCCCTTCTCACATAGTATTCTAATGTCCAAAGTAAGTCATTCAAATAGTCTAGTGAGACATATCAACCAACTGCAACATATATTGTTTATTTCGACCTAATTCATACAAAACAAGATGAAACATTTCTGAAGCAATCAGGAAAATGTGAATACTAAATGGTTATTTGTATATTAAACAGTGATTATTAATTTTTGTTTTATGTATGATAATGGCATTATGGTTATTTATTTCAAACAACCCTTCTTTAGAGAAAGATTAAATGATATAATGTCTGGGATACACTTCAAGAGTCAAGGGAAGTAGGAGAAAGGAGATAGATGGTTAGGGATAAGAAAAGGAAAGTAATTTAATATTTAGAGTATTTATTTTAGGTTGAAAATTATTTAAGGTGGATAAAGCCTATAGGAAGTTTCATTATTTTATAACTTCTCTACTTTATGTTTGAAAATTTCTGTAATAAAAAGTTTAAATGAAAAAAGTATAGTAAAGTTATTTAGGTCATGGAGTTATCAGATCAGGTATTATTAAAAGTTATGTATCAAGCATGAGATTAAAAAGCCCCCTCTACCCTGACCACGGCAGAGTATTCATAGCACAAGGATCAGTCAAGTGTGAACACTAACTACAGAGACCTGCTAATCATAAATTATGGCAAGAGTTTTCTTTTTTTTTAAAATTTTATTTATGTATTTTGAGAGAGACCGTGTGCATGAGCTGGGGGGAGACAGAAAGAGGGGGAGAGAGAGAGAGAATCCTAAGCAGGTCTGCACTGTCAGCACAGGGCCTGATGCGGACTCGAACTCTTGAACTGTGGGATCATGACTAAGCCAAAACCAAGAGTTGGACGCTTAACTGACTGAGCCACCCAGATGCCCCAAAAGAGTTCATTTTCTAATTGTTTTGAACTGTGCTAATGGCAGAAGTAGCAACCATTATTATGTTTCCAATATTTGTTTCTACAGCCAGAAAGCTTCTTATGAAAGTCTCTTAGATATTTAACTAAAATGGCATAAGGTTGTAATAAAAATAAATGTTATACCTACCAAGTCAGCATCTAAACCATAAAGACAATGTCTGGTGTTTGGATCATGATCTGGCTTTGCTTTCTCAGATCTGATAAATTCCATGATTTTATGTTCTCCTTCTCCGGGAGTCTAAATACATGTTAAAAAAAAAATGTGGTAATATGCTGTGCGTTAGAATATTAAATTTAAAAATATCTTTAAATAAAAAAAGATAATAACCTCATGGCCTGAGAAGTAGATGGTAACTCCTTGCCACGATTTATCTGTAGAAATTTTCATATTTACAAAATACTTCAGATGTTCATGTAACCTGGCCATGAATTCAGTCCCTATAAATAAAAAGTTTTAACAAGTTTAATCTGAAAAAAATAAAAATAAAAAATTTAATCTGAGAGAGACATAAAAAAGAATGAGTTCCCAGAAACAACATGAAATTGGATCTGAGTATCCAGCTGGGTAGGAATAGCTAGGTATTCCTCCAGAGGAAAAGCCCTCATGCCTTTCCCTAGCAAATATTACAATGTTTCTCATTTCACTGCTCACCCTAAAATGAAGTTAATTTCATGTAGCTAAATCAAGAAATATTACTACTGCCTGAGAACTATGCTTCAGTATCTTCACACAAGGGCAGAGTTTCAACTCTAATGAATCTCAATCTTCTATTTCCTCTGCTGGCTTCTGAATGTTTTTTAAGGCCTGTAGCTATAATCAGATTACTAACAACAACAACAACAACAACTATTATTATTATTACTGTTTACCTGGAAAATTATTATTCTGGAAACTGAATTTACAGTGATTATGTTTCAGGAAAAGTCCAGAGGGTCAATAGTCAAAGGCAACACGGTCTTAAACCACATCAGGATAAAACTGGTCATTAAATCAACCAATGTATGATAAGAACACTTAAGTGAAAGACAAAATTACCATAGTTAGTAAAGAAGTCATGAAAAAAAATAAGATTTTAAGTTTTTTTCAAAGTAGAAGATTATAATGATGTTAGACAAAGCTCTAGTAAGTACAGAGTATGTTGTTGCATATAAAACTAATTTAAAGTTATAATACTAATAAATTAATTTACTCTTAAAGTCACAGAATTTTAACTGCCTTTAAGAAATGTGATAGTAAGTGCTCTGGACTAGGAGAATGGGTTTCTTATCCTACGTAACAGGCTAGTTCCATGGATGTGACTCAACCTCACTGAGTCAGTTTTCATACAAACAAATGGTGGGAGTAGGACGGATCTTGTAAGATCCTTCTAGGTTTAGAAGTCTGGATCTGGGAGAGTCCTATCCACAGCTGCTCTTATCAACATCTGTAAATCCGTACAGTGGGTCTTCATAGGAGCACTTATAATCAAGGTGATCAAGATATCTCATGAGAAGACACAACTGGGAAAACCGCAAATGGAATCTTAAGGACAAAATAGAGACCAGAAAAAAAAAATCTGAAAAAATATTTACATTTACATTTAAATCTGTCAAAATTTTTCTTTCAGTGAATTTACCTGGTGTAATACAGTTGGAATCAAATCTGGCCTCTGTAGGAAGAGTTTCTCCTTTTTCTAATGCCTTCTTTATTTTGTCTTCTGCCTCCTTTGCTGACCTTAAATGTTAAGGGAAAAAATATCTTAAGGTTTTTGGGGAAAAGTACAGATCTTTACATAAAGTAAACTGTTATTTAGATGCTTTTGTAACTAAAATATTAATTAACCAATTTGAGGTTCAAAACATAACACAAGTTTTGAAATGATTATAATTGACAAAGATGAGCCTCAGAATTGTTTGTTTTTATTTATTTAAAGAATTGAGTTTTTCAGATAACTATAGAAGGAGAACATTACAACAGTATAAAATTGATACAGAAAATTACAAATACTTATAAAGTAATTCTTTAAAAAAAATTTTTTTTAATGTTTATTTATTCTAGAGAGAGAGCGAGTGCGTGAGCATGAGTGGGGGAGGGGCAGAATGAGAGAGGTACATAGAATCTGAAGCAGGCATCAGGCTCTGAGCTGAATAACACAGAGCCCTATTCGGGGCTGAAACTCCTGAGCCGTGAGATCATGAGTTGAAGCTGGACACTTAACCGACTGAGCCACCCTCGTGCCCCAAAGTAATCTTTTAAAACTGACCCAGAACAATATAAATACTTATAATTCTCTTAACTATATAGCAAATCGATTCTACAAATAAGTTCAAAAGTAGAGCATTAAGCATTCATTATATATACATTCTACACTGACTAATAATATCAAACAGGAAGCACATTATTAAAATGATCTCTAAGAATATTACATAAAAATAATTGTAAAATTGTAATTGCAATTGAGCACAATTTGCGTTTCCTCATAAAAAACATTCATGAGACTGAAGCGCTGCCCGCTGCACTAAGAAGGTACATAAAAAACATTTAAAATCAAAGCCTAGTAACATTAATGCCATCATGATTTGCCAAAATTGTGTCACTATTGAAGCAACAGGATTTACTAGAAAGAAACGTGAGTTTTAGAGTCAGATGGACCTAGGTTTGAAAATAGGCATCCCAATTCCCAATGTTCTGCTTCTCCTGTAACCCGTCTGTGGCACACTGTATACCATGTGGCATTTACATTAGGAAGCTCTGCTTTATGTACTTGATACTAGCTCTATCTACTGTGCCTGCGGAACTGCATTTCTATGATAAATAACTCTTCTTCATATGTAACTTCTCTCTCTTACCAACCCCCTCAAGATAGCAAAAACTCTGAAGATATCAACTTATTTGTAATTTCTCCAATAGAAGCCATTCTTTGCTCTCTTCTCTCCTTCCTTCCTTTGACTGGACAATTACTCAATGTTACTATGTGACAAGTTTTGGAGATATAACAGAAAGGATTCCTATTTTCACAGAGCTTACACTCTAGTGGGGAGACAGAAAAGTTAACAGCCCTAATGTTTAATGTGGCTGCAATATACAGAATGTGTGGGACAGGGACAAGGAAAGACTATTGAAGCAATCCAGGTGGAAGATTACGGTAGCCTAGGCTGAGACAGTAGCAGTAAAGATGAAAAGAAGGAAATATATATGACAAATTTAAGAGAATGGATAAACAGGAGGTAGGTATAGAGGATGAGGAAGAAGTCGTCCAAATTGCTCTTGAGACTTTCTGGCTGAGCAGCTATTTGCATGGTGTTATTATTCACTGCAATAGAAAACAGAAGGAAGGCAGTTTTGAAATGGGAGTTCAAGTTCTGAACATGTTAAGCCTGAAATGTATCTATGGTATCTAAAAGGAGATATTTAGGAGACATTTGGATATACAGGAGTTGTAGAGAGAGATATCCACCAAGAAGATAAATCTGGGAGTCATCAGTATAGACACGGTAATTAAAACCACTGGATAGGATCTCTCAGGACCAAGGACAGGACCTTAAGAAAAATCAGTATTTAAGAAAAAGGCAGAGGAAGAGAAGATAACAGGGAGATCAAGAAGGTGCAGTCAGAGAGAGTGTGGTTACATAAAGGTCAAGGAAAGGAAGTTCAAGAAAGAAAGAATGGTCAACATTGTTAAAAACTATAAATAAATGAAGTAATATACAGAGAGAATTCTAGCCATACAAAGTCTATTTGTAATCTTGTAAGGGAATTTTAGTGGTAGGGATGAAAGCCAGACAGCAGCAGATTTTAAAATGAGTAAGAGATGCAGAAAGATTATAAGTAATTAAAAGATTATGAATGGATAATATAGTCTCTGTGGAAAATGAGAAAAAGCTGACTGGAGGATTCAATGTCACTCAATATTGTGTCAGCACAATATTTAGTAAATGCTTTCGATGGCTATGGTGGATTGGCCCTCAACATCCACTTCATTCTCCTAGTTTGTCTTCTGATAGGGGAGAGGTTAGAAAGCTAAAAAATTAAATTCTGAGGCTTCCTTGCAGCTAGGTGAAAGGATATAACTTAGATTCCGTCAGATACCTCCATAAAAGATTTGGAAGGTGGAAGTGTTGTGTGCTGAAGTGTATATGATTGTTGAGGCACTGGGTTTATAGGATTTGTGTATTTTATCAATAATAGAAGAGTTCCCAATATTCAGTAGTTTCATAGGTGCTGAGAAGCAAGGGGCAGGGCAGATCTACCAGATACACTGGGGCTCTGGAGCTAACAGATACAGTGGTGGCTTCCTGATCGCTGAATTACAACTAAAGTGATTTATTTTTGGAGCCAATAGTTCAGGTAGTACCTTCTTAATCCCTGGATCACAGATAAAGGAATACATTCCTGGAACCACCTCTTCTGGTGGGGGCCTGTGAACTCCTCACCTTCCTGAATGCTGTAGTAATAGTGCCACTGTGGGTTCACTTCTATAGTGCTGTTCTGAAGTCACTCTTGAAGGCTCACCTAAATTCCCATCCTTTTGGCTCTTAAAATGATTTTTATAAGCACCTAATTCTTTGCATTATATCCCCTTCTGCTTAAAATAGCCAGGTTTCTATTTCTGCAACTGAACACAGTGGGCTTATATAATCCTTTCTCAATACTAGATTTTCTAGTCCAATAGCTCCCCCAAATTAGTTTAACAAATACCAGGGGAATCTGGTAAAAATGGTTTCCAGGGCCCAATTTTTAGAGATTCAAATTAAGTAAGTCTAGGTTGGTACCTGAGACTCTAAATTTACCAAGAGATGGTACTTGTCTTTAAAGATCTCACAGATGGGGCGCCTGGGTGGCTCAGTTAGTTGAGTGTCCGACTCTTGGTTTCGGCTTGGGTCATGATCTCATGGTTCAAGGGTTCGAGCCCTGTGTCGGGCTCTGCACTGACAGCAGAGCCTGCTTGGGATTCTCTGCCCCTCTCTCTCTCTCTCTGTCTCTCTCTGAAAATAAGTAAATAAACTTAAAAAAAAAAAAAAAGATTTCACAGTGGGCGCCTGGGTGGCTCATTCAGTTAAGCGTCTAGACTTTTGATTTTGCCTTGGGTCAGGATCTCACGGTTTGTGCTGTCGGCACTGAGCTTGCTCAGGATTCTCTTTCCTTCTCTCTGCCCCTCCCCATCCCACATGCACCATGCTGTCTCTCTCTCTCTCTCTCAAAATAAATAAGTAAACATTAAAAAAATTTTTTTCACAGGTGTTCCAGTATCTTCAAGATCTTTCCTCTTTTGATATTTAAATCAGTATTTTTTTCCATCCTTTTCCCATTCTCACTGCTAGCCTTCTCCAAGGTGCACTCCTACCTTCCTTGATCATTTCCATATTTTATTCACAGGTGCCCTTTCCACTCCGTTACCTGCTGTTGTAATGAAAGGATTCATTATGCTAACAACCCATCAAACACACAGAACTCAGGGTTTCTTTCCATCAATTCTAACATCCTTCTTAACTTTACTTATCCTACTCGTAAATAAGGACACAACATGATCTCATTGTTTTTAAAAACTATTTCACATGTCCAGGATTTTGACTTTAAAACTCTATGTACCTTTTCTCATTTTTACTTTTCCTACTGTTCACCTCACACACTGGGGTGGATAATACCTCAAATGTCCTAACTCAGCTCTCTTCTCATACTCCACCAATCATTTTCTAGTCTCACTTGCCTTTCTAACCAATTTGGACCAATGCTCAATCAGAGTCAGCATCTAGCCCACAGTCTAGGCATTTAACAAATGTTTGTTGAATTAAATTGTCAACGATGTTTCTATTAGAACAATCTCTCATTTCACTTTATAGTTCTCTGGTTCAGGGCAGACTACTAGTGGAGTTTTCTCTACTACAATTGACCCTTGAACAACACAGGTTTGAACTCTGTGGGTCCACTTGTATACAGATTTTTTTTTTTTTAATGTCTATTTTTGAGAGAGAGAGAGAGAGAGAGAGAGAGAGAGAGAGAGAGAAAGTGCACATGAGTGAGGTAGAGAGGGGAAGAAAGAGGGAGACAGAGGATCTGAGGCAGGCTCCATGCTGACAGCAGAGAGCCCAATGTAGGGCTTGAATTCATGAACGGTTATATCATGCCCTGAGCCGAAATCAGATGCTTAACCAACTGAGCCATCCAGGCGCCCCCGCTGATTTTTTTTCAGTAAATATGGTTTAGTACTATAAATCTATTTTCTCTTCCTTATGATTTTTCTAATAACATTTTCTTTTCTCTAAGCTTACTTTATTGCAAGAATACAGTATATAATACACATAACATACCAAATATGTGTTTATTGCTTATGTTATTGCTAAGGATTCCAGTTAATAGCAGACTATTAGTAGTTAAGTTCTGGGGGAATCAAGTTATATGCACATTTTATACGCGCGGGGATTGGTGCCTCTGACCACTGCATTCAAGGGTCAATTGTACCACTATTATCAAGGAGAAGTTTAAAAATTTACGAATGAAAACAATAGTAACTTTACACAGCCCAACACAGCTTTGAGAATGACACTTCACTTCAGTTACTAATTTGTTTACTTGACTGATACAATGTGACATAATCAGTTATTTCCATTTCTGGGGGAATTTAGGCAGAAAAGAAACATGAAAAGAAGATGCATTGCATTAAGCCAATTATCTTTAAAATAATACATTTTATTAATCTAAAGAGTATTCTCAAATAAACCACAAATGCTTTACCTAAAACGCCTCCCACGCTGTTGGTTCATCTTTGCTCGAGGAGCCACACCATCAACAGCCATAAAGAACACTTTCCTAGGTTTAATGATGCGAAACAACACTTCCAAGTAGTGAAAAATATCAGTAAAGATTTTATCGTCTGAAATTCTGAAGTGAACATCATCATCATTAGGATGGGAACATTGATGTATGATTCCATTCATGTCCAGGTACAAGTTGTCAAATTCAGGAATCTAAAAAACAGAAAAATGATAGAAATCATTACTATAACCAACTATGGATATCTAAGTGTATATATATATATATATACACAATGGAGTATTACTCGGCAATTAAAAAGAATGAAATCTTGTCATTTGCAACTACGTGGATGGAACTAGAGGGTATTATGCTAAGCGAAATTTCTCAGTCAGAGAAAGACAAAAATCATATGACTTCACTCATATGAGGACTTTACAAGACAAAACAGATGAACAAGGGAAGGGAAGCAAAAAATATAAAAACAGGAAGGGGGATAAAACATAAGAGGCTCTTAAATATGGAGAACAAATAAAGGGTTGCTGGAGGGGTTGTGGGAGGGGGGGATGGCCTAAATGGGCAAGGAGCTTAAGGAATCTACTCCTCAAATTGTTGTTGCTCCATGTGCTAACTTAGATGTAAACTATAAAAATAAATAAATTATAGAAAGAAATAAAATAAAATAAAGTAAAATAAAATAAAATAAAAGTACATTCAAGATTTACTGTTTGCTTCAAGAAATCTGAAAACCTGGATCAAAATCTCAAGGTGATTTTTTTGAGAGGGTGGGGGTACTTTACAAAGTGATTCCACTTTCCTTAGGAGAATAAACAAGCAAGGAAGAATATTAAAAAGTAATGAAGGAGGGGTGCCTGGGTGGCTCAGTCAGTTAAGTGTCTGACTTTGGCCCAGGTCATGATCTCATGGTTCGAGGGTTTGAGCCCCACATTGGACTCTATGCTGACAGCTCAGGGCCTGGAGCCTGCTTCAGATTCTGTGTCTCCCTCTCTCTGCCCCTCCCCTGCTTGTACTCTGTCTCTCTCTCTCAAAAATAAACATTAAAAAGTAATGAAGGAAATCTGCTTTATATATTAAGAATTATGAAGGTTTGATTGAACCAAATAGTTTAGAAGCAGTCCAAGTGTATACAGAAATGTAGTATATAAGAGGCATCTTAAACCAGTGAAAGAAAGGGATGGGGCACCTAACTAACAATTTGGAAATAAAACAGTTGGAAATATAAGATGTATTAAATTACAGAAGGATTAAAAATTTTAATGTGAGAAATATAAGTAAAAAAACTATATACAAAAATTTTGGTAATTTTAGGGTGGAGAAAGCCAGATATCATAAACCAAATGGTGAAGTTGGCAATCTAAAAATGTATTTTTACCTCTATAAGGTTAAAAAAAAAAAAAGTGCCATGAACAAGATCAACTGAAAATGACAAAATGCAGGGAAATGCTTACCAATCAGGATAAGGTCCACATTCCCAATATACAAAAATTTCTCAAATGTAAATAAGAAAAAGAGCAAATTTTAAAAGCATGGAAAATGCACAGCAATTCAAAAAAGAAGAGACACTAAAGTGTGATAAACACATGAAAAATTGTTTAACATCCCCAAATTTCAAATTAAAATAATGTATCATTTTTCCGGGGTGCCTGGGTTAGTTGAGTGTCGGACTTCAGCTCAGGTCATGAACTCATAGTCTGTGGGTTTGAGTCCCGCGTCGGGCTCTATGCTGACAGCCCAGAGACTGGCGCCTGCTTCAGATTCTGTGTCTCTGTCTCTCTCTGCCCCTCCCCTGCTCATGCTCTGTCTTTTTGTCTCTCAAAAATAAACATTAAAAAACATATGTCATTTTTCCGATCATGTTAGCAAAGATTAGAAAGAATGACGTTACCCAGTTATTGTCAGGTTGTGGGGAAATGGATATTTCATGTTATTAAAAGTAATACCTGGCATTTATTAAGCACTTATTATTAGGTGCCAAAAGTTGGGCCAAATATTTACATTCATTATCTCACTAAATT